>NC_088917.1:81356011-81956011 GCF_963576675.1 Euphorbia lathyris | reverse complement strand
ATGATCAAACTAGTATCGATCATATTCTTTTGTGGGATCAATACTATTTAGAACAATTACCACCATTAATCATAAAAAATATTAAGGTCGAAGAAGAAGAAGGAGAAGAAGAGAACATCGCATTTCTAGAGGATTTTTTATTTGATAATGAAGAAGAACAGATTGCATATGGCTTGTTGGAAGAGTTCTATAAGAAAAAGAATGATTAACAAATTAAGAAGGAATTAAAGACTCAAATTTAGGATGTTTTTTTATAGCTTTTGTACAAGTTATATTTTATTATTATTATTTTTTAGTTTTTTTTTGGATAATTTCATATATTTTGGAATTAAAGACTCATATAATCTCTTGTTTTCATTACATAGTGTGGTGAAATATTTTCTTATTATTTCCAAATTCATTTATGCTAAAGAAAAACTAATTCAGCATAAACACTAGAATTAAAATTTCCAACTATTAGCAATATAATAAATATGTTAAACCAAATCAAAGGGCTTATGTGACAACTAAGTAAAAAAAAAGAACTCTTTTAATCAAGTTACTTAATATTCTAACATGGTATAAACTGTTTCCACACCCCTACAATTAAAGGACTTAGTTTACACAATAAAATATAATAAAATAAAGTAAAAGACTAGTTTACACAATAACAATTACAACCAGAACCAAATAGCTAAAAAGGCAAATCTAAAGGATCATCAGAAAAAAAAATCATGAATTCAAATCATCAAGATGTTAGGTAAAATGCATAATAAGGAAAGGGGTTGTTTGAATATAGTGTGGGAAATAGGCATAAATTTTCTTTTTGGCTCAATGGATCGATGTAGTTTAATCGATATGTTTTCCTGGTCTGAACATCGTTGATACTCATGTTAGTGTTAAGGCTAAAGTTGTTGATTGTTGGAGAAGACACAGATGGTGACTTCCTGATCCGTTAAATGAAGAAACATAGCATGCTTGGAAAAATCTGATAAACCTGCTTCTTTGGAAAAATCTGATAAACCTGCATAAATTTTTTCTGTTGCTTCTACCTGGAATTCTCTTCTGATGAAGTGATGGTTTTGTAAGAAAGCTTTGGGTAGGAGTTTTCTTGCTGGGTTCAGAAGGGCGACGTTTGTTACCACTGTATATGTGCTATGGCAAGCACGTAATCATTTGTATTTTCAGAATCTTCAACATGAGGTTGAGGATTTAATTAGGCTTGTGGCGTTTTATGTCGTTATCAATTGTTTGGTGATAAAGTGTCCTGTGGGTTTTTTTATCGAAATGTTTGGTCCTAGATAGACCCCGACTGTTGTTGTATGTTAGTTGTTCTTCTAGGTGAGTCTGGTTTTGAGCTTCAACGTTGAAATTTAACCAGCTGGATTTGTTAGAATTTAGAATTACATTTAAGATTATTGTGTGTTAATTTTTGTTTTATTAATTGCTTTGCATCTCATACTAAAATTACAGGTTACAGGTTTTACCTTTAACGTTATTGAGTGTTAATTTTAATTCCTATATTTCATTTTGACACATTTAGCATGATGCTATTTAAATTTTCATAGAGTTTAATAATTAATTATTGTTTGAATCAGCATATTGCATAAGCTGCTCAAATTTTCTTGTCATTATGATGAAGTGATAAGCATACAACAACAACCTCCATTACTTATTTAGTTTTAAGCATAACAACTCAATGGCTGAGTTTGGTAACGTAAGCTTGTGACTCAAGTGGAAGCAATAATGTGATGGAACATTGGATTAATTAGAGGCTCGAAAAGATGACCTAGCCGCGCCGCCACTGCTCCGCCGCCGCAATCAACCTCCACGATTCATGGCAACACTACACGATTCGATGTTTGAAGAACATGTGGGCATCAGAGTTCTCTTCAATCCAAATCTTCGGTTCAAAAGGACGGTGGAAAATCCCTCAGGTCCGGCTCCGACGTTCTCAAAGGTACTGCAACGCAATATCTCGATAGCACCAATCTCCGCTGCTTCAGTTTCTGAAATTGGGGGTTTTCGCTCTGTCAAAATCTCTCAATCCGCTTATTAAAAGTGAATCGCTATGTGCGCTCACTCCCTGATTGGGCGAATTATCTTAGCTAAAGGAGATAAGCCCTGGAAAGTAGCAGATTTGAAGGAGAAGCTCAACTCAGAATGGGGCTTAAGGGGAAACTGGCGGCTAATCTCCATTGGAAAAGGTTTTTTCCAAGTTATTCTTAACTCAAGGGAGTCGAAAGACCTGGCGCTGAGCAAGGGAGTTCTCAATTTATAGCCTGGCACATTTCGTCTGCAGCCTTGGAAAGCAGATTTCGATCCTTATGCTGAGAAATCAACCCACGCGCAAGTTTGGTTTCGTCTCTATGCCCTACCTTGGGAGTATTGGGATATTCAAATCCTATCAGATATCGCAAAGGGGCTAGGAGGTCTAATCAAACTCGATAGAGCAACCCTCGACGGGGATTTTGGCCACTTCGCTCGCCTTCTGATCGACATTGATCTTGCTGCAGAGATTCCGACTCAGCTGGGAATTGAAAGAGAGGGAAAGCATTTCTGGATAGATGTCTCATATGAAAACTTGCCAAGTTTTTGCAAAATTTGCTCTAACATTGGCCATATGGCGTATGAATGCAAACGGAATCTGAAACCGTTAGAGCTAAAAAAAAGGGAAGCAAGATACAAAGGATAAACCGGCACCAAAATTGGGATGGACAGAAAAGAAGGTTGGCAATGAAAACACATCGGTGCCCATTTCAGTAGCCACTGGCAGAATTATCACAGCTCTAGCTTCGCAGGATCAGCCTACAGTCGTTGAGGGAACTGGTTATGATTCACAACACAGCCCTCTTGAGGAGGAGAACCTACGGGACGATGAATGTGAGAGGGCCGTCTCACCGGGTAATTCGAACATTGAACCTGGAACGGAGGCTGCCTCGCCTAAACTCTCTGGAAACTCATCCAGCAAGCAGGAGATTTCTCCTTCCTCGACCAGCTGGGCAGATCAGGAGGAAATGGAATCTCAGGGATGGGAAACGGTAACGTCAAAAAGCAAGAAGAGTATACCTAAACCACCATTGACTGACAAAACTCCAGCTCGTTCTAAACGGGCCATCAAGCCCCCGGCTCGCTTTAAATGAGCGTCATCTTTTGGAATTGCAGGGGTATCCTCAACTCGGATACTCAGAGGTACGTTTACAATTTATGTGTTACTCATAAGCCTGATTGGCTCTGTATTGCTGAACCAATGGGGAATCTAGATGCTATCGATAATCGTTTTTGGGCAAGCCTTGGAATGGTTTTTGTGTTGGGGTTTTGTGTCCTATAGTCAATTGTTGCAGGATACAAACTTATTGTAAATGAATTGTTCTTTATATCATTTGTTTTAATGAGATATATGTTTTATAACTATATAAAGGCAATCCCTTTTAAGCACTAAATAAAGTCTAATAAAAGGAAATCCGTAAGTTTGTTTAAAGTGATTATAAAGTGTTCATACAAGCATGAAGTGAGACAAAACTTTATAATAAACTAATAAACTTAAAACCACCCCAAGTCAAGTGATATATTTAGGATTGATATATCACAGTTGAGACTTGTATGTAACAATGTCTTATGTCCGACAGAAAGCTGATCTCACAAGCTTCACATATATAGATATCTGGACAGTTACATAGATCCGGTGAAACGTTGTTCATTAGGATTGGGGATCCGACTTGAGATAACAGGATGGGTAGATTCATCCTTGTCAACTGTTCATCTCATTGGTATTAATAGGTATAACTAATCATCAGACTCAAAGGAATGTTAATTGGTCATCTTGAATTACTGAATGTGAGACTTTGATCCTGTGGTCCCACGATCCTTAACAGAGATGACTCTGGGGTGTGAACTGCAAAGGTTGGGTGTCACAGGAAGTAATTTCAGGGTAGTTATACATTGGATTGAGCATTTATCACTCCCGATTAATGGGAGATACATCCAAGGATCGCTTGTGGAAGACTTGACTCTAAACCCTTGCAAGGTGATAGCTTAAGAGTAGAAATACAGATTTCACTTAACCTATCTTTTTGAGTTGACTCGGCCAATAACAAGTAAAACGAACGTCTCGCTATATGTGACTTGACATTACCCATAGTCATAAGATTCAGTTCAAGGATGTAGTTGATAAAGGATCGTATTATACCGTAACTAATACGGAAGGGTTAACGACAGAATCAACCTGTCTTCTTAATGGACTCTGGGGGAATGATTACGGACTTGCCAATTACATACTCTGTACATCATTCCGTTATGCAAGGGATTAAATATAATTCTTGAAGAAATTAATTTAATAGGTTGCATACGGCCAGAAGTAGTAAGGACCTAATGGATCACACATAAGACTTGGAACCAAAAGAGAGATGAATATGATTAATAGATGGAAGCCCAATTAAGCCCAGTAAGGCCCAAATACTAGGAGGGGGCCGAAATTTATATGTATTAGTAAGGAATTAATTTTATTCCATTAATCCTAATTAGATTAGGATTATGAATTAAATTAATTAAGAGATAATTTAATTAGGAGTTTTAATTAGATTAATATTCTCCTATCATTATCCAATTAGGTTATTTATTATTATCCTAAATATATTAGATATATAATGAGATAATAATTACGAATCCTTTTCCGAATTGGATTCCTATTAAGTAACCTAATCCTATCTAACTAGGGTTTATATACAAGCTAATATATATACCCCTCCCCCTAAGGAATTTCGACTAAGCCTATATCCCTCCCTTAAGTGATTTTCGAAATTGCTTAATTAAGAGAGAGAAAGAATTCTATTCCCCAAGTTCGTGGACAAGAATTAATTCGGCATTCCATCGATTGATTAATCTTATTCATCCCTCTTTCTCTTTGATCTTGTGTTGGTTTATTAGAGGCAATCTATTTTGGTTGCATCTCATAAGGGTTGATTTCATCTTAGCCTCACCGTATTAAACTTTGTGGTTGGAATCTCGGAGAAGAATTGTGGGCGCTTCTTTAACAACGGTGGATTGTTCATCGAAAGGTATTCCTTCTTATCCCTCTTTATATGAAATAACGATTAACGGATCCTATGGTTAAAAGGAAGTAGGCTAAAATTTTTATATTTCCGCTGCTATACCTTAGCCTTAATTTCCTTCAGTGGTATCAGAGCCATCGTTAAATCCGTTATTTCATATATGAAAATATAGAAGTTTTCAATAGGATTGAATAAATATTTATGGTTAGGATTAATTGACAAATAGTATTGATTGATTAATTCTAAAGATAAATAAAGTTTTGATTAATTGTTAATTAAAACTGATTATGCTTATGTTCCTAATTATTTCGGTTGATAATCATTATAACAAAATCTATTAGTTTTATAGTTAGGTTGATAAAATTAGTTTTATTAATTCTAAATGATAAAACGGAAATCTATTGTAGATTATCCTATTTCTGAAAACCGTTTTAAAATTATTTTAGAACTGATATATATATAAATATATATATATATATTTAATATAAAAAAAATATGACAGCAGCCCGAGTCGCGCCTCACGGCGCGACTGGCCGCTGTCACGCGGCTGCTGCCTCGCGGCAGCAGCCGCGTGCGGTGCAGGGGCGCCGCTGCCGCAAGGCGGCAGTGACCCGCGTGCCCTAAGGGCTGCTGCCAATCGACAGCAGCCCACCCTCGGGCCCGGCCCGATACCCACTTGATTTAAAATAGGTTTAAAATCGTTTTATGTTAAATGTATATATATGTTTCAGAAATTAATAGTTTTCTGTTTTGATTATCGAATGAATAATTCGTTTAAATGTTTGTTTTTACAAATATGTAAATCAAAGTGTTAAATGAATTAAAATCAAAATAAATGGGACGAGCATAATCAACGTTTTATATGGTTATATTAATCTAAGGATTAATATAAAGATACAAAACGATTAGAAGTAAAATTGGATGAAAGTTAATTTGACGAGTTAATGTGATTAACCTAAATATTACATAAGCCGGTTATGTAATCAACCAATTAAATTTATTTAATTGAGTCTATGCATGTTTGGAGTTATGGACATATTTGGACCATCTTTTAGTCTTTTGAAATAGGGCCTGCGCGTCTTGCCTTTCTACTATCTATTGTAATTTCTCCTCTCATCTGATTCCCTTCAATTCAATTTAAGTTTTCTTATAGTAGTATAGAAATTAATATGTAATTTCAAGGCGCCATGGAGAAGACGGATGACCTAAAGAGAAATATGTAATAGTTAGTATTTCCTTAGGTTTGGCCTTTTTATTCCGTCTCTGGCTCGACGGAATAATTTAGATAATGTGTCCATAACGCCAATGTATGTGAATGTATGTATGTCTGATGTATACTAAAGCAAATCAAGACTAGGTTAGATTATGAGACTTAAATAAAATCCCTCATTAAAAAGTTAAGTAAATAAGTAAGTTATTAAAATCGGTTGCCCCTCCCTAATATTATAATTCAGCCGGCAGTACTGGGGGCCTTTGGGTTGTTGAGTAAACTCAAGCTCGGGGTCTTATGGTAACACCTGAATTATCAAAAATCATTTTTCATGAATATGGGGTAATACTTAAATTAGATTATGATAATTGGATGAGTAAACTCATGTTGTCATAAACTAATGGGCAAAACGGTTGGGATTAATATGAATAGCATATTAGTTACTAATGTGGTTAGTAACCCAATAACCTAGGAATCACATTAAAGATGTGATTGATTGTATGAATCTACCTAATGAATGAGACTAGCTTGTTGAGTAAACTCAAGGCGAAATCTCAGGAGTTAGGATCCTAGCTCACTAAAGGATTTGTGAAATTCTTCGAATTAATATGGAGGGTTATTAATTTGGCAAAATAGTGGGAGCAATCTGAAATAAATTAAAAGGCCTATAATTTTAGATTGTTAAACTTTAAAGCAAATGAATGACATACGCTTACTCTTTCTCACTCTCAGGTTTTGTTTAAACACACACTCTTAAAATCATGACTAAAACCAATCTGCAAAACATCCTTACCGATAACAAATTGAATGGTTCAAACTTCACCGACTGGTTTCGTAACCTCAAAATTGTTTTGAAGTTCGAGAAAATTGGGTATGTACTTGATACATCGATACCCCCTGTCCCTGAAGATGATGCTCCCATCGAGGAAATTGATGCTTATCAGAAGCATAAGGCTGATGATGATCATGCCGCTTGCATCATACTTGCATCGATGACATCGGAATTACAAAGGCAACATGAGGAGATGAATGCCTATTCCATCATCATGCACCTAAAGGAATTGTTTGGGAAACAAACCAGGTGCGAACGCTACGAGATATCAAAACTGTTATATCGTTGCAGGATGCAAGAGGGCACATCTGTCATGACACATTGTGTCAAGATGATAGGCTATATTACCAAACTTTCTAGTATTGGATTTGTGATGGACAACGAATTAAGTACCGACTTGGTTCTTCAGTCCCTCCCAGAGAGTTATTCACAGTTCATCATGAACTACCAAATGAATGACTTGCAAACCTCTCTTGAAGAGCTTGCAAACATGCTCAAATCAGTTGAGCCCAATATGAAGAAAGACAAGGCCATACCGGCTCTTGTAATCGAGGGATCGAGGAAAAGAAAAGGGAAATTTCCCAATTCTAAACATCCCAAGAAAGGTAAGAAAGATGTGTCCAAGGGAAAGGAAGTTAAGAAGCCCAAAGGAGAGTGCCACTTCTGTGGTAAAGACGGGCATTGGAAGAGAAACTGCAAGGAGTATCTAGCCACCCTCAAGAAGGGAAAAGGCGGTGCTTCTTCATCTGGTATGTTCTATATTGAAATAAATACGGTTTCATTGTCTGAATCTTGGGTACTTGATACCGGATGTGGATCTCATATTTGTACAAATATGCAGGAGCTAAAACAGACTAAGGAACTAAAGAAAGGAAGCATAAACTTGCGAGTGGGAAATGGAGCAAGAGTTGTCGCCCTCGCAATTGGAGATTATGTTTTACTTTTGCCCTCTGGGCTTGTAATAGAATTAAGGAATTGTTTATACGTTCCTGAGATGTCTCATAACATTATTTCTATTAGCTGTCTCGTTGACGACGATTTTCATATTTCAATAAAGAACAATAGTTGCAATTTTTATAAAGATTCGATCTTTTATTTTTCAGGAATATCACAAAATGGGATTTATGTGTTAGATGATAAAACTCCTGTTTTTGCAATTGATACCAAAAGACATAAGCTAGATAATTCAACTTACTTGTGGCATTGTCGTTTAGGCCATATAAACAAGAGACGCATGCTAAAGCTACATTCAGATGGGCTTATAGATCCAATCGATTCTGAATCATTGGAAACATGCGAATCATGTTTAAAAGGTAAAATGACGAAGACACCCTTTAGCAATAAAGGTGAGCGTGTATCAGACACTCTAGGACTCATTCATTCAGATGTATGTGGTCCTATGTCAGTCCAAGCAAGAGGAGGATTCAGATACTTCATTAGCTTCATAGATGATCATACTCGCTATGGTTATATCTTGATGAGGCACAAATCAGAAGCTTTTGACAAGTTCAAATGCTTCAAGAATGAAGTGGAAAATCAATTAGGAAAGAAAATAAAAACACTTCGATCTGATCGAGGTGGCGAATATCTTTCTGATGATTTTCTGAATTATCTAACTGAATGTGGGATATGCTCACAATGGACACCTCCCTATACGCCACAACACAATGGTGTATCCGAGAGGAGAAACCGTACCCTATTAGATATGGTACGATCCATGATGAGCATGGCCTTACTTCCAAAGACGTTCTGGGGCTATGCCTTAGAAACTGCCCTCTTCACCCTAAATCGAGTACTAACTAAATCCGCTAGTTCCACGCCATATGAATTGTTCGTTGGTAGGAAACCCGTGTTCTCTTTCATGAGAGTATGGGGTTGTTCAGCATATGTCAAACGCGTTGCGTCTGACAAATTAGATTCTAAATCTGATAAATGTTTCTTCATCGGATACCCTAAGGAAACTATGGGATATTACTTCTATCATCCAGATGATCAGAAAGTAATCGTATCCAAACACGCAACCTTCCTAGAGAAAGAGTTTCTCAAAGAAACACAAAAGGGAAGCGTGATTGAACTCGATGAAGTTCAAGAGGAAGAAACACCGACTGAAACAACGGCGGCGGTCGAGGAACCCAAAGAAGTCCCATTAGATGAGACTCCAGTGGCACCTATTTGTAGATCACGAAGAGTTCGTGAACTCCCAGTTAGATATGGTTTTCTAGTGGGAGATGATGATGAGGTTCCCGTGTTAGACGACGAACCCGAAAACTACGAAGAGGCTCTTACTAGTCCAGATTCTAAAGCATGGCTTGAGGCCATGGATTCTGAAATGGATTCCATGTATACTAACCAAGTTTGGACTTTGGTTGATCCACCCGAAGGGATAAAACCCATTGGGTGCAGATGGATCTTCAAAAAGAAGACTGACATGGATGGAAAGGTTAGCACCTACAAGGCTAGGTTGGTAGCGAAAGGATATCGTCAAAAACAAGGTGTTGATTATGACGAAACCTTTTCTCCTGTTGCTATGTCCAAATCAATCACAATCATGCTTGCAATTGCCGCTCATTTGGATTATGAGATTTGGCAAATGGATGTGAAAACAACTTTCCTAAACAGAAACCTGCTTGAGGATGTATACATGATGCAACCTGAAGGTTTCATATCAAAGGATGCAAATAAAGTTTGCAAACTTTAGAGATCCATTTATGGACTCAAGCAAGCATCTAGAAGCTAGAACAAGCGTTTTGACGAAACCATAAAACAATTTGGTTTCGAACAAAATTGTGAAGAAGCTTGCATTTACAAGAAAGCAAGTGGGAGCTCTATAGCATTTCTCATACTATATGTGGACGATATACTGTTAATGGGAAATGACATTGCTCTATTACAGTCAGTGAAAATATGGTTATCTGGTAACTTCTCAATGAAAGACCTTAGTGAAGCAGCCTATATACTTGGTATAAAGATCTACAGAGATAGATCGCGTAGACTGCTTGGTCTTTCACAGGCTACATACATTGAAAAGGTGCTAAATCGGTTTAGCATGCTTGAATCGAAACGAGGTAACTTACCCATGGTACATGGAGTAAAGTTAAACAATCATCAATGTCCTAAAACTGATGATGACAAACGACGCATGGCTGTAGTCCCGTACGCCAGCGCGATCGGTTCGATTATGTATGCTATGCTATGCACTAGACCCGACGTAGCGTTCGCGTTATCTGTAACGAGTCGTTACCAAGGGAATCCGGGAGACGGGCATTGGATTGCCGTCAAAAACATTCTTAAGTACTTGAGAAGAACTAAAGATATGTTTCTAGTGTACGGAGAAGGAGATCTGAAAATACAAGGATTTTCAGACGTTAGTCATCTCACAGATGAGAATGATTTTAAATCCCAATCAGGATACCTGTTTATCCTAAATGGGGGCGCGGTCAGTTGGAAAAGTTCTAAGCAGGGAAGCGTAGCTTTCTCTACGACCGAGTCAGAGTACATCGCTGCTGCGGAAGCAGCAAAGGAAGCAGTTTGGATTAGAAAGTTCATTACAGAACTAGGTGTGGTGCCTGACATTGTCAATCCCATTACTCTGTACTGTGATAACAATGGAGCCATTGCGCAAGCAAAGGAACCACGGTCTCATAATGCATCTAAGCACTACCTAAAGCGATACCACATTATTAGAGAGATTGTGGCTAGAGGAGATGTGAGAATAGAAAGAGTACCTACAGAGGACAACGTTGCAGATCCGTTGACAAAGCCTTTAACCCAGAAAGTACATGATCGTCATTTAACTTCTACTGGGATAAGTTTTAGAAACAATTGGCTTTAGTCCAAGTGGGAGTATGTTGGGGTTTTGTGTCCTATAGTCAATTGTTGTAGGATACAAACTTATTGTAAATGAATTGTTCTTTATATCATTTGTTTTAATGAGATATATGTTTTATAACTATATAAAGGCAATCCCTTTTAAGCACTAAATAAAGTCTAATAAAAGGAAATCCGTAAGTTTGTTTAAAGTGATTATAAAGTGTTCATACAAGCATGAAGTGAGACAAAACTTTATAATAAACTAATAAACTTAAAACCACCCCAAGTCAAGTGATATATTTAGGATTGATATATCACAGTTGAGACTTGTATGTAACAATGTCTTCTGTCCGACAGAAAGCTGATCTCACAAGCTTCACATATATAGATATCTGGACAGTTACATAGATCCGGTGAAACGTTGTTCATTAGGATTGGGGATCCGACTTGAGATAACAGGATGGGTAGATTCATCCTTGTCAACTGTTCATCTCATTGGTATTAATAGGTATAACTAATCATCAGACTCAAAGGTATGTTAATTGGTCATCCTGAATTACTGAATGTGAGACTTTGATCCTGTGGTCCCACGATCCTTAACAGAGATGACTCTGGGGTGTGAACTGCAAAGGTTGGGTGTCACAGGAAGTAATTTCAGGGTAGTTATACATTGGATTGAGCATTTATCACTCCCGATTAATGGGAGATACATCCAAGGATCGCTTGTGGAAGACTTGACTCTAAACCCTTGCAAGGTGATAGCTTAAGAGTAGAAATACAGATTTCACTTAACCTATCTTTTTGAGTTGACTCGGCCAATAACAAGTAAAATGAACGTCTCGCTATATGTGACTTGACATTACCCATAGTCATAAGATTCAGTTCAAGGATGTAGTTGATAAAGGATCGTATTATACCGTAACTAATACGGAAGGGTTAACGACAGAATCAACCTGTCTTCTTAGCGGACTCTGGGGGAATGATTACGGACTTGCCAATAACATACTCTGTACATCATTCCGTTATGCAAGGGATTAAATATAATTCTTGAAGAAATTAATTTAATAGGTTGCATACGGCCAGAAGTAGTAAGGACCTAATGGATCACACATAAGACTTGGAACCAAAAGAGAGATGGATATGATTAATAGATGGAAGCCCAATTAAGCCCAGTAAGGCCCAAATACTAGGAGGGGGCCGAAATTTATATGTATTAGTAAGGAATTAATTTTATTCCATTAATCCTAATTAGATTAGGATTATGAATTAAATTAATTAAGAGATAATTTAATTAGGAGTTTTAATTAGATTAATATTCTCCTATCATTATCCAATTAGGTTATTTATTATTATCCTAAATATATTAGATATATAATGAGATAATAATTACGAATCGTTTTCCGAATTGGATTCCTATTAAGTAACCTAATCCTATCTAACTAGGGTTTAGATACAAGCTAATATATATACCCCTCCCCCTAAGGAATTTCGACTAAGCCTATATCCCTCCCCTTAAGTGATTTTCGAAATTGCTTAATTAAGAGAGAGAAAGAATTCTATTCCCCAAGTTCGTGGACAAGAATTAATTCGGCATTCCATCGATTGATTAATCTTATTCATCCCTCTTTCTCTTTGATCTTGTGTTGGTTTATTAGAGGCAATCTATTTTGATTGCATCTCATAAGGGTTGATTTCATCTTAGCCTCACCGTATTAAACTTTGTGGTTGGAATCTCGGAGAAGAATTGTGGGCGCTTCTTTAACAACGGTAGATTGTTCATCGAAAGGTATTCCTTCTTATCCCTCTTTATATGAAACAACGATTAACGGATCCTATGGTTAAAAGGAAGTAGGCTAAAAAATTTATATTTCCGCTGCTATACCTTAGCCTTAATTTCCTTCATTTTGTGGCTCAAAATCAAAGGGACCCTTCATCCCTGTGGCTATTTAAATATGTCAAAATAAATTATCCGTTGTCTGTGATAGCCTGCAGTGATCAATTTATTCTTGTACAATGTATGCTCATGGGTACGGTTCAGTTTTTCTGTTTCGTTTTCGGAAGTATTTGGGCCAACAGGAGGAAAATAATGTTTGAGGAAATAACAGCTCAATATATAGCGGTTAGAGGGAATTAGTTTGTGATAGGGGATTTTAATGCTGTTTTAGGAGCTCATGAAAAAACGGGTAGAGCTCCAGCTACTCGCCCTTGCAGAGAGTTTCGGGGGTTCATTGACGACGGGGAATGGCGGGATGTGCAAGCTTCTGGCTCCTTTCACACTTGGTCAAACGAAAGACAGAACCAAGCCTGGGTGGAAAGCAGGCTGGATAGAATCATGGTTTCTGGGGATTTTACGGACTCCTGGCTTTATAATGGTACGGTGCTGGTTCGTCACCATTCTGATCATCACCCCTTGCTTTTCAAATTCTTCCTCAACAACATCAGGCCATCACGCTTTAGATTTCAGTCCATGTGGGTGTCTCATCCGACCCTCCGGGACGTCATTCGCGATTATTAGACAGGTAACCATCCCAATCTAGGCCCGATGCAGCTGTTTAGCCACAAATTGCGTGATCTAAGGCCGCTTCTTCGCAGTTGGAATAAAGAAATCTTTGGAGACTTCAACAAAAATATCACAGACAGCGAACTGAAGCTAAATGACATTCAGCTCCAACTTGCTAATTACCGTTTCTCGGATGATCTGCACCGATAAGAACAGATTGCTCATGAAAATCTTGACCGACACTTGCTGCAGAAAGAAACCTTCTTGAAAGAGAAGAGCAGAATCACCTGGCTGGAGGCTGGGGATAGAAATAGTGCCTTTTTTCACAGAAGGGCTAACCAGAGGAGGACAACAACTGGTATCTCTGCACTCCAAATTGAAGATGAGTTATGTACGGATACGGACCGGATCGCTAACCACATCACAAGCCATTTTGCTAACCTGTTTGCTAATCCTCATACGACCCCCACTAATCTGTCGCAGGTTCAGGAAGTCATTCCATGCTTAGTAACAGATGATATGAATGAGGAACTTCTCCGCTGCCCAATTGATGAGGAAATAAAGATGTCTATGTTCAGCATGAATCCAGCAAGCGCGCCAGGCCCGGATGGATTTACAGGAATTTTCTTCCAGTCCTTTTGGGACATTGTTGCGTCTGATATCTGTCAAATGGTTAAATGGTTCTTTCACACGGGAATCATCTCAATGGGGCTGAACTCAAATATCAAGACTCTTTTGCCCAAGACCAAAGATGCAATGCGAATTGAGCAATATAGACCCATCGTGATGAGTAATTTTGGTTTCAAAATTATCTCAAAATTACTGGCTGACAGGCTAGCTAATGTAGCGGATCTCATCACATCCAGGAACCAGTTCAGTTTTATAAAGGGAAGAAGCATCCACCACTGCATTGCTTTAGCTTCAGAAGGGGTAAACAATTTATAGAAGAAAACTTTTGGTGGGAACATGAGTCTCAAAATTGATATTGCAAAAGCTTTTGACACGCTTGACTGGAACTTTCTTTTGTCAATTTTAGAAGCCTTTGGGTTTTCTCTTCAGTTCCGGGACTGGATTCTGAACATTCTGTCGTCGGCTCGTATCTCTATCATGACAGCTAATGGCGCTAAAGGCTATTTTGAATGCTCTAGAGGGGTAAGGCAAGGAGACCCATTATCACCCATTCTTTTTAGTCTTGCAGAAGATTTTTTAAGCAGGCTACTGAATCAGCTTGTTGACAGTGGGAAACTGATTCCGTCAGCTTACACTAGCTCGTGCAACATGCCCACGCACCTTCTCTATGCGGATGACATTCTGCTGTTCTGCAAAGCTTCTGTAGAAAATGTTCAGGTTCTTGATTGGGCTTTTGAGTTTTATGGTAGCCTGTCTGGTAAAAAAGTGAGTTGGGAAAAATCGAAAATTTTCTTCCGTAAGCATCTTACCCCTCGTCGTCAAAAGAGGCTTGCAGAGATCGTGAGTATCAGAATTGGTAAACTCCCGTTTTTGTACTTGGGGGTTCCGCTATTTGTTGGGGCTCCAAAAGCACGTTTTCTATCCGCTATAGCTGATAAAGTGTCGGGGAAATTTTCTCGGTGGAAGGGCAGTGCTTTATCCATGGCCGGAAGGTTAATTCTCATCAAAGCTGTGATAACTGGCTCTCTAACTCATTCATTCATGATCTATAAATGGCCTATGAGCTTAATTAAAAAGCTTACGCGTCAAATACGAAACTTTCTTTGGTCGGGATCTCTTACTGGGAAGAAATTGATCACTCCGGCCTGGTCTTGTTGCACGAAATCAGTTAAGGAAGGGGGACTTGGTATCAAGGACCTTAGACTGTGGAACCAAGCACTAATGGGTAAAATCGCTTGGGGGGTGCTTGCGGATGAAGCTTTCTGCTTTAGGACGCTTCGCTCTCATTTTCAGGGCATCTCAGGAATGACGCGGAATATCCCCGCCTTATCATCTATTTGGCCTTCAATTAAAGGGCCGTATAGTTTGCTTCGTGATAACTGCAAATGGCTGATCGATAAGGACACTAATCTGTCGTTTTGGAACGCTGAATGGATTTTACCAACTTTGGCAGATAGATTGGGATTATCAATAAATGAGAGGGCTAAATTCTGGGATAGTACAAGAGATTTCAGATTTCATGAAAACTGGCAAAACCTGTCGATTACTGATCAAACGGTAGCAGTCGAAATAAATGCAGTTATCAGCAGCGGCGAGGATCGAGATTCTTGTCTATGGAGACCTGCAACGGACGGACAGTTCTCAATTTCGCTGTTCTACAGATGGCTCCTAACTAGACCCGTGTTACACCCTATCAGGTTTATTTGGCAGCCGGGCATCCCTCCTTCACACTCGCTAATTTTTTGGCGCGCTCACATGGGTCGATTGCCCACACATGATAAGTCAAAATCAAACGGAATGACCATTGTTTCGCGTCACTGTCTGTGTCTAGCTCAGGAGGAAACTTTTGATCATCTGCTTCTACACTGTAGTTTTACATCACAGTTATGGATTGGCATTGAGGGGCTTTTCGGAAGACGGGTTTTTAGAAATGGGTTCCAGGAACTGGTTGGTCAAACGCTTGCAATGAAATTCAGTTTGCAGATAAGAATGCTATGGGTGAGTGCTGTTGTGAATGTAATCTGGGTCATCTAGAGAACCAGGAACGCCTGTCTGTTTGAAAACGTTAATCCGAATATCCATGTCTCTCTTAGGCTGTTGTGGAGGCAGATCAGGCAAACGGATTGGGTGGGGAATGGTAGTGTTTGGAATTCTCTCGTGGAAAGGAAAATTCTGCAATCTCTTGATCTTCATCCTCGGTTGCAGAAGTCTCCTCGTCTCCTCACTGTCCGTTGGCAGCAGCCACCCCAAGGTTGGGTCAAAGCAAACACAGACGCATCGGTTGTCAATTCGTCCGCCGGATGTGGGGGAATTTTCAGGAACAATCAAGGAAGAGGGCTGGGGGCCTTTGCAAATTGATCAGAAACAACCAAGGTTGAGTCAGTATTTGTTATTCTGCAGAATCAATGAACAATTTGATCTTTGAAATTGGATAGTATGCTCAATTTAGTCTAAATTCAAGTTTGAGTATAGTTTTATTCTTTAACTTAGGGTACGTTTGGTAAGACGTAATGGACTTCGTAATGGAAGACCCATTACATCAAAAGCCCATTACTATGTTTGGATGCAATTTTTAATTTTATTGGAATGTAATGAGAAAACCATAGGCTGCATTTTGTTCAATAAAGCTTGTAATCCTCATTACATAAAAAAAAGGAGTTAAATTCTCATTACATTCAAAGCATGTAATCCTAATTGTTACTCTCAAAGGTTCTCTAACCTCTCTTTTATCAAATCTCACACCTCAATTTAACCTCTTATCATTCTAAAAAACGTAATAGAAAAACATGAGAAAAATGAATTTTTTTATATATATGCACTAATAAAATTGATTTCAGCTAATCTAATTTTGTATTTGATTTTAATTCATTTTTTTTTTGTATTTTTCGTGTTTTTCGTTTTTCGTTTCATCTCATTTTTTAGGTTATCATGTTTTTCGTTAATTTTAATTGTGCAAATAAAATTTAATGATTATATTTATCTAGACAAACATAAATTTTGTAATGGTAATTACATTTCTTCATTTTCTTTTTATTTAACAATCAAACATGGTAATGGGCATGTACCAAACAAATTCTTAGTATTTGAGATTAAATTAGTCAATATTAAAAGTGTCAAACAACTATGACTTATTATAGGCTAGTCTAAATATAAAGTTAACGGGCTAAATTGATATGTCAATAGAATTTTGGATTAAATTTATTCTATTTGTTAAATAACTCACAAGAGAAGAGATAATAAAGTAATGCGTTGCATCTACAGATTTTCACATTTGATGACAGTATTCCAATTTCACCCGTTTCAATTGCAAAATTTAGTTGCCAATTATACCCTCAGTTTTAAGAGTCCATAGTACCAAAACCGCGTAGTTTCAATTCGGTGTATGCATTTGTGCAACTTTCTGCTTGCGTTAGGTTTTCTGTCGACCATTCCTTTGGTTTGAAACGCTTTGTTCACTCCCTGTGATTTTCTTCTGCCGGACTGAGGAAATGGGAATCAACAGGTTGAAGATGGAGGAGGAGAAACAAGATCGAATCAGTGATTTGCCAGATTCTCTCATTCCACATATCCTATCCTTTTTGCCATCAACAAAACAAGCTATTCAGACTGGAATTCTATCAAAACGATGGCAAAAACAATGGACCGGCGTTCCAGTTCTCATCTTTGATTTCGAAGGTATGTCTAATGAAAACAAACTTAAGTTCATTGACAATACCTTAATTCTCCATGATTGTTCGAAGATCTCCAAGTTTCATCTATATCTTCATCTTTTTCACTTGGAGGGAGATCCTCAAATTGCTTCGAAAATCGATTTTGCAACAAGTAAAGACCTGGAGGACTTAAGTTTGAGTTTAACAATGGAAGGTTTTTACTTGTTACCGCAGTTCCTTTTCAACAATGCTTCACTTGTTAAATTAAAAACAGTTTGTTGTAGTTTTATACCTAATGGAAAGGTAAATTGGGGATGTCTCACCGTATTGAATATTAGATGTTGTAAATTGACTAATCCAGCCATAGAACATCTTGTATCTGGTAGTCCATTACTCGAATCCTTAGAATTAATCAACTTTTTTGGGTGTGATAAAATTGTTATTGCTTCCAAATTCCTGAAAATATTGGTTTTACATCATGGCGATAGCATTTCTGTTCTTGAAATTTCATGTCCAAAGCTTGAGGAATTATGCCTTCTAGGCATGGTTACAAATGATCCAAAGTTGTTTGCTCAAACGATTGAAAATGTTCTATCTGGAAGTTCCTTACTTGAGTCAATGTCAATTGAATCAATCTACATTCCCGGGCTTGATCGGCTAATTGTTGCTTCAAAATCTTTGAAGAGATTGGTTGTAGGAAGTATTAGAGGCGGTTTTGATATTGAAATCTCATGTCCAAAGCTTGAAAAACTGAAGCTGCTCGAGTTTTTGAATGTTAACAATGCTAAATTGCTGAATTTGCCTTCTTCACTTTGCGCTACTATTGATTTCCGACATCCTCGGGGGCAAAAAACTTGTAAAGGCTTGATTAAGGACATTCTGCAGCAGCTTCAACATATCAAGGAACTAAAATTCGGGAGTTTGTTTATCTCGGTAACTTTTAATGGAATATTTCATCATTGTTTATTCACGAGCATGTGTAGTTAACATTTTTAAATTTCAAATTGAAGTTTTGCTATCTGCTTTATGAATTTCTATTTCCGCATTATGTTTGTAGGTTTTGCCAAATATGAAGGTGGGAGATGGGTTTTCTCCACTGTTAAACATCAAATACTTGACTTTGGATTCTCCTCATTCAGGAAAGCATCATTCAGGAATTTCATATTTCACATGTGCTTGAGAAATTAATTATCAATGTTCCACCATATTGTAAGGTAATTTCTTGAACCTTTGAAATTTTAAGGCATAACACCCATTTGGATCCTTAAACTATGGCTTCAAAATCAATTAGAACCCTAAATTATCAAAATCATCTATCAGGTCCCTAAACCAGCTAAAAATCATCAATTGACTCCCCATTCTAAACAAAAATCTTCAATTCAGCCCTCATAGAAAATCATTCGGTTGAACAATTTCATACCTTCTTTCTCAAACTCATTTTGAATCAACACAGATATTATTACAGTCTATATCAAATAGACATAGTTTCCGATTTTAGGATAGAAACTCATTTGATGATTTCTGCTTATGCATTAGAAATTTTTATCACTCCATGTGTTTTCTCAATTTTTAGTTTATAAAGAAAATGTAATAATAAAGGCCAATCATAAGGGTGGGAAAAATTACTGGCTTCGACATGCGACTGTTTTCGATTGTTTGGAATCACATCTTAAGACTATTAAGATTGTTGGCTTTGAATTTTCGGAGGGAGATGCCAGACGTCAGCATATGCTATACTTGGTTCAGTTTCTACTTAAGAATGCAAGAGTATTAGAAAAGATGGTGGTCGTAGTGAAAGATGATGGAACAAGTTTTCCATTGGAAGTTTCTCATGAATTGTTAGGTTTACCGAGATGTTCTCAAAATGCCATTATTGAGTTTGTATGTTCTAAGGAAATATGAAATTTTTTGTAGTTTTTTACATTTGGCACAAATAGTTGGAGGAGCAGATGATTAACTGCTTTTATATATTGCTATATATATGGTACTGAAAATGGAGTTGATGGATGAATTTTGTTGATTGTTGGTTGTTGGGAGGTTGTTCAATCGCTTCAGATTTCTTTGGTTAAAACGGATGGGTATCAAATGGAAGGGGAATAGTTCTGGTTGTTTATCTGTCGCTTCTGCCTGGAATTCTGTTCGGAAAAAGCATGCCTGTAATCTGGTTTGAGTGTCAAGCTAAAGCTTTTTAGCATCAGGTCTGGGATGCAATATCAGCTGTCAGCTGGTTTTTAGAATCTTCAACCTGACTTGAGGATTTAATTAGGCTTGTGGGGTTTTATGTTCGTTGTCAATTGTTTGGTGTAGGATTTTCAGAAAAGAAAAAACATTTGGTACTTGACGATGTAAATTTCTATTGGTCTAGTTTTGAGATTAAAGTTTGAAATTTGCCCAAGACCATGATAATCAGTTTTACATTTAACATTATTATTATTGTGTGTTAATTTATGATTTTATTAAGGCAAATGATATGTACAGCCCTTACGGTTGTATATAAGCATTAATTATTCACATATAACAATAAAAAAGAGAATTGTAATTCTAAAATAATTATTTATTTGTATTGGAAATATGACAATCTATTATGAATATATGCATTTAAATATTTAAGCATTTAAGTATCAATAAATTTTATGTATTAAAAAACTAAATGAACACTAATAATAGGAATTTTTGGGTTTTATTTACAGCCCTAAGGGTTGTAAATATCGGAACCCTTTTATTAATTGCTTTTTTGCATCCTATGCTATTTTTTTTTATTAAGAGCTGGAACGAGGAAATAGCGGCCCTAGACATCCCAACTATGTTGGCACCCCCGGGAACCGACCACCTCGGCCAAACTGCAAACAAAGAAAAGGTTCGTACAAAGGAGAAAAAAAACAAGGAAACAGGGGCAACAAGGAAAAGAAGAAAAGAAGAAAGGACATCAAAGAAGCAGCAGAATTAAGAAGATCTAAAATGCGGAGCGTTACGGATATCGCTTAAGATGAAGTCATGGCAGAACGCAGGCGCGAACACCCACCAACAAACACTATTGCTCAAGACGCCAAATCGAGCCAATGAATCAGCAGCTTGGTTTCCTTCCCTGTAAATGTGGGAGACAATAATCTCCATACCGGCGTATTGATGTAAGCACTTTAGCCAAATTTGCTTTATTTTCCAAGGGACTGCTTCGGTTTTGTGTTGAAGGAGATTGACAGCAGTCTTGGAGTCGGATTCGACCCAGAGGTTCCGCCAGCCATGCTCCCAAGCTACATCCATAGCAAAAGCAATGGCTTGGATCTCCACAAGAAGCGCAGAAGAATTGGTGAGTGGGAAGGCAAAACAGCCTCTTGCAAGCCCCCTGTGGTTCTTAAAAATACCACCAGCGCCTGCCATGCCAGACAAGCCACGGGCAAATCCGTCTGTATTTACCTTGAGCCAATTCTTGGGAGGGGAAAGCCAACGAACGGTGATTAAATGCGGAGCTGGCGGAGGCCTCGGTGTCAGCTGCAGATTCTGCAGAATTCTTTTGTCGTAGGCGCTAGAACAGTAGCCCTTAGAGATGCCCTGCGCATCTCGAATGCTTGCCCGTAGCTTGTGGAACGTGATTTGGATTGAAGGGAGTTCAATATCAAAAGTAGCTATATTGCGCTGATTCCAGATAAGCCAGATACAGTTTATGACCGCTGCCTTCCACAGAAGCTGCACTTGCTTTCCAAATTTATATCTGATCAGCCTGAAGAGAAAATCTTGGAAATTACCTATGAAATTAATAATAACTCCAAACATACAGCTTAGTTTGAACCAAATAATATGAGCGAAAGGGAATTCCACGAAGAGATGAAAAGCGGTTTCCTGGGATTGAAGGCAGTGAACGCAGCGAGATACCAAATGCATTCCGCGGCACTGTAGATTGTCATGTGTGGGCAACCGGTTATAGATAAGCTTCCAACAGGTAACAGAGCGGGAAGGAGGGATGTGACCAGCCCATACAAAGCGATGCCAATGATTCTCAACCGTCACCTGGCAGAGAGAATCATAGTAATTCCAGACTGTAAAAATGCCCAGGTTGCTCGGCTCCCAAATACATTCATCTTCCGAGTTCCAACCTTGCTGAATCTCGCGTATATTCTCTTGGATGTGACCCGGCAAAGTTTCAATGTTGATCCACTGCCCATTTTGCAGAAAGAACTCAACGCTAGTGTACAGGTGTAGGCAATCCAAGTTGGTCCGCCACCGAGGGCTTAATCCAGAGATCCGTCCAGAAATTGAGCCTAGTGTTTTCGCCAATCCACCATTTAATCTGAGATTTAATGTTCTTCAAAACTCCTTTACATGAAGACCAAATAGATGAAGTATATAAATGCTCTCGTGGCAGACCGCTCGGTGTCAGGAAGCGATTCTGTAATAAAGAGTGAACAGATCCTTTACCTTGCAGCAGCTCCCAGCTGAGCTTGCCAATAAGCGCTCCATTGAATTTCTCAAGATCTCGGATCCCAAGCCCCCCATTTTTCATGCTTTGACAGCAAATCCGCCAAGGGATAGTAACCAATTTCTTCGTCTCTGTGCAACCCGTCCATAGGAAGTTCCGAATTCGACGGGTGAGGTGGTTTATTAGACTGATAGGCCACTTGTAGATTGTAAATGAATGCACCAAAGCGCCTGTAAGAGCAGATTTAATCAATGTTAGTCTGCCAGCAAAAGAGAGCGCAGTTCCCTTCCAATTACCAAATTGAGAGAGGAAACGGTCTGATAAAGCTGAAAGATGTCGTTTCCTCGGAGCTCCGACAAAAAGCGGCACTCCCAGATAGCAAAATGGTAAGTCTGCCTGACGGATACCCAGAATACCCGCAAGCTTTGCTCTTCTCTTGACTGTAACCCCGTTGCCAAAATAAACCGAGGACTTATCCCAATTCACCATTTGCCCTGACACTCCCTCATACAGTTGAAAGATGTCCCTGAGAGCTTTCATGTTTCGGATTGAAGCTTTGCCAAACAAAAGCATATCATTAGCATAAAGGAGATGTGAGGGGAAGGTCTTGTTGCGAATGTAAACCATTGGTTGAAACAGCCCCTCTCTTTCACGACTACCCAGCCAGCGACTAAAAAAGTCTTCCGCTAAGCCAAAGAGAATCGGTGACAGAGGATCTCCTTGTCGAACCCCATTCGAGCAACCAAAATAACCCTTTGCTGCCCCTCCAAGGAGAATAGAGATTCTAGAGGAAGTGAGAATGTTACGAATCCAATCTCTAAATTTACTAGAAAATCCAAAATTTTCCATAACTAGAAGCAGGAATTGCCAGTTTATAGTGTCAAAAGCTTTCTGGATGTCTATTTTTAGAGCCATATTGCCTCCATAGCAATTTTTACTAAGCGACTTCACCCCCTCCGAGGCAGCAGCTATACACTGGTGAATACTACGGCCTTTCATAAACCCAAACTGCGTAGCTGAAACAATTCTGGCAGCTACTTCTACAAGCCTGTCATCCAAAATCTTGGAAATGATCTTGTAACCAAAATTACTCATGACAATCGGCCGGTAGTTATCAATACAGTTGGCTCCCGGAGTCTTGGGAATTAAGGCCATTAGGCTCGAGTTTAACCTAGGAAAAATGCACCCCGTTCTGAAGAAGTCACGGACCATATTACACACATCCTGCTCAATGATATCCCAAAAAGCCTGGTAGAAGGATCCTCCAAACCCATCTGGACCGGGGGCGCTGTCTCTATCCATGCTGAAAACCGCCTTCTTAATGTCTTCAACCGTGGGCAATGCCGTGAGGGCATTATTATCTTCATCTGAAACCAAATGAGGGATAACCGAGGCAACGACGTCCTGGTTAACCATAGGGTCAGTGCTAGCAAATAGATTGGAGTAAAATTCAACCACATGCTGTGAAATTCTGCCCATATCAGAAGTAAGCTCTCCTCCAATATACATTGAAGATATCCCCTAGTTAACCTTCTTCACCTTCACAGCACGGTGGAAGAAAGTAGAGTTTCTATCCCCCGCTGCCAGCCACCTAACTCTGCTTTTATCGCGCAGGTAAATCTCTTTTCTGAGCAACTGCAGCTCGAGATCCCCTTGGGCAGCCAACTCCCTCGCTTGCCGAGTTGAAGACCAACCGGAAGAGCTAAAATCCTGCTGAATTGAGGCTAGACGGGATGATGCCTGTTTAATGTTCTCATCCACCTTCCCAAAAACCGTGCGATTCCAGCTGCGAAGCATAGGGCGTAAAGAACGGAGCTTATGGCATAATACTTGAGCCGGTGGAAGAGAAAGGGAAGAGGAGTCCCAATGCGCTCTCACCACCTCCCTCAATGTGAGATGCGTAATCCACATAGATTGAAAACGGAACCGGGAGACATGAACCGGCAAATTTTTGCATTCTAGAAGAAGTGGACAGTGATCCGAGCAATGACGAGGTAGCGCGGTACAGCTGACTGATCCCCAGAAATCGTTGAAAGCTTCTGACACCAAACTTCTATCTAAACTGCATTCGACATGATTTTCCCCTTGCCTACCATTACTCCAAATAAATTGAGGACCCGATGTCTCAACATCAATTAGACCACAACTGCTGATAAAACTACGAAAATCTGCACAGGCCCTGGCGGAAGGAGCAACCCCAGACATCTCATGAGCCCCAATAATGGTGTTGAAATCTCCGATCACCGCCCAAGGAATGTTATGATCAGCCATGCCAATTAGATCTGCCCACATTTCCAATCTCCCCCCTGCAGAGATGCTAGCATAGACAAAAGAAATTCTTTGTAAAATGTTACCTACACAGATGTCCATAGTAAGATGCTGATCATGAATACGTGCATTTGTAGCTGTAACTGAAGCATGAGCGAGAACCCAAAGAGAGGGGCATGCTCGGTTATTGCAAGAAATAAGAGAAAGTCCCAGAGAGAAAGTCCCAGAAAGTCCCAGAGAACCCAAAGCAGGCAAAACAGAATCAACATTTATCATAGGTTCAGCTAAGCAAACCAAATCAGGACTGTGCGTTTGACAGAGCATCTTCAGTGCTCTTTGAGTTTTGGGGTTACGAAAACCCCTGCAGTTCCAATAAAGAATAATCATTGATACCTATTGGGTGGCCTGCTAAGCCATTTTGCCCGAGTACCAATAGATGGAGTACTTTGCTTCGTTCTTTTTTTCTTTTGAACTTCCGTCCAAACCTTAGTGATGGCGCAGCTTGCAATGTGGGTTCTTCTGCAACTTCCTTAAGCACCATCTGAAGGGGGTTGCAGCTGTGATCCAAAGAGGATTCGAGTGGAGGTGGCTGTGCAATATGAAGGGGCATAGTCCAGTTCCAGTCGCTAAACTCATAGGCATGTTGCCCAGTTGTAAAAGTCTGAGGAGGGCTTTGAATTCCGGTGAAAATTTGTATCGCTGTTTCTGTGTTTGTCTGCTCAGATTCTGATTCTGATCCAATGCTAGAGTCAGAAGCACAGATATCCGACCAACGCCCCTGAACTTCCGCATTTCCTTTTTGAACAATTCCGGACTGTTCATTCTGTTTTTCATTGTTGCTGCCCCCTTTGTCATTTCTGTCACTAGCCTGAAGAGAAGAGCTTCTACTAACCGGTCTCTTTTGCTGTTTGTTATCCTTTTGAGGCATACTATTCTTGTTTCCAGGGTTTTTACGACATAGAGAGGCCGTATGCCCAATAGATTTACATATCGAACAGATGGCGGGCATGTTCTCGTAGTCCAAGTTTACCTATTGCATTCTATTATCCGTGTCCACCCTCAGTCTATACTGCAGATCCTGGGCAATATCTACATCAATCAAAACTCTAGCATAGTGACCAAACTCACCTTCAGCAGTGTTTTTGTCAAAACGCAGAGGCACCCCAACTGCACTGGCAATGTTAGCCAGTATTCTCCTGTCCCAATACTCCCATGGAAGATTATAAAACCTAACCCACACTTGAACGGAGGTCGGCTTATGCGACTCTGGATCGAATCCAAGCATCCAAGGGGAAAGACGCATTATTCCTGGCCTAAGAGAAATCGCCCCTTGGCTCTAAACACGTTTTACAGCTTCCTCTAATGGCAAAATTATGTGATAGAAACCTCTCCCCAGTGAGATGAGCTTCCAATCAAGGTTTCTGTTCCAGATGGCATTCAATTTGAGTTTTAATTTCGATTGTCGCCAAGGCGATTCACCTTTTAGAAGAGTAATGCGGCCAATAATCGAATGTTGACAGGCAATTAGACGTTCTTTGTATATGGATTGTGGAATCTTAATTGCTTTAAACCATCCTTCATCAGAGATTTGGGGCGAACCTGAGGATTGGATAATAGTGGATTCGATGTTACCTGAGAGTGCCGCCACAAATGAGCGGTTGCTTTTCACCAGAGCAGAGCTCGATGGCTCTATGGAATCCATGGCGGCGGCAAAGGCGTTCCGGCAAAAGAGGTGAGAAATTGATTCCGAGGCTAATTTCTCTGGGGCATGTTTTCCATTGCGTGAAGGGTTTATTTGATCTTGTGAGAAGGCTTTGCGTGAAAATAAGTGGGCAATGGCGAAGGGGGCGTCCGGTGAGGACGACGGGGAGGCCATGGTCGCCGCCTTGCATCCTATGTTATTGATGTGTGATTTTCATGATTGAATGGACTGATTGTATGATGAATTTTTAGAGAACGCAAAGGCTCATGCTACGAGACGTGTTTTGTTCTAATCGTTTTTGTTTATTGGTGATATTCATAGTTAATTAGTTATATGTGGTTTTTAATTATCAATGAAATCTGATGTGAAAAATAGTTTTGTTTTTTCTCAAGAATGCAAGAGTGTTGGAAAAGCCAAGATTTTTTAGTTTGTTGTGAAAGTGTAGTGGACAAAGCAAAGGCTTGTGATAGGAGATGGGTTTCGATGATCGCTTCAAAGCAGACTTTTAGCACGGCACTCATCATATTACCGAAAGGTTCCGATGAAATCAACAAAACGTTCTGGTTTGAGGGGTGTCAGTTACGACGATGGATGGTCAAAGATAATTGTCTTTTTAATAAAAAGTTTAAAATTCAGTTATTTTTATGTTAAGTTCAGAGCACATGGGTGTAATTTGCCCAACAAATATGAAAAGAGAACAAAAAAATTTCAAAATGTATTTCACCGAATTTATAAACTTTTTTTTTTTTAAAACGAACTGATATGCTGGTGAAGGAACAAAATATCTGTGTTTTATAATAATGTCTGAAATTGACTCAACTTGCCAACATTAGAGGTAAAATTAAAAACAAAATATTTTTTTTTGAAAAATAATTTTACTAAAGTGAAATTAATGGAAAGATTAAATAGTAAAATAAATAAATATATGAAATAAAATAAAATGTAATATAAAGACTAAAGAAGAATTTTATAGGGATAAGGTGCAAAAATATCTCTAACGTTTACAATAATGAGCAGTTTTACCCTAACGTCTAAAATGGTGCAATTTTACTCCTAAAGTTGGCAACCAAAAGCAATTTTACTTCTAACATTGTCAAGTTGAGTCAATTTAAAAAATAATTGATCAATGTGTTGAAACCGAAAAACTTAACCGAACTGACTGAATTAATCAATTCTTCATTGATATTCGGTCTTCTTTTAGTAGTTGTGTTATTTTTATATAAATTTTAAATTCGTCTTAAATATATGCGAGCTATAGCGGCTCTGAACCGGACCGGGTTTAAAGTAATTTCGTAATTGTATTCCTAATATGTGTTGGAATTGCAATGCTGCGAGTGAAATTTGGTGCTGGAGAATTAGGAATACAATTGGGAAAAACATAAATTCTAATCCAATTAGGAAACCAATTAGGATTTACTTATAAACCCTGTATTTTTCATAATCCCTCATTTATAGCATAGCATATCATAGGTTCTTTTAATCGTATCTATAATTTAATTACTATATATCATTCACATCTTAATTTGTCTTCTAATTTTAAGAATAAATATCAAGTTACGATCCAAATTTCATTAATTAATAATTCTCGGTTTTGCTTTTCTTTTGATTTAAAAATTCAAGAAACTCTCTATTTTTATAAACATTATAATCCTTTTTATGTGCATCTGTATTTTGGTACTGTTATTTGTTTTATCTTAATCTCGTCATTTACATATTTATATTTCCATTATTAATTAAACTATAATTTCGTAAACTAATCATTAACTATATACTATTTGCAGCTAAATATGGAGGCACCAGAAGTTGAATATGATCATTCATTGATATTTCTTTCTGAATGGGAGGAAGAAGAATATGAAGCTTATATTCTACTTCAATTTTCTTCCCAATCGAAATATGAGAATGCACGACAGAGATTTCTAAATTGCACGAATCATTTAACTGGGTATTATACGCGATTTCCATATCATTCTACTCCCGGAAAATTGGATAGCATGGATGACTAGAAAAGTCCAAACATTGACGATTTACTAATGAACAACTACAAAATTTTGTGTGAAAGTTTGGAGTTAGAATTATTAGAGAGCAATGATGATGATTCATATACATCTGATTCTTCCTTACGATTTGATCAAGCTAGTATCGATTCAATTATTTCGTGGGATAAATACTATTTAGAACAATTACTATGATTAATCATAAAAAATATTAAGGTCGAAGAAGAAGAAGGAGAAGAAGAGAACATCGCATTTCCAGAGGATTTTTTGTTTGATAATGAAGAAGAACAGGTTGCATATGGCTTGTTAGAAGAGTTCTATAAGAAAAAGAATGATTAACAATCAATTAAGTGTTATACAAACGGTTACGTCTGTCTTAAAAATGTTAGATGTGATTAACCAAAAAAACACAATGAACACAGAAAAATATATAAACAGTAAAACTGAAACTTAAAAGGAAAGAGATAGACAAATCTGAGGCCTGTATTAGCGGTTTCCTTAAGACGATGTCGTCGCTATTGACGATCGTCTAGTTATCACCGGAGTAGGAAAAACAAGAACAATGTGAACATACAGAGAGTATTTTGAAAAACTTCAACAACAGCTTTAGCCACTTGTGAATTTTGACAATCCATTCTATATAAATAGAGCTCGAAAGGATATATCATTTCACGAACAAACACGACTGTACACGGACAGACACGACTGTTTACGTACAAACACGACTGTTCACGAAGGACATGACTGTTCATGTAAGGATGTGTTTGTTGGTATTAAAATTAACAAATAATTTTATTCAAATTTTTCCAACATTAAGAAGGAATTAAAGACTCAATTTTAGGATGCTTTTTTTATTGCTTTTGTACAAGTTATATTTTATTATTATTATTATTGTTTTTTTTTTTTTTTGGAGAAT
The DNA here is from genome assembly GCF_963576675.1 of Euphorbia lathyris. Classification (NCBI taxonomy): domain Eukaryota; kingdom Viridiplantae; phylum Streptophyta; class Magnoliopsida; order Malpighiales; family Euphorbiaceae; genus Euphorbia; species Euphorbia lathyris. The sequence continues at coordinate 81,927,052 of NC_088917.1, read as the reverse complement.
TTCATATATTTTGGAAATAGAGACTCATATAATCTCTTGTTTTCATTACATAGTGTGGTGAAATATTTTCTTATTATTTCCAAATTCATTTATGCTAAAGAAAAACTAATTCAGCATAAACACTAGAATTAAAATTTCCGACGTAATAAATATGTTAAACCAAATATTAAAAATGTTATGTAAATAAAGGATATAATTTGATAAATTAAAATAAAATCAAATAGCTTATGAGACAACTAAGTAAAAAAGAACTCTTTTAATCACATTACTTAATATTCTAATATGGTATAAACTGTTTCCACACCCTTACAATTAAAGGACTTAGTTTACACAATAAAATCATAAAAGATCCTTGTATCGTTTTCAAATCAGCAAGTTGTTAGATCTATTATTCAGAATAATCAATCATCAGTTTGGTTTTATGATAAAATTACAGAATTCTTCGAATCACCGAAATAAAGTTTAATTAAATATATAATAGCATAGTAATACTCTTTTGAGTCTACAATTTCTAATTAATATGTTTATTTGCGAATCATGGTTATTCATAAAATTTTATAAGTCAAAAAATTAGTGTAAATTTGTTAGCTGTATTCAATTGCAAACTAAAGAATTGAAAAGTTTGAAATATAATAGCACAAATGGTTAAAATCATAACGTTTATTTTTATACTTTTTTGCGAATTATAATGGCTTAATGCTTCTCCAGTCCACTTAACTTGTCTAAATTGGTCATTTTACCCCTCCAACTCATCGAATGTCATATTTACCCCCTTAACTCTATAAAAATGGTATTTCTCACCTCTCTTAACTGGTCCAAATTTGTGATTTTACCCCTCTCAACTCATTGAATATCATATTTACCAATTTAACTCCATAAAAGTGGTATTTCTCACCACTTATGATCTTATTTACCCTCTTAACTCCATAAGAATGGTATTTCTAATCCCTTTATAGTAGTAAAAAAATTTAAAAAGAGAAAGAACGAATAAAAAATACAAATAACAAGAACATTAATATAAATGGTTTCTTAATATACGCAGAACATACCAGTAGAGAAAAGTACAAAAATAAACCAATTTAATCGATTTGCAAGAACAGTCTCCTTAAAAATTTGCAAATAGAGGTCCATGTATTGTGCACTTTATACACTCTGACCCTACCAACCAAAAAAAGGCATAACTTAACTTCCCGCCAATTTCCAGTGTGCAAATTGTGCTATATAAATGCACTTCCCTGACTCTACCAATCAGTTCACACGACTTGAATCGTTTCCATTTTGCAGCCAGGCCATCAATTTTCATTCCGGTAATACTTTCTTCTCTTTCACTCCCATTTTCTATAGTTCTAATCATCATCTACTGTAATTGCTATGCTTCGAACTTGTTTTTATACTCTTTTCCCCATTTTTCATTTGTCTATTCTTTTATTGTGCTACTGAATCGTAGAATTTAGGTTTGCTATAAGATTAAAACCTGATTTTGAGATTTTAGATTTGGATCTTTTGAATTAGATCAGATCAGAGTGGTTGGAGTAGACAAAAATGTAGACATTAATAATTCGTTAAATCATCAATTGGATTCATTTCTAACTTACAATCATGAGCAATTTTACACCTAACGTCTAAATGGTGCAATTTTACTACTAAAGTTGGCAACCAAAAGCAATTTTACTTCTAACATTGTCAAGTTGAGTCAATTTAAAAAATAATTGATCAATGTGTTGAAACTGAAAAACTTAACCGAACTGACTGAATTAATCGATTCTTCATTGATATTCGATTAGGTTCGGTCTTCTTTTAGTAGTTTTGTGTTATTTTTATATAAATTTTAAATTCGCCTTAAATATATGCGAACTATAGCGGTTCTGAACCGGACCGGGTTTAAAGTAATTTCCTAATTGTATTCCTAATATGTGTTGGAATTGCAATGCTGCGAGTGAAATTTGGTGCTGGAGAATTAAGAATACAAATTCTAATCCAATTAGGAAACCAATCAGGGTTTATTTATAAATAGAGATTCAGAAAGTAAGAAAGGAAAAAGAGAGAGCCACCCTAAGCATAAGAAAAAACATACTGCTGCCTCACAAGTACTAATTTTTAAAGGTAAACCTAATTTAATTTTCATCCTTTATTTTTCATAGTCTATCATTTATAACATAGTTCTCTTAATAGTATCTATAATCTTTAATTACTATATATTATTCGCATCTTAATTTGTCTTGTAATTTTAAGAATAAATATTAAGTTATGACCCAGATTTCACATCTGTATTTTCTATTCTTTTGAAAAAATTTCTCCATTATTATTTCAATCTCATCATGTTATGTCCTTATTTAGTACTGCTATTTGTTTTATTTTCATCTCGTCATTTATGCAGCTAACTATGGAGGCACGAGAAGTTGAATATGATCATTCATTGATATTTCTTTCTGAATGGGAGGAAGAAGAATATGAAGCTTATATTCTACTTCAACTTTCTTCCCAATCGAAATATGAGAATGCACAACAGAGATTTCTAAATTGCATGAATCATTTAACTGGATACTATGCACAATTTCCATATTATTCTACTCCCGGAAAATTGGATGACGAAAAAAGTGCAAACAGTGATGATTTACTAATGAACAACTACAAAATTTTGTGTGAAAGTTTGGAGTTAGAATTATTAGAGAGCAATGATCATGATTCATATACACCAGATTATTTCTTACCATTTGATCAAACTAGTATCGATCATATTCTTTTGTGGGATCAATACTATTTAGAACAATTACCACCATTAATCATAAAAAATATTAAGGTCGAAGAAGAAGAAGGAGAAGAAGAGAACATCGCATTTCCAGAGGATTTTTTGTTTGATAATGAAGAACAGATTGCATATGGCTTGTTGGAAGAGTTCTGTAAGAAAAAGAATGATTAACAAATTAAGAAGGAATTAAAGACTCAAATTTAGGATGTTTTTTTATGGCTTTTGTACAAGTTATATTTTATTATTATTATTTTTTAGTTTTTTTTGGAGAATTTCATATATTTTGGAATTAAAGACTCATATAATCTCTTGTTTTCATTACATAGTGTGGTGAAATATTTTCTTATTATTTCTGTCGTAATGCCTTGAATCAGTATATCTCGTTTCCTATTCTGAGTAGGATTGGGTTTCAGATTCCTAGTTGGATTAGGATCATGGGTTTGGATTGGGATCATGGGTTCCTAGTTGGATTGGGATTGGGATCATGGGTTCCTAGTGAGATTAGGATCATGGGTTCCTTGTGCGATTAGGTTAGATTGGGTATTATAAATACCCCATTATGTAACCTAATCATTGTAACCTGTTTTTTCGCCTCCTAATAATACTATTCTCCTTCTGCCCGTGGACTAGCCAACACAACGTCGGTGAACCACATAAATCTGTGTTTTCAATTGTTGATTAATTTATCTTTCATTAAATCCGCACAACAAACTGGTATCAGAGCTTTCGGTTTCCGATCGGGGTTTTGTTTTCTGGAAAGAAAGATGTCTGCGATGAACGTGAAAATCGAAAAGTTTACTGGAAGAAATAGTTTCAGTCTATGGCAGATCAAGATGCGGGTTTTGTTAAAACAACAAGGTCTCAGTGTCATGGAAAGAAGAAGGAAATCAACAGCTTCTAATGTAAGTCGAAGAGGCAATGGAGCAGGGAAAGTTAGCCACATACAAATCAACAGCTTCAGGTCCTTGATTTTCTTATAAATATTCTGATAAATATTCTACTTAAGCTTTCGATAAGCAGGATTTTCCTATGCAAATTTGTGTCCAAAACATGGTATGATCTAATTTCAGACCCTGACTTTGCAAACCTCCATTTGGACCAAGCTCAGGAGTAGGTTGTCAAGAATGGTTTATCTTGTGCTGCCACATCAAGACCCATTGCGCAACATTGACATGGTACTTAATAAAGAAGGGGTTAATCACAAATATGAAGATAGTTAATTCATGCAACCGATTGCTTTGTTTGTCCAATCCATGTGATAATGACCCTGCTATAGTTTGTTTGTCCAATCCATGTGATAATGACCTAGTTACAGGTGAGTTTATTAATCTTTCAGAGGTTAGGACGGTTAACAATCTTGACATGCCTGTTGAATGTGGTTTCGGTTTTAGGCCTGTGACTAACCAATATAAGGTGATAATTAAGAATGTTTACGGGTTGGACTGAACATGAAAAAGTTATATGGGAGGATACAGGATTGGAAGGGCAAATAGAGAGCCGCGCTGACAAAGAAGATAGAGAACCAAACCAAAAGAATGAAATAAAAACCTAGGGACCTTAGAAAGTTGTATATGCTGGATTGAATTGAAACTACGACGTTTTGAGCTCTGTATGTTGAGTTTGCCAATTGAAAAAGGTAGAATTACAATTGCATCTGATGTAGCTAATGGTTTTATTTTTAAGCTACTAATGGTCTTTTTAATGATATAAAATAATGTTTTTTTAAAGAGAATGTTGTTAATGTTTTTTTTAAAAGAGAATGTTATCAATGTTAAAAACGTTTACAATCAGGAATAATTTTATCACTAACATCTAAAATGGTACAATTTTACCCTAACGTTGGTAGCAAAGAGCAATTTTATCCTTAATATTGGCAAATTAGGTCAATTTCAAACATTATTATAAAACACATATATTTTGTTCCTTATTCTACACTAATTACCTATCGGTTTGTCTTTTTATAATTTAATAATAGAATTAGAGATTGATATTTATAAATTCGGTAAAATATATGATTTTTTTTTTCTCCAACTCGTACAAAATAACAACTTGATTTTTTTTTCTCTAACTCGTAAAATTACTCTTAGCTGCCAAAGTTAGGGGAAAAATTGCTCCTAACTGTAAATGTTAAGGATATGTTTTACGCCTTATCCCTTTTTTTATAGCTTATTATATTTATTTTATAAACTTCATTTAATATTTTTAGATAAAGTAAAATTCTAAAATTACTTTTTTATTGTGACGGAATTAATAAAAACGTCACTAAAACCGTCAACGGTCTAAGACGAAATTATTTTCGTTACGCATTCCGTCATGCATGACAGCGGGAATTCCCCACCAGTTCATTATGATGGAAAATTTTATTCTGTTACAAATTTCCGTCGCAAACTTTGACGGAATGCTTAGTGACGGAATTCGGTCACAAATTTGTGACGGAAATAATTCCATTACAATATTCCGTCACAGTTTGACAATTTTCTAGTAGTGCCGCAAAAGTCCCAATGAGGGTATAGGTTCCTATACAAAGTGTCAAACAGACTGATTCTCAAGTTCAATGGACACACCTGTTCTTGCATTGGTTGCATGAGGGAAATAATCAATACCCCAAACACATTCCCCTAGACTTGGTGATCGGGTTGCAAGTCAAACATGTTAAAATTTAGAATTCAACTGTAGAAGTGAACAAGGATAGTTGGAAGGTTCTTTCTGATTACATATTATCTCCTGCTATTGCAAATATTTCTAGCTGTTCTAACCTACATGAAAGTCAGTGATGATATGAAGAGAGGGAACATCTCTATAAAGGCATTGCTTGAGGACAAGCAATACATTATTTTGGGGGTATTTTGATGAGTGTAAAATATGTATAATATTTTATAGCAATTTTGGGTGTAAACGAACAACAATGCAGCATATTGTTCTCATAATATGTTGTTTTTCTCAGATTGTTTGTGATAAAGCAGCTGACAGTTCGGTAGCAGAATCCACACGGTGAACAAGCAGGAAATGAGTGCGGACAAGCGAAGAACAAGGAAGAGAATAAGAACTCATGGGAACAGTTTGTACCCACTACAACAAATCATCACTTGCGCCACGAATCATGCCACGAGAATTCAAAATTCGTGGCATATTTCCTTTTAGACACGGGAAAAAGAGACTCCTGCAGAAACTTTAGATTACTTGAAATATTTATATCACGGGTAATGGTTTTTCGTGGCAAAAACACACTTATGCCACGAAGTGTGCCACGATACATTCTTTTTCGTGGCTAAATCTATTTATGCCACAGAAAAAGTTTACATGTGGCATAAAATTACTTATGCCATGAGTAATTTATTTCGTGGCAAAATATTAATTAATTTTTAAATATATAATTAATATTGAGGCGTTTTAATCTATTATACTAGTTAGTCCATATATATATTTTAAGGTACTTCCTCCATATATTTTTACATATTAAAATATAAAATTATCCATAATTATATAAATGAAAACTTATCTTTTTAGTTTTTTAAATTTAATTAATATATTTACAATAAAAATTTGATGCAATAAATTATATATACACAATAAAAATTCTATTATTTATTATCTTAAATTTAAATTTATGTTTTCTTCTTTATTATTGTTTAATATAAGGATGGAAATTATACCAGTGATTTAATTCTGCTACTCTCACGGTGTAGTAAAATAATAATAAAAAGATATTTTATTTTTTTAGGTATAACATACCTTTGGATCTCTAAACTAAAGCTTTAAAGTCAATTAGAATCCTAAACTATCAAAATCATCAATCAGAGGTCCATGAACTAACTAAAAATCATCAATGATTCCTCATTCTAAACAAAAATCTTCAATTGAGATCTCATCGAAAATCATTCGGTTGAACAATTTCATACATTCTTTCCCAAAACTCATTTTGAATTAACACATATATTATTACAGTCTATATCAAATAGTCATAGTTTCCGATTCTAGGATAAAATATAAATTGAACTGATAATTTTACTTAGTTCAGGAACTTAATTGATGATTTTTATAGTTTAAGGATCTAATTAATTTTGAAGCTTTAATTTAGGGATCAAAATGGGCATAATGCTTTTTTTTACAAGGGAGATGCGGGAGTTGCATATTATTCTCCATCCCATTTTTTCATTACCAAACGTTCTATCTTTCTCAATCTCGATCTTTCCCACACCCCTGTCTCTCTACTCCCTGTTGGGAATTTTTCAGGGTTGCGACAATTTAGCGGAAGCAATAAATCTCAAAGCACAAGCAATATATTGCTAAAGAAAAATGATAGCTTAAAACGTGAAGGCAATTTGATTGAATTTATGAGGTGGAGGTGTACAAGAGGGTGTTCTCTACAAACTTTCTAGAGTTACAACGAGATAAAACAAAAATAGTAGCACTCAGGTGTTTCCCGAAAATACCCCGAAATAATTATCTTACTATTTTGTCTCTCCCAAAACAATTGACTACCCTCTCTCAATTAGAAAGCAAATACATAATACAGGATGTATTGTGTAATTTACCCTCTCTTAATACTCTCAACTCACTCCCCTAAATGAAATTCAGCATCCTTGGCTTTTTATAAGCCAAGGTATGCACCCAAATAATTGTGTCAGCAACTTGTGGTGACACAATTAATTGATCATTGACCACCACTGAATTCGGTGGTCAATTTTCACAGTTTTATATAATTTTTTTTTTACATATTACAAAAACAATCCTTAATTATTATAAAAATAATCCCTCATTAATTGAAACTTCAAAACAATTCCTTTTTTTTATTTAATTGTTTTAAATTAATAGTTAATTTGCTCAACAATCTTCTCCTTAACTATTAATTTAAAACTTTCATTTTTTTTCTTCATACCGGAGCACTTCTCTACGCAAACAACTTCTCGGAGCACTTCTCACCGAATCGATTTGTTGATGCACTTCTCATCAACCTTCAACTATTGGAGCACTTCTCTCCAAATTAAGCAAATTCTCCTTCGTCAATATGATTTGCCAAATTGACACTTTCTTCTTTCTTGTTTCTGCAATCCCGTTGCACGTGCCCAAACTTCTTGCACTTGAAACATTTAGGCTTCCCCTTGTGCCAACAGTCCTTCTCATCATGACTATGCTTTTTGCAATGACCTAATTTCCCTTTTTCCTTTTGAACCCTGGGCAAAGAAAACTCCCTCAACTGCTTCCTCATTTTTTCCATTTGTCATTGTTCTTCTTTGTTCTTGAGCTTGCAAAGAATTAATTAATTTGGATAAGGGTAATTGACTTATATCTCTTGAATCTTCAAGAGATAAAAGTTTTGCCTCTAACCTTTCGGGCAAGCTCATGAACAATTTTTCAACAACTCTGCTATCAGGCAGATCTTCTCCCATTACCCGGATTTTGTTCACGACCGCCATCAACCTGTCATAATACTCATGTATTGACTCATTTTCTTTCATTTTTAGAGTCTCAAAATCTCTTTTGAAATTCAAGACTTGCATCCTCTTTGTTCGTTCATTGCCTTCATAAAGTTCTTTCAACTTTTCCCAAGCTTCATTTCCTGTTTCACAAGTCATAATTCTCATGAAAATTGACTCTGAGGCAGCATCATGAATGATAGATAAAGCTCTTGGAGCTTTCAATGATTCCTCTTCATGAGCCCTTATTTGATTTAGAGTTGGATTGTCTCCAAGAGGTGTTACGTCCTTCTTAGATTCAACCCACTGCCACAAGCCCAACCCTTTTAAATGAGTTTTCATTTTGATAGCCCAAATTTGATAATTTTCGCCATTGAAACTTGGAGGAGGCAAAACTGATAATGATTGCTGGGCTGCCATTTTCAAAACTCACTGATCCCTTAAGATCGTTGAAGCTCTGATACCAGTTGTTGGGAATTTTTTAGGGTTGCGACAATTTAGCGGAAGCAATAAATCTCAAAGCACAAGTAATATATTGCTAAAGAAAAATGATAGCTTAAAACTTGAAGACAATTTTATTGAATTTATGAGGTGGATGTGTAAATGAGGGTGTTTTCTATAAACTTTCTAGAGTTACAATGAGATAAAACAAAAATAGTAGCACTCAGGTGTTTCCCGAAAATACCCAGAAATAATTATTTTACTATTTTGTCTCTCCCCAAAACAATTGACTACCCTCTCTCAATTAGAAAGCAAATACATAATACAGGATGTATTGTGTAATTTACCCTCTCTTAATACTCTCAACTCACTCCCCTAAATGAAATTCAGCATCCTTGGCTTTTTATAAGCTAAGGTATGCACCCAAATAATTGTGCCAGCAACTTGTGCTGACACAATTAATTGATCATTGACCGCCACTGAATTCAGTGGTCAATTTTCACACTTTTGTATAATTTTTTTTTACATATTACAAAAACAATCCTTAATTATTACAAATTACAAAAATAATCCCTCATTAATTGAAACTTCACAACAATTCCTTTTTTTATTTAATTGTTTTAAATTAATAGTTAATTTCCTCAACAATCTTCCCCTTAACTATTAATTTAAAACATTCATTTTTTTCTTCATACCGGAGCACTTCTCTCCGCAAACAACTTCTCGGAGCACTTCTCACCGAATCGATTTGTTGATTCACTTCTCATCAACCTTCAACTATTGGAGCACTTCTCTCTAAATTAAGCAAATTCTCCTTCGTCAATATGATTTGCCAAATTGACACTTTCTTCTTTCTTGTTTCTGCAATCCCGTTGCACGTGCCCAAACTTCTTGCACTTGAAACATTTAGGCTTCCCCTTGTGCCAACAGTCCTTCTCATCATGACCATGCTGTTTGCAATGACCTAATTTCCCTTTTTCCTTTTGAACCTTGGGCAAAGAAAACTCCCTCAACTGCTTCCTCATTTTTTCCATTTGTCATTGTTCTTCTTTGTTCTTGAGCTTGCAAAGAATTAATTAATTCGGATAAGGGTAATTGACTTATATCTCTTGAATCTTCAAGAGATGAAAGTTTTGCCTCAAACCTTTCGGGCAAGCTCACGAACAATTTTTCAACAACTCTGCTATCAGGCAGATCTTCTCCTATTACCCGGATTTTGTTCACGACCGCCATCAACCTGTCATAATACTCATGTATTGACTCATTTCCTTTCATTTTTAGAGCCTTAAAATCTCTTTTGAAATTCAAGACTTGCATCCTCTTTGTTCGTTCATTGCCTTCATAAAGTTCTTTCAACTTTTCCCAAGCTTCATTTCCTGTTTCACAAGTCATAATTCTCGTGAAAATTGACTCTGAGGCAGCACCATGAATGACAGATAAAGCTCTTGGAGCTTTCAATGATTCCTCTTCATGAGCCCTTATTTGATTTAGAGTTGGATTGTCTCCAAGAGGTGTTACCTCCTTCTTAGATTCAACCCACTGCCACAAGCCCAACCCTTTTAAATGAGTTTTCATTTTGATAGCCCAAATTTGATAATTTTCGCCATTGAAAATTGGAGGAGGCAAAACTGATAATGATTGGTGGGCTGCCATTTTCAAAACTCACTGACCCATATTGCTAAAGAAAAATGATAGCTTAAAACTTAAAGACAATTTTATTGAATTTATGAGGTGGAGGTGTACAAGAGGGTGTTCTCTAGAAACTTTCTAGAGTTACAATGAGATAAAACAAAAATAGTAGCACTCAGGTGTTTCCCGAAAATACCCCGAAATAATTATTCTCTCTCAATTAGAAAGCAAATACATAATACAGGATGTATTGTGTAATTTACCCTCTCTTAATACTCTCAACTCACTCCCCTAAATGAAATTCAGCATCCTTGGCTTTTTATAAGCCAAGGTATGCACCCAAATAATTGTGCCAGCAACTTGTGCTGACACAATTAATTGATCATTGACCGCCACTGAATTCGGTGGTCAATTTTCACACTTTTGTATAATTTTTTTTTTACATATTACAAAAACAATCCTTAATTATTACAAATTACAAAAATAATCCCTCATTAATTGAAACTTCACAACAATTCCTTTTTTTTATTTAATTGTTTTAAATTAATAGTTAATTTCCTCAACAATCTTCCCCTTAACTATTAATTTAAAACGTTCATTTTTTTTCTTCATACCGGAGCACTTCTCTCCGCAAACAACTTCTCGGAGCACTTCTCACCGAATCGATTTGTTGATGCACTTCTCATCAACCTTCAACTATTGGAGCACTTCTCTCCAAATTAAGCAAATTCTCCTTCGTCAATATGATTTGCCAAATTGACACTTTCTTCTTTCTTGTTTCTGCAATCCCGTTGCACGTGCCCAAACTTCTTGCACTTGAAACATTTAGGCTTCTCCTTGTGCCAACAGTCCTTCTCATCATGACCATGCTGTTTGCAATGACCTAATTTCCCTTTTTCCTTTTGAACCTTGGGCAAAGAAAACTCCCTCAACTGCTTCCTCATTTTTTCCATTTGTCATTGTTCTTCTTTGTTCTTGAGCTTGCAAAGAATTAATTAATTCGGATAAGGGTAATTGACTTATATCTCTTGAATCTTCAAGAGATGAAAGTTTTGCCTCAAACCTTTCGGGCAAGCTCACGAACAATTTTTCAACAACTCTGCTATCAGGCAGATCTTCTCCCATTACCCGGATTTTGTTCACGACCGCCATCAACCTGTCATAATACTCATGTATTGACTCATTTTCTTTCATTTTTAGAGTCTCAAAATCTCTTTTGAAATTCAAGACTTGCATCCTCTTTGTTCGTTCATTGCCTTCATAAAGTTCTTTCAACTTTTCCCAAGCTTCATTTCCTGTTTCACAAGTCATAATTCTCGTGAAAATTGATTCTGAGGCAGCCCCATGAATGATAGATAAAGCTCTTGGAGCTTTCAATGATTCCTCTTCATGAGCCCTTATTTGATTTAGAGTTGGATTGTCTCCAAGAGGTGTTACCTTCTTCTTAGATTCAACCCACTGCCACAAGCCCAACCCTTTTAAATCAGTTTTCATTTTGATAGCCCAAATTTGATAATTTTCGCCATTGAAACTTGGAGGAGGAAAAACTGATAATGATTGGTGGGCTACCATTTTCAAAACTCACTGATCCCTTAAGATCGTTGAAGCTCTGATACCAGTTGTTGGAAATTTTTCAGGGTTGCGACAATTTAGCGGAAGCAATAAATCTCAAAGCACAAGTAATATATTGCTAAAGAAAAATGATAGCTTAAAACTTGAAGACAATTTTATTGAATTTATGAGGTGGAGGTGTAAAAGAGGGTGTTCTCTAAAAACTTTCTAGAGTTACAATGAGATAAAACAAAAATAGTAGCACTCAGGTGTTTCCCGAAAATACCCCGAAATAATTATTTTACTATTTTGTCTCTCCCCAAAACAATTGACTACCCTCTCTCAATTAGAAAGCAAATACACAATACAGGATGTATTGTGTAATTTACCCTCTCTTAATACTCTCAACTCACTCCCCTAAATGAAATTCAGCATCCTTGGCTTTTTATAAGCCAAGGTATGCACCCAAATAATTGTGCCAGCAACTTGTGCTGACACAATTAATTGATCATTGACCACCACTGAATTCGGTGGTCAATTTTCACACTTTTGTATAATTTTTTTTTTTACATATTACAAAAACAATCCTTAATTATTACAAATTACAAACTTCTTGTTTCTGCAATCCCGTTGCACGTGCCCAAACTTCTTGCACTTGAAACATTTAGGCTTCTACTTGTGCCAACAGTCCTTCTCATCATGACCATGCTGTTTGCAATGACCTAATTTCCCTTTTTCCTTTTGAACCTTCGACAAAGAAAACTCCCTCAACTGCTTCCTCATTTTTTCCATTTGTCATTGTTCTTCTTTGTTCTTGAGCTTGCAAAGAATTAATTAATTCGGATAAGGGTAATTGACTTATATCTCTTGAATCTTCAAGAGATGAAAGTTTTGCCTCAACCTTTCGGGCAAGCTCACGAACAATTTTTCAACAACTCTGCTATCAGGCAGATCTTCTCCCATTACCCGGATTTTATTCACGACCGCCATCAACCTGTCATAATACTCATGTATTGACTCATTTTCTTTCATTTTTAGAGTCTCAAAATCTCTTTTGAAATTCAAGACTTGCATCCTCTTTGTTCGTTCATTGCCTTCATAAAGTTATTTCAACTTTTCCCAAACTTCATTTCCTGTTTCACAAGTCATAATTCTCGTGAAAATTGACTCTGAGACAGCACCATGAATGATAGATAAAGCTCTTGGAGCTTTCAATGATTCCTCTTTATGAGCCCTTATTTCATTCCAAGAGGTGTTACCTCCTTATATTCAACCCACTGCCACAAGCCCAACCCTTTTAAATTAGTTTTCATTTTGATAGCCCAAATTTGATAATTTTCGCCATTGAAACTTGGATGAGGAAAAACTGATAATGATTGGTGGGCTGCCATTTTCAAAATCACTGATCCCTTAAGATCGTTGAAGCTCTGATACCAGTTGTTGGAAATTTTTCAGGGTTGCGACAATTTAGCGGAAGCAATAAATCTCAAAGCACAAGTAATATATTGCTAAAGAAAAATGATAGCTTAAAACTTAAAGACAATTTTATTGAATTTATGAGGTGGAGGTGTAGAAGAGGGTGTTCTCTAAAAACTTTCTAGAGTTACAATGAGATAAAACAAAAATAGTAGCACTCAGGTGTTTCCCGAAAATACCCCGAAATAATTATTTTACTATTTTGTCTCTTCCCAAAACAATTGACTACCCTCTCTCAATTAGAAAGGAAATACACAATACAGGATGTATTGTGTAATTTACCCTCTTTTAATACTCTCAGCTCACTCCCCTAAATGAAATTCAGCATCCTTGGCTTTTTATAAGCCAAGGTATGCACCCAAATAATTGTGCCAGCAACTTGTGCTGACACAATTAATTGATCATTGACTACCACTGAATTCGGTGGTCAATTTTCACATTTTTGTATAATTTTTTTTTACATATTACAAAAACAGTCCTTAATTATTACAAATTACAAAAATAATCCCTCATTAATTGAAACTTCACAACAATTCTTTTTTTTTATTTAATTGTTTTAAATTAATAGTTAATTTCCTCAACAATCTTCCCCTTAACTATTAATTTAAAACTTTCATTTTTTTTCTTCAGACCGGAGCACTTCTCTCCTCAAACAACTTCGGAGCATTTCTCACCGAATCGATTTGTTGATGCACTTCTCATCAACCTTCAACTATTGGAGCACTTCTCTCCAAATTAAGCAAATTCTCCTTCGTCAATATGATTTGCCAAATTGACACTTTCTTCTTTCTTGTTTCTGCAATCCCGTTGCACGTGCCCAAACTTCTTGCACTTGAAACATTTAGGCTTCCCCTTGTGCCAACAGTCCTTCTCATCATGACCATGCTGTTTGCAATGACCTAATTTCCCTTTTTCCTTTTGAACCTTGGGCAAAGAAAACTCCCTCAACTGCTTCCTCATTTTTTCCATTTGTCATTGTTCTTCTTTGTTCTTGAGCTTGCAAAGAATTAATTAATTCGGATAAGGGTAATTGACTTATATCTCTTGAATCTTCAAGAGATGAAAGTTTTGCCTCAAACCTTTCGGGCAAGCTCACGAACAATTTTTCAACAACTCTGCTATCAGGCAGATCTTCTCCCATTACCCGGATTTTGTTCACGACCGCCATTAACCTGTCATAATACTCATGTATTGACTCATTTTCTTTCATTTTTAGAGTCTCAAAATCTCTTTTGAAATTCAAGACTTGCATCCTCTTTGTTCGTTCATTGCCTTCATAAAGTTCTTTCAACTTTTCCCAAGCTTCATTTCCTGTTTCATAAGTCTTAATTCTCGTGAAAAATTGACTCTGAGACAGCACCATGAATGATAGATAAAGCTCTTGGAGCTTTTAATGATTCCTCTTCATGAGCCCTTATTTGATTTAGAGTTGGATTGTCTCCAAGAGGTGTTACCTCCTTCTTATATTCAACCCACTGCCACAAGCCCAACCCTTTTAAATGAGTTTTCATTTTGATAGCCCAAATTTGATAATTTTCGCCATTGAAACTTGGAGGAGGAAAAACTGATAATGATTGGTGGGCTGCCATTTTCAAAATCACTGATCCCTTAAGATCGTTGAAGCTCTGATACCAGTTGTTGGAAATTTTTCAGGGTTGCGACAATTTAGCGGAAGCAATAAATCTCAAAGCACAAGTAATATATTGCTAAAGAAAAATGATAGCTTAAAACTTGAAGACAATTTTATTGAATTTATGAGGTGGAGGTGTACAAGATGGTGTTCTCTAGAAACTTTCTAGAGTTACAATGAGATAAAACAAAAATAGTAGCACTCAGGTGTTTCCCGAAAATACCCCGAAATAATTATTTTACTATTTTGTCTCTGCCCAAAACAATTGACTACCTTCTCTCAATTAGAAAGCAAATACACAATACATGATGTATTGTGTAATTTACCCTCTCCTAATACTCTCAGCTTACTCCCCTAAATGAAATTCAACATCCTTGGCTTTTTATAAGCCAAGGTATGCACCCAAATAATTGTGCGAGCAACTTGTGCTGGCACAATTAATTGATCATTGACCACCACTGAATTCGGTGGTCAATTTTCACACTTTTATATAATTTTTTTTTACATATTACAAAAACAATCCGTAATTATTACAAATTACAAAAATAATCCCTCATTAATTTAAACTTCACAACAATTCTTTTTTTTTATTTAATTGTTTTAAATTAATAGTTAATTTCCTCAACACTCCCCTTCCCTCCTCTCTCATCAGTTCTATTTACTCATCATTTTAACTGTTACGATTCCTGATGGGAAAACTACTTCTCATCAACGATTGAACCAACCCTGTCAACAATTGAACCACCCCTATCGACGACTCTTAAAATTCCGAAGTTTTCTTTGTTTTTTGGATGGCGGCAACATCAAGCACCAAAGTTTTCTTCAATTGAGGTGAGTTAACCCTTCACTTTGAATGGATTTAGGGATTTTGAATGGGTTTAGGGAAACTCCCAATATCCAAGGAGAGTTTAATTGGTTAAGGGAAATCTTAAAGGTTTTACATATTATATGGTCTACTATTTTTCAGTTTATATAGGTTAGAGAAGGTATTAACTAATCGCAGTCTTTCTCTTGTCACTTCAATTCATGTTAATTACTACTTCTTATTAGTTTACTTCTCATTGAATATGATGCGTTGAGTATGATAGAAATTGATGATAAGCCCATATCAATTGCTGACTTGAAAGAATATAATGTTTCATTTGTAAATGGCAATTTATAATTCATTTGGAATTGTTTATGAACCATTCATAAAGAATATGATATGATTCTATTGATGAAAATTGCTATAAATATCCCAGGTGTCATGTTTTGAACGTTTTGGAGTCCAATAAGCTGATAAAAGGGATGAAGGAGTTTAATCACTTAGTGTTAAGTGAGAAGAATTTTAGGGAGAAATATATTGATCAATTCATAGATGAAATCCTGGTTTGTTGGAGTTTTATCTTGGTATCAAAGGAAGCCTAAAGCTCGATGGAGAAGAAGTAAGTTTTCCTTTACAATGAAAATAGATTAATAGTTCTTAGCTTTACTAATTATGGTTTTGTCTTTCAAATACTATCAGTATTGAATTCAATGGACATATTTTGGGAACGGATCTAAAACTCTCTCTTGCATGCCTTCAATAAGATTGAAAGAAAACACCTGTTGATTAGAGGATAACAATTTTTGGTTTTGTATCAAAATCATGTTTAGGTGCTTCTAGTGAACGCCTTTTTGTTGAGGAAAAATATTTTCAATTTCCCAATGCAATCATATTGCTCCATTCTGCCATTGTTTTGGCTGTAGTCTTGTGGTTCTTATTTTATATTGGATAAAGAACACCAATCAATTAATGGTCCTTTTCTCTGTTGTATAATTAATGGTCCTTAATTGTCAAGCATTCTGGCCATTACAAATATTCTTGCAAAATTCAGTTAATAGGCCAAAGTAAATACATATGCTGAAATGTCAATATTACTAGTTTTCGGAAGCCCCCTTTACTTAATGTTCCATCTCAAGTATTACATACTTTTGAAATAAGAAAAATAAACTTTTAAATTGGTTGGTCCTTTGACAGACAATATCCAATTAATATAGACATGATATGTGCAGATATTAATTATTGAGGGTTTAATATGTTAAATTAAAAGATTAACAGTGTAGTGTCTAAAGTTTAAAAGTGATATGTGCAAATATTAATTATTGAGGGTTTAATATGTTAAACTAAAAGATTAAGGGATAAGGTACCAAAATAGGTCTATGGTTTTTGGGAAAGTATCAATTTAGGCTCTACGTACAAAATAGCACCAATATAGGCTTAAGGTTTCAAGAAAGGTACCAATTTAGGCCTCGATAACGGAACGAGACATTTCATTGATATTACTACGTTAAGTTCTGTCAATTGTACGTGGAGGGAGAAATCAGAATTTAACGGAGTAATAGGAATGACATGTCTAATCCGTTATCGAGGTCTAAATTGATACCATTTTTTAAACGTTAAGCCTATATTGGTGCTATTTGTGGGTGGATTCTAAATTGACACTTCTCCAAAAACCATAGACCTATTTTGGTACCTTATCTCAAAGATTAACAATGTAGTGTGTAAAGTTGAAAAGTTAAAACAGCCTCATGATATTACTGTAAGTCGTTGTTTTCTATCACTTGCTGATGATGATGCTGAGTCAACAAGTCAGCGTAATTGTAAGTCAACCCGTCAGCAAGAGTAAAATCAAGAAGTCGGAATGCTGAGTTATCAAGTCAGCATGGCTGTGGTCAGCATGGTACTGAGGTGATAATACAGGTCAACATGGTCTTGCTGTGTTACCACTGGTCAGTAGGTCTTGCTGAGTTAGTACATTTTGAGTAAGGATATTTTGGGTATTTTCACAACTTTGTAAAGGCTATAAAAGGTCTGGGTTGGGAAGTAGTTTTATATGAGAGATTCTTAGACTAAGTCATAAGTGTACACTGTGATAATCTGAATTGGGGATTGGGAAAACACAAGAGTTTCTGGAAAAGGAGAAACTGTTTCAATCTTGTTGTAATCTCCATTGATTAGTGAAGTTGCTGGATGTAGGCAGTTAAGCCGAACCAGGGTAAATTCTGTGTGTATTCTTTTGATTGTTGTTTCAAGATCTAATCTGTGATCTTTGTGTACTTTGTTTCTCTGTGTGGTTGATTGATCGTTGGAAGCGTAGTTCAACAATTGGTATCAGAGCTAATCAAGAACAGAGCAATGGGTTTTACAAAAGATCGAGATCGAGTGTTTCAATGGTAAGGGAGATTTTGCTCTATGGAGACAGAGGATGAAGGCAATCTTGGTTCAAATGAAGGTTGCGAAGGCTCTGAAGGGCGAGAAGGAATTTCCGGCGACAATGACGAAGGAGGAGAAAGAAGATCTTCTTGAATTGGCTTACAGTACGATCGTCCTGTATCTTGGCGATAAAGTGCTAAGAGAAGTTTCGAAGGAAACCTCAGCTGCTGGGGTTTGGCTCAAGCTTGAACAGTTGTACATGACGAAGACACTCACCAATCGGGTTTATCTTAAGGGAAAGCTTTTCGGCTTCAAGATGAACGAGGACAAGCCAGTTGAAGACTATCTTGATGATTTCTCAAAGATCATAATTGACCTAGAGAACATAGAGGTAAAGATTGAAGATGAAGATCAGGCCATAATGATCTTGAATTCTTTACCCCAGTCTTTCAGTCATTTTGTTGAAACCATGAAGTACGCTAGAGAAACACTAAGTCTGGAAGAAGTTCTGATGGCGCTAAAGTCAAAACAGATTGAGGCCAACACCAACACTGAAGCTGCAGAAGGATTGTTTGTTCGTGGAAGGTCTGAGAAAAAGGACTCTCACAAGCCAAAGAACAAGAACGGGAAAAAGTCCAAAACTACATCCTCAAGCAATAAAGAAGGCAAGGTCTACAAGTGTTTTCACTTCCATAAGGAAAAACTGTCCTGAGAGGAACAAGAGTCTAGGTCAGCCTAAAGATCAAGGCGAAGCCGCTGTGGTAGAAGAAGGTTATGAGAGCGCTGAGGTCCTTGCTGTCACTGATAAAGATCCAAACACTGACTGGATCTTGGACAGCGGATGTACGTTCCATATGACTCCCAACAGGACGTGGTTCGAAGACTTTCAAGAGGAAGGTGGGAGGGTTCTTCTAGGCAACAACAAGTTGTGCAAGGTACTGGGTCAAGGCTCCATTAGGCTGAAGATGTTCGATGGTCAAGAAAGGATTATGACCGGTGTGAGGTATGTGCCAGAACTGAAAAGAAATTTAATTTCTTTGGGTACGCTTGATAAACAAGGATACAATTATAGAGCCGAAGGGGGTATCATAAGGATATCTAGAGGACCTTTAGTTGTTATGAAAGGTACCATGAGGAATGGCCTATACACACTCCTAGGTAGTACTGTGTTAGTCTCTACCGCAAATCTCACCGAGTCTAAAACTGATAGAACCAATCTTTGGCACCTTAGACTAGGTCACGTGAGTGAAGTTGGTTTACATGAACTTAGGAAGCAGGGTTGTCTTGGTAAAGATCACATAGGAAAGATAGATTTCTGTGAGAACTGTGTCTTAGGGAAGTCAAGTAAAGTCAAGTTTCCTAAGTCAGCAATACATAGAACCCAGGACATTCTTGAGTACATTCACTCTGACCTATGGGGGCCAACAAGAACTAAGTCTCATGGTGGGAGGACCTATTTTATGACTCTTATTGATGATTACTTTAGAAGAGTATGGGTTTATATTCTAGCTCATAAGAATGAGGCTTTGCAAACGTTCAAGGATTGGAAAGTGTTAGTGGAAAACCAAACAGGAAAGAAAATCAAAAGGTTGAGAACCGACAATGGTTTGGAGTTTCTTGACAAAGATTTCATCACTTTGTGCAAGAAGTCAGGTATAACTAAACATCATACCGTTCCTGGAACTCCACAGCAGAATGGCCTAGCAGAGAGGTATAATAGGACTATCCTAGAAAGAGTTAGGTGCATGTTAATCCAATCCAGTCTCCTTAAGTCTTTCTGGGCTGAAGCAGTGCAAACTGCGTGTTACCTAATCAATAGGTGCCCATCATCTGCTATAGGTTTTAAAACACCTATGCAAATGTGGTCTGATTACCCAGAGGATTATGGAAAACTTAGAGTGTTTGGTTGTTCAGCTTTTGCACACGTTAGACAGGGAAAATTAGAACCTCGGGCTCTAAGATGTGTTTTTATAGGCTACCCTATAGGAGTCAAGGGCTATAAGTTGTGGTGCCTAGAATCTGGTTATAAGAAATCCATAGTCAGTAGAAATGTTGTGTTCAATGAGATGGATTTTCCTTATCGGAAAAACCAAGAAAAAACTCAGTTAGAACCGAGTAGTCCTAAGTCCATTCAAAACCTTGAGAGTGTTAAGAATGAGGTGGAGCTTGAAGAAAATAGTGAAAACACCCGTAAAACCGAGCAAGAAGTCAGTGATGGTAATGATACTGAGTCCAGTCAAAGCTATAGACTTGTTAGAGACCGTGAAAGAAGAGTCCCTAGGGCCCCGGTTAGATATGGTTTTGAGGACCTTGTAGCTTATGCATTTAGTGTTGCTAAGGAAGTACAAGAGTCTGAACCTGTAACCTATAGGGAAGCTGTGAATTCGGTTGACAAGGAACAGTGGCTTAACGCTATGAAGGATGAGATAAAATCCCTTGATAAAAATGAAACTTGGATTTTGGTAGATAAACCTTTTGATAAGAAGTTGGTCGGTTCAAGGTGGGTGTTTAAAAGAAAGGAAGGGATACCTGGTGTAGAGGAACCTAGGTTTAAAGCTAGGTTGGTGGCCAAAGGGTTTACTCAGCAGGAAGGTATAGACTTTAATGAAATCTATTCACCGGTTGTTAAACATAGGTCTATCAGGATTATTCTCTCTCTTGTAGCTCGTTTTGATCTAGAATTAGAACAGTTAGATGTCAAAACAGCTTTTCTTCATGGAAACCTGGATGAGGTCAAAGACCAGCGGGTATGTTTGCTTAAGAAGTCTCTATATGGTCTGAAACAGTCCCCTAGACAGTGGTACATGAAGTTCGATGAGTTTATGATAAGTCAGGACTTTCATAGGTCTAGTTATGACTGGTGTGTGTATAGTAGAGACCTTAGTGATGGCTCTAAGATTTATCTCTTGTTATATGTTGATGACATGCTTATAGCTTGTCAAAACAAAGCATCCATAAATCAGTTAAAGGCACAACTAAACACACGGTTTGAGATGAAGGATCTCGGGTCAGCACGGAAAATTTTAGGGATGCATATTTCTCGAGACAGAGGAAGAAAGAAGCTATTCCTAAGTCAGTCAGTTTATCTGAGCAAGGTGTTAGAACGTTTTGGTATGACGAATTCAAAGGCCGTTCTCACTCCACTTGCAAGTCACTTCAAGCTGAGCAGTAAGCAAAGTCCTCAAACTGATGAGGAAAAGGAAGACATGGAGAGGGTGCCATATTCGAGTGTTGTAGGCTGTCTAATGTATGCGATGGTCTGTACACGTCCAGATTTGGCTCATGCTGTGAGTCTCATCAGCAGGTTCATGGCAAATCCAGGAAGAGCTCATTGGTCAGCGGTGAAGTGGGTGCTGAGGTATGTCAAAGGCTCACTGAGTAAAGGTTTGAGTTATAGTGGAGCTGAAGCCCTAGTGGATGATGTAGCAGGTTTTGTTGATTCTGATTATGCTGGTAGCATTGACACCAGAAAATCCCAAACCGGGTACGTATTCACTGTGTTTGGAACTGCAATAAGTTGGAGGGCAAGTCTACAGTCAGTTGTGACTTTGTCAACAACCAAAGCTGAGTTTATTGCTGTTACAGAGGCAGTAAAAGAAGCTATGTGGCTGAGAGGAGTCTTAACGGAACTTGGAGTGACACAGATTGATGGTTTGAAGATTTACTGTGATAGCCAAGGAGCTATACATCTGTCAAAACATCAAGTTTTTCACGAGCAATCCAAACACATAGATGTGAGAATGCATTTCGTCAGGGATGTGATTAGCACTGGTACTGTTCAGGTGGTGAAAGTGGGAACTGAGGATAACCCAGCCGACATGCTGACCAAATCTGTTTGAAGTAATAAATTTGAACATTGCTTGAAACTGGTTAGGATGGTCAGTGGTCCTTGAGTGTATTTTCTTCACTAGTTGATGGAGTGAATAGAAAGACAAGGTGGAGATTGTAAGTCGTTGTTTTCTATCACTTGCTGATGATGATGCTGAGTCAATAAGTCAGCGTAATTGTAAGTCAACCCGTCAGCAAGAGTAAAATCAAGAAGTCGGAATGCTGAGTTATCAAGTCAGCATGGCTGTGGTCAGCATGGTACTGAGGTGATAATACAGGTCAACATGGTCTTGCTGTGTTACCACTGGTCAGTAGGTCTTGCTGAGTTAGTACATTTTGAGTAAGGATATTTTGGGTATTTTCACAACTTTGTAAAGGCTATAAAAGGTCTGGGTTGGGAAGTAGTTTTATACGAGAGATTCTTAGACTAAGTCATAAGTGTACACTGTGATAATCTGAATTGGGGATTGGGAAAACACGAGAGTTTCTGGAAAAGGAGAAACTGTTTCAATCTTGTTGTAATCTCCATTGATTAGTGAAGTTGCTGGATGTAGGCAGTTAAGCCGAACCAGGGTAAATTCTGTGTGTATTCTTTTGATTGTTGTTTCAAGATCTAATCTGTGATCTTTGTGTACTTTGTTTCTCTGTGTGGTTGATTGATCGTTGGAAGCGTAGTTCAACAATTGGTATCAGAGCTAATCAAGAACAGAGCAATGGGTTTTACAAAGATCGAGATCGAGTGTTTCAATGGTAAGGGAGATTTTGCTCTATGGAGACAGAGGATGAAGGCAATCTTGGTTCAAATGAAGGTTGCGAAGGCTCTGAAGGGCGAGAAGGAATTTCCGGCGACAATGACGAAGGAGGAGAAAGAAGATCTTCTTGAATTGGCTTACAGTACGATCGTCCTGTATCTTGGCGATAAAGTGCTAAGAGAAGTTTCGAAGGAAACCTCAGCTGCTGGGGTTTGGCTCAAGCTTGAACAGTTGTACATGACGAAGACACTCACCAATCGGGTTTATCTTAAGGGAAAGCTTTTCGGCTTCAAGATGAACGAGGACAAGCCAGTTGAAGACTATCTTGATGATTTCTCAAAGATCATAATTGACCTAGAGAACATAGAGGTAAAGATTGAAGATGAAGATCAGGCCATAATGATCTTGAATTCTTTACCCCAGTCTTTCAGTCATTTTGTTGAAACCATGAAGTACGCTAGAGAAACACTAAGTCTGGAAGAAGTTCTGATGGCGCTAAAGTCAAAACAGATTGAGGCCAACACCAACACTGAAGCTGCAGAAGGATTGTTTGTTCGTGGAAGGTCTGAGAAAAAGGACTCTCACAAGCCAAAGAACAAGAACGGGAAAAAGTCCAAAACTACATCCTCAAGCAATAAAGAAGGCAAGGTCTACAAGTGTTTTCACTTCCATAAGGAAAAACTGTCCTGAGAGGAACAAGAGTCTAGGTCAGCCTAAAGATCAAGGCGAAGCCGCTGTGGTAGAAGAAGGTTATGAGAGCGCTGAGGTCCTTGCTGTCACTGATAAAGATCCAAACACTGACTGGATCTTGGACAGCGGATGTACGTTCCATATGACTCCCAACAGGACGTGGTTCGAAGACTTTCAAGAGGAAGGTGGGAGGGTTCTTCTAGGCAACAACAAGTTGTGCAAGGTACTGGGTCAAGGCTCCATTAGGCTGAAGATGTTCGATGGTCAAGAAAGGATTATGACCGGTGTGAGGTATGTGCCAGAACTGAAAAGAAATTTAATTTCTTTGGGTACGCTTGATAAACAAGGATACAATTATAGAGCCGAAGGGGGTATCATAAGGATATCTAGAGGACCTTTAGTTGTTATGAAAGGTACCATGAGGAATGGCCTATACACACTCCTAGGTAGTACTGTGTTAGTCTCTACCGCAAATCTCACCGAGTCTAAAACTGATAGAACCAATCTTTGGCACCTTAGACTAGGTCACGTGAGTGAAGTTGGTTTACATGAACTTAGGAAGCAGGGTTGTCTTGGTAAAGATCACATAGGAAAGATAGATTTCTGTGAGAACTGTGTCTTAGGGAAGTCAAGTAAAGTCAAGTTTCCTAAGTCAGCAATACATAGAACCCAGGACATTCTTGAGTACATTCACTCTGACCTATGGGGGCCAACAAGAACTAAGTCTCATGGTGGGAGGACCTATTTTATGACTCTTATTGATGATTACTTTAGAAGAGTATGGGTTTATATTCTAGCTCATAAGAATGAGGCTTTGCAAACGTTCAAGGATTGGAAAGTGTTAGTGGAAAACCAAACAGGAAAGAAAATCAAAAGGTTGAGAACCGACAATGGTTTGGAGTTTCTTGACAAAGATTTCATCACTTTGTGCAAGAAGTCAGGTATAACTAAACATCATACCGTTCCTGGAACTCCACAGCAGAATGGCCTAGCAGAGAGGTATAATAGGACTATCCTAAAAAGAGTTAGGTGCATGTTAATCCAATCCAGTCTCCTTAAGTCTTTCTGGGCTGAAGCAGTGCAAACTGCGTGTTACCTAATCAATAGGTGCCCATCATCTGCTATAGGTTTTAAAACACCTATGCAAATGTGGTCTGATTACCCAGAGGATTATGGAAAACTTAGAGTGTTTGGTTGTTCAGCTTTTGCACACGTTAGACAGGGAAAATTAGAACCTCGGGCTCTAAGATGTGTTTTTATAGGCTACCCTATAGGAGTCAAGGGCTATAAGTTGTGGTGCCTAGAATCTGGTTATAAGAAATCCATAGTCAGCAGAAATGTTGTGTTCAATGAGATGGATTTTCCTTATCGGAAAAACCAAGAAAAAACTCAGTTAGAACCGAGTAGTCCTAAGTCCATTCAAAACCTTGAGAGTATTAAGAATGAGGTGGAGCTTGAAGAAAATAGTGAAAACACCCGTAAAACCGAGCAAGAAGTCAGTGATGGTAATGATACTGAGTCCAGTCAAAGCTATAGACTTGTTAGAGACCGTGAAAGAAGAGTCCCTAGGGCCCCGGTTAGATATGGTTTTGAGGACCTTGTAGCTTATGCATTTAGTGTTGCTAAGGAAGTACAAGAGTCTGAACCTGTAACCTATAGGGAAGCTGTGAATTCGGTTGACAAGGAACAGTGGCTTAACGCTATGAAGGATGAGATAAAATCCCTTGATAAAAATGAAACTTGGATTTTGGTAGATAAACCTTTTGATAAGAAGTTGGTCGGTTCAAGGTGGGTGTTTAAAAGAAAGGAAGGGATACCTGGTGTAGAGGAACCTAGGTTTAAAGCTAGGTTGGTGGCCAAAGGGTTTACTCAGCAGGAAGGTATAGACTTTAATGAAATCTATTCACCGGTTGTTAAACATAGGTCTATCAGGATTATTCTCTCTCTTGTAGCTCGTTTTGATCTAGAATTAGAACAGTTAGATGTCAAAACAGCTTTTCTTCATGGAAACCTGGATGAGGTCAAAGACCAGCGGGTATGTTTGCTTAAGAAGTCTCTATATGGTCTGAAACAGTCCCCTAGACAGTGGTACATGAAGTTCGATGAGTTTATGATAAGTCAGGACTTTCATAGGTCTAGTTATGACTGGTGTGTGTATAGTAGAGACCTTAGTGATGGCTCTAAGATTTATCTCTTGTTATATGTTGATGACATGCTTATAGCTTGTCAAAACAAAGCATCCATAAATCAGTTAAAGGCACAACTAAACACACGGTTTGAGATGAAGGATCTCGGGTCAGCACGGAAAATTTTAGGGATGCATATTTCTCGAGACAGAGGAAGAAAGAAGCTATTCCTAAGTCAGTCAGTTTATCTGAGCAAGGTGTTAGAACGTTTTGGTATGACGAATTCAAAGGCCGTTCTCACTCCACTTGCAAGTCACTTCAAGCTGAGCAGTAAGCAAAGTCCTCAAACTGATGAGGAAAAGGAAGACATGGAGAGGGTGCCATATTCGAGTGTTGTAGGCTGTCTAATGTATGCGATGGTCTGTACACGTCCAGATTTGGCTCATGCTGTGAGTCTCATCAGCAGGTTCATGGCAAATCCAGGAAGAGCTCATTGGTCAGCGGTGAAGTGGGTGCTGAGGTATGTCAAAGGCTCACTGAGTAAAGGTTTGAGTTATAGTGGAGCTGAAGCCCTAGTGGATGATGTAGCAGGTTTTGTTGATTCTGATTATGCTGGTAGCATTGACACCAGAAAATCCCAAACCGGGTACGTATTCACTGTGTTTGGAACTGCAATAAGTTGGAGGGCAAGTCTACAGTCAGTTGTGACTTTGTCAACAACCAAAGCTGAGTTTATTGCTGTTACAGAGGCAGTAAAAGAAGCTATGTGGCTGAGAGGAGTCTTAACGGAACTTGGAGTGACACAGATTGATGGTTTGAAGATTTACTGTGATAGCCAAGGAGCTATACATCTGTCAAAACATCAAGTTTTTCACGAGCAATCCAAACACATAGATGTGAGAATGCATTTCGTCAGGGATGTGATTAGCACTGGTACTGTTCAGGTGGTGAAAGTGGGAACTGAGGATAACCCAGCCGACATGCTGACCAAATCTGTTTCAAGTAATAAATTTGAACATTGCTTGAAACTGGTTAGGATGGTCAGTGGTCCTTGAGTGTATTTTCTTCACTAGTTGATGGAGTGAATAGAAAGACAAGGTGGAGATTGTAAGTCGTTGTTTTCTATCACTTGCTGATGATGATGCTGAGTCAATAAGTCAGCGTAATTGTAAGTCAACCCGTCAGCAAGAGTAAAATCAAGAAGTCGGAATGCTGAGTTATCAAGTCAGCATGGCTGTGGTCAGCATGGTACTGAGGTGATAATACAGGTCAACATGGTCTTGCTGTGTTACCACTGGTCAGTAGGTCTTGCTGAGTTAGTACATTTTGAGTAAGGATATTTTGGGTATTTTCACAACTTTGTAAAGGCTATAAAAGGTCTGGGTTGGGAAGTAGTTTTATACGAGAGATTCTTAGACTAAGTCATAAGTGTACACTGTGATAATCTGAATTGGGGATTGGGAAAACACGAGAGTTTCTGGAAAAGGAGAAACTGTTTCAATCTTGTTGTAATCTCCATTGATTAGTGAAGTTGCTGGATGTAGGCAGTTAAGCCGAACCAGGGTAAATTCTGTGTGTATTCTTTTGATTGTTGTTTCAAGATCTAATCTGTGATCTTTGTGTACTTTGTTTCTCTGTGTGGTTGATTGATCGTTGGAAGCGTAGTTCAACAATTGGTATCAGAGCTAATCAAGAACAGAGCAATGGGTTTTACAAAGATCGAGATCGAGTGTTTCAATGGTAAGGGAGATTTTGCTCTATGGAGACAGAGGATGAAGGCAATCTTGGTTCAAATGAAGGTTGCGAAGGCTCTGAAGGGCGAGAAGGAATTTCCGGCGACAATGACGAAGGAGGAGAAAGAAGATCTTCTTGAATTGGCTTACAGTACGATCGTCCTGTATCTTGGCGATAAAGTGCTAAGAGAAGTTTCGAAGGAAACCTCAGCTGCTGGGGTTTGGCTCAAGCTTGAACAGTTGTACATGACGAAGACACTCACCAATCGGGTTTATCTTAAGGGAAAGCTTTTCGGCTTCAAGATGAACGAGGACAAGCCAGTTGAAGACTATCTTGATGATTTCTCAAAGATCATAATTGACCTAGAGAACATAGAGGTAAAGATTGAAGATGAAGATCAGGCCATAATGATCTTGAATTCTTTACCCCAGTCTTTCAGTCATTTTGTTGAAACCATGAAGTACGCTAGAGAAACACTAAGTCTGGAAGAAGTTCTGATGGCGCTAAAGTCAAAACAGATTGAGGCCAACACCAACACTGAAGCTGCAGAAGGATTGTTTGTTCGTGGAAGGTCTGAGAAAAAGGACTCTCACAAGCCAAAGAACAAGAACGGGAAAAAGTCCAAAACTACATCCTCAAGCAATAAAGAAGGCAAGGTCTACAAGTGTTTTCACTTCCATAAGGAAAAACTGTCCTGAGAGGAACAAGAGTCTAGGTCAGCCTAAAGATCAAGGCGAAGCCGCTGTGGTAGAAGAAGGTTATGAGAGCGCTGAGGTCCTTGCTGTCACTGATAAAGATCCAAACACTGACTGGATCTTGGACAACGGATGTACGTTCCATATGACTCCCAACAGGACGTGGTTCGAAGACTTTCAAGAGGAAGGTGGGAGGGTTCTTCTAAGCAACAACAAGTTGTGCAAGGTACTGGGTCAAGGCTCCATTAGGCTGAAGATGTTCGATGGTCAAGAAAGGATTATGACCGGTGTGAGGTATGTGCCAGAACTGAAAAGAAATTTAATTTCTTTGGGTACGCTTGATAAACAAGGATACAATTATAGAGCCGAAGGGGGTATCATAAGGATATCTAGAGGACCTTTAGTTGTTATGAAAGGTACCATGAGGAATGGCCTATACACACTCCTAGGTAGTACTGTGTTAGTCTCTACCGCAAATCTCACCGAGTCTAAAACTGATAGAACCAATCTTTGGCACCTTAGACTAGCTCACGTGAGTGAAGTTGGTTTACATGAACTTAGGAAGCAGGGTTGTCTTGGTAAAGATCACATAGGAAAGATAGATTTCTGTGAGAACTGTGTCTTAGGGAAGTCAAGTAAAGTCAAGTTTCCTAAGTCAGCAATACATAGAACCCAGGACATTCTTGAGTACATTCACTCTGACCTATGGGGGCCAACAAGAACTAAGTCTCATGGTGGGAGGACCTATTTTATGACTCTTATTGATGATTACTTTAGAAGAGTATGGGTTTATATTCTAGCTCATAAGAATGAGGCTTTGCAAACGTTCAAGGATTGGAAAGTGTTAGTGGAAAACCAAACAGGAAAGAAAATCAAAAGGTTGAGAACCGACAATGGTTTGGAGTTTCTTGACAAAGATTTCATCACTTTGTGCAAGAAGTCAGGTATAACTAAACATCATACCGTTCCTGGAACTCCACAGCAGAATGGCCTAGCAGAGAGGTATAATAGGACTATCCTAGAAAGAGTTAGGTGCATGTTAATCCAATCCAGTCTCCTTAAGTCTTTCTGGGCTGAAGCAGTGCAAACTGCGTGTTACCTAATCAATAGGTGCCCATCATCTGCTATAGGTTTTAAAACACCTATGCAAATGTGGTCTGATTACCCAGAGGATTATGGAAAACTTAGAGTGTTTGGTTGTTCAGCTTTTGCACACGTTAGACAGGGAAAATTAAAACCTCGGGCTCTAAGATGTGTTTTTATAGGCTACCCTATAGGAGTCAAGGGCTATAAGTTGTGGTGCCTAGAATCTGGTTATAAGAAATCCATAGTCAGCAGAAATGTTGTGTTCAATGAGATGGATTTTCCTTATCGGAAAAATCAAGAAAAAACTCAGTTAGAACCGAGTAGTCCTAAGTCCATTCAAAACCTTGAGAGTGTTAAGAATGAGGTGGAGCTTGAAGAAAATAGTGAAAACACCCGTAAAACCGAGCAAGAAGTCAGTGATGGTAATGATACTGAGTCCAGTCAAAGCTATAGACTTGTTAGAGACCGTGAAAGAAGAGTCCCTAGGGCCCCGGTTAGATATGGTTTTGAGGACCTTGTAGCTTATGCATTTAGTGTTGCTAAGGAAGTACAAGAGTCTGAACCTGTAACCTATAGGGAAGCTGTGAATTCGGTTGACAAGGAACAGTGGCTTAACGCTATGAAGGATGAGATAAAATCCCTTGATAAAAATGAAACTTGGATTTTGGTAGATAAACCTTTTGATAAGAAGTTGGTCGGTTCAAGGTGGGTGTTTAAAAGAAAGGAAGGGATACCTGGTGTAGAGGAACCTAGGTTTAAAGCTAGGTTGGTGGCCAAAGGGTTTACTCAGCAGGAAGGTATAGACTTTAATGAAATCTATTCACCGGTTGTTAAACATAGGTCTATCAGGATTATTCTCTCTCTTGTAGCTCGTTTTGATCTAGAATTAGAACAGTTAGATGTCAAAACAGCTTTTCTTCATGGAAACCTGGATGAGGTCAAAGACCAGCGGGTATGTTTGCTTAAGAAGTCTCTATATGGTCTGAAACAGTCCCCTAGACAGTGGTACATGAAGTTCGATGAGTTTATGATAAGTCAGGACTTTCATAGGTCTAGTTATGACTGGTGTGTGTATAGTAGAGACCTTAGTGATGGCTCTAAGATTTATCTCTTGTTATATGTTGATGACATGCTTATAGCTTGTCAAAACAAAGCAGCCATAAATCAGTTAAAGGCACAACTAAACACACGGTTTGAGATGAAGGATCTCGGGTCAGCACGGAAAATTTTAGGGATGCATATTTCTCGAGACAGAGGAAGAAAGAAGCTATTCCTAAGTCAGTCAGTTTATCTGAGCAAGGTGTTAGAACGTTTTGGTATGACGAATTCAAAGGCCGTTCTCACTCCACTTGCAAGTCACTTCAAGCTGAGCAGTAAGCAAAGTCCTCAAACTGATGAGGAAAAGGAAGACATGGAGAGGGTACCATATTCGAGTGTTGTAGGCTGTCTAATGTATGCGATGGTCTGTACACGTCCAGATTTGGCTCATGCTGTGAGTCTCATCAGCAGGTTCATGGCAAATCCAGGAAGAGCTCATTGGTCAGCGGTGAAGTGGGTGCTGAGGTATGTCAAAGGCTCACTGAGTAAAGGTTTGAGTTATAGTGGAGCTGAAGCCCTAGTGGATGATGTAGCAGGTTTTGTTGATTCTGATTATGCTGGTAGCATTGACACCAGAAAATCCCAAACCGGGTACGTATTCACTGTGTTTGGAACTGCAATAAGTTGGAGGGCAAGTCTACAGTCAGTTGTGACTTTGTCAACAACCAAAGCTGAGTTTATTGCTGTTACAGAGGCAGTAAAAGAAGCTATGTGGCTGAGAGGAGTCTTAACGGAACTTGGAGTGACACAGATTGATGGTTTGAAGATTTACTGTGATAGCCAAGGAGCTATACATCTGTCAAAACATCAAGTTTTTCACGAGCAATCCAAACACATAGATGTGAGAATGCATTTCGTCAGGGATGTGATTAGCACTGGTACTGTTCAGGTGGTGAAAGTGGGAACTGAGGATAACCCAGCCGACATGCTGACCAAATCTGTTTCAAGTAATAAATTTGAACATTGCTTGAAACTGGTTAGGATGGTCAGTGGTCCTTGAGTGTATTTTCTTCACTAGTTGATGGAGTGAATAGAAAGACAAGGTGGAGATTGTAAGTCGTTGTTTTCTATCACTTGCTGATGATGATGCTGAGTCAACAAGTCAGCGTAATTGTAAGTCAACCCGTCAGCAAGAGTAAAATCAAGAAGTCGGAATGCTGAGTTATCAAGTCAGCATGGCTGTGGTCAGCATGGTACTGAGGTGATAATACATGTCAACATGGTCTTGCTGTGTTACCACTGGTCAGTAGGTCTTGCTGAGTTAGTACATTTTGAGTAAGGATATTTTGGGTATTTTCACAACTTTGTAAAGGCTATAAAAGGTCTGGGTTGGGAAGTAGTTTTATACGAGAGATTCTTAGACTAAGTCATAAGTGTACACTGTGATAATCTGAATTGGGGATTGGGAAAACACGAGAGTTTCTGGAAAAGGAGAAACTGTTTCAATCTTGTTGTAATCTCCATTGATTAGTGAAGTTGCTGGATGTAGGCAGTTAAGCCGAACCAGGTAAATTCTGTGTGTATTCTTTTGATTGTTGTTTCAAGATCCAATCTGTGATCTTTGTGTACTTTGTTTCTCTGTGTGGTTGATTGATCGTTCGAAGCGTAGTTCAACAATTACCATACGTTTTTCTCATCATTTGTTTATCATCTGTATGGAATTTCCTCCAATGGTTGGTCCCTCTTTTTCTCTATTGATCTTCGACAAATGACTGCTTACCCATGCTAAGTTGGTTCTGATCTGATCTTCAAGCTCAATGATGGAAGGTTCAATGTCCAATCCTGAACTTGCACCTTTCTCTTCTTATTTCATTTTGCTTTCTTGATCGATTCCTCTTCTTATTTTTGCACTCTTTTTTTTATGAACAAACATAATTTTATCTTTACCAACCAAACATGCAAAAGCCCAAGTTGGTCAAAGCTATTTTTCAAGATCAGTAATGGAAGTTTTATTTATTTCTCTTGAGTTCATGCTTCCGACCAAAATTTACAGCCTTTCAGGTTGTTTTATATCCCTATTGCTTTTGATTAGGAATGCTCATGTTGGGTTTTACTATTGATAAAAATATTTTGCTTTTGGTTTTTTCTTTACTGTTGTATCTATGAGAACATCTCATAGAGAAAGCTGCACTTTTAAGTTAGTTTTTAGTTCCTTTTTTTTTCTCAGTTTCCCCAAGTTGAGTTTCTAATATGGTCCTTCAATTCCCTATTATTTGCTTATGGATTTTTGTTTTCTTTCTTGGATACTCTCTTTCAATGTTGCTTTCATACCTTGTTCTTCATGTTCCATTTTTTTTTCTTTCTGCTAATTAGATAATTATTATCTGTTTCTTCTTTGATTTTTGTTTTATTTTTCCTGCTTTTCTTTTTTAGTTTGAGTTGATGAGTTCAAATATCGGTCTCTTGAATTTTGTAGGAGAGATCTTATTTTGTTTTTGATTAATGGTTCCAATCTCCATGTTTAATTGTTACCTAATCTCCATGTTTAATTGTTACCTAATCTCCATGTTTAATGCTTATCCTATTTCCATGAAGAGTTCAAATGTTTATATTAGGAATTATGCGACTTTATGAGATACATGTCAAATTTTAGTTTACAATTTTCTTTGTGGATTTGACTATAGACTATAATCAGAGTCTTTATTATGAATTGCTTTTTCTTAATTGGCATTTATATCCATGAAGTTTAATAAACTGATTTTTTTGTACTAATCAAAATTCTGACATTTAGCTTTGTTATTTACCAAGGTTTTGTTTTTGCAGCTCCTTTTTCTTAACTATTTGAAGTTTAATAAACTGAATTTCCTTTTTCTTAACTATTTGTATGTTTGTATTATCTTGCAGATTGATCTATATGTTTTTGTAGGGTGTTAGATTGGAAATTCGATACCGAGTGAAAGTTAATGAGATCACACCTTGACCTCTAACCTCATTGAAGTTTAAATTCTCTGTTATTAGAGCTCAATTCACTCCAAAAGAAGCTTAATTCCTCATCTCAAAGGTCAGAAAAAAAATAGAAGAATTTAATTTCTAATAAGTCAACCTTCTAATTGGAACAGAACAATTGGTGACTATAGCCTCAGTAATGGGTAAATTACACCCATGGCCACTGAACTTTACCTATTTTCACATTATGGCCACTGAACTTCATTTCTTTCCGGTATGGCCACTGAATTTTACACTTTTTAACACTGGTGGCCACTTAACGTCTCAAAACGACCGTTTACGGTTAAAAATAAAAAATCCAAAGAGATAATGATATTCTAAGGAACTTTAATTCTTGAAATTTTTCGTTTTGAGGTCATTTGGGTGTTGTTTGGTTAGGAGAGAGAAAGTGAATTTTTAGAGAGAGAAAGCTCCAAAAAATGTGATTTTCGAAAATAAAAAATGTGGTTTCATGGTAAATGTTGTTCTGAACAACTTTAATTCTTGAATATTTTCATTTTGAGGTCTTTAACGATCGTTAACGGTCATTTTGAGAAGTTAGTTAAAATTGAGTGGCTACTAGTGTTAAAAAGTGTAAAGTTCAATGGCCATACCGGGAAGAAATGAAGTTCAGTAGCCATAATGTGAAAATGGGTAAAGTTCAGTGGCCATGGGTGTAATTTACCCCCTCAATAATGATAGTATTATTTAATTTATAGATTATAAATTATGTTTTTGCATCTTTTTCTGCATACTCTGATTATGAACATGCTATGCAGTTCATTCATAAAATCGATAAATTTCCATGATTTCTACTCTGTATAAGAATTGGGATTGAATTGACAAAAATAGTGAATATCTTGACTTCAAACATTTTTAGGCATTTATATTTTCCGTGACATAGTTAAGAGTGGAAAGAGAGAAATCACATACTGTATTATGTTACAGTAGAGATCAGGATGAAGCATATACTTATGCTAAGTGGTAAGCAATGAAATAAGGATTGTACTTGAACTTAAATTTGTAGCATTTGTGCCTATATTTTTGTCTCAATTAAGATGTTCTTCATTGCTATTTATCAGTAATGTTCCTTGTTAATTTTATCATTGTTATATGAAGCTTTGGATCCCATCACCTGTATTATTTTGATTGAATTAGTTGCTACTATTAATAGCTTATACTCTTCATCAGGAGTTCTTGTACTGCCTGGGTGGGTTGTTGTTGCTTCTGCCAGAGACACGTATGCCGAAGGGTGGTAAGGTGTTCCGAGTCAGGCTTCAGATATAGTATCTATGTAAGTAAATTTGATATTATTATTTGTTATTCCTTTTAAATCATGGCATCAGTTTTATTCATATCATGCTTATATTTGTATTTTATGGATGCAGGTCTCTAAACAACAATTTTTTAAGCGGAGATATACCAAATTATTTACAGTCGCTTACATGATTGATGAATTTGTAGGTTCTTATCAAATGGAATAGAATTGAGAGATTTTTTTTGTTGATGGGAGTTTCTTTCTTGAATTTTTCTGTTGAAAGATAGAGACTTTGTTTATTTTTTATTCTTTTCTTATTGAATTTAATGCATTTATGTTCAATCCGAAAGTTCTTATAATAATAACAATAATAATCAAAGAAATTAAAAATTAATTCAAAATAAATTGCTAAAATTTTATCAAAATTATGACGATTATATTCGTGGCTAAGCAAAGTTTCTACCTATAAGTGTTCTATTTTTGTCACGATTATGCTCGTGGCTAAAGTAAAGTTTTAGCCACAAATGTTATAATTTTGCCACGGTTATACTCGTGGCTCAGTGAGGTTGATTGACATGAGCCATTATACCTTGCCACATGTATTTTACTCTTGTCACGAATTTGCATGTGGCAAAGGGATATGATTAGCCATGAATGTTTCGGTGGCATAAAACTCAATTTATGCCACAACCATCATTTTCCCGTGGTCAGTACCTAGCCACGCTCACTTGTGCCACAGGGGATTTATTTTGAATTTTCGTGGCTAAATACTATAGCCACAGAAATATTATACTTGTGCCACGACTCTAACCGTGGCGCAAGTGGTGATTTGTTGTAGTGACCCAAGGACCTTGATCAATCATCCTAAAATCATTGGAGACCTTTTCGGAAGAAGAATTAATGCTGGAGGCAGAACAACCATCCTTCACAGAAGAAATCATCAAGCATGGGCAGACTGCTGTGCTGCAGACTATTCCTGACTGTCAGAACAGTCTGCCAGACCATATCTTCTTTATTTTATTTTATCTTGAACAATCATTTCTAGACAATTTCGGGTTATTTAAGGAGCCCTCATTTTATATGTTGATCATTCATATTTCCGGATCTGAAGCTTAGTTTTGTAACTTTATTTTATGTGTTTTAATGCATTGTTGTTTTCCTCATTATACTTTTGTTTTATCTCATTCAACCATGAGTGAGTAATTCACTAAACAGGTATGCAGTAGAGCAGAAACATGTAGAAAGGGCAAGTTAACTCCTCTCTAAACTCATTAAGTATGTGTGGCTTGGTTGTTCAATGAGTAATTAATGTTAAATAGGAGTAGCTAACCTGTTTCTAAGCAGAGCAATCGCGAGGAGACTCTCTTTGCAAAGCTGAACTTTCATTGAGCATATTTAATTATGAAACGGAGACGTAATTAATTAAATGTTAAAGGTTTTAGTTGTTCTAACTAAATGCTTTCCTGTTCTTAAAGCTTAGAGATACATTAATCTCAAGGAGACTTATTTTAATTGTTTCTAGAGAACGTTGGGAACAAGGGATACCTGACTCAACTGATTTTCATGAAAGACACTTTAAGCTAAAGCTGTTCCCACTTAATGAACAAGGAGTGGAGTGCATGTTCTAAGACCTTTTTGTGTATGATGTGTGCCTGTTCTTTTCTCATCTGAAGTTCAACTCGTTTCTTTGCTAGTTTTAAGTATTATACTGTATCAAACCACCTTCAATCAACTTAAGCGATTGGTCACTTTTAAAACTTGGCTATACGTACCTTTATGTGAGTGTGAGTGTGCTTGTTCTATCCTCGTGGAGACGATATCTACTTATCACTTTATTACTTGTACCTAGTACACTTGCTAGTGTTTATATTATAGGACAACATTTATTCTCTTGCACATCGTTGATTTTTTTGTAAATTACTGGAGGCACACTCATCCCATAGGATTTGATTACAATTTTTAGATGTTAAACATCTTTACCATACCCTAGTATTGAAACTTCCTTTTTCTTGACACATCGTTGAGCATATGATTGGGAACAACTATAATTAGAGCCATGCTCGGTGCGTTCTGCACTGTCAATGTCCTTTGCTGCTTCTTCCATAAGCTTGTTTTGCTTCTTACCCGATGATTTGATTTCTTTTTCAAACCTCTTCCTTTTTTTTGATACTTCCGAATTTTGTACATTTTGCTTCGCACTAATTTGGATATTGCAATCAAAATTATTGGAGTTTGTTAATTGTGTTGAAAAAAATAAAACCAAGGAAAAAAGCTCAGAAGTAAACCAAAACTATATAATTAGATCAAAATACATTCTGGATTAAACCAAATTTATGTTGATAGTAATTATATATTTATTGCAGAAACTATCCTTTTATAATATAAATACCATTTTCACATAATGGATATCAAATGGGTTTGCAGCAAGGAATATGTTGATCAAACAACGCAACCAGCCAACTGCTACATTGCTAATGGACATCCATCTTTGACCAAATGTCTAAACTTATGGTTGTGCTTAGTTTGTGGCCAGTGGAAGCATGGGAACAAGATGAAACCTGTTATGAATTGGAAGATTGTGAATTTACCCCTTTTCCTTACTGCAGTACATATATGTTTTGAATCAACAAAATATGGCTTTACTTCACAAAGAAACTTAATTCAGTTGATTGAATTGGTAGTCTGAATCCCATCATCGGATTTGGGAGTCCTAGCATTTCATCATCTCTATGTAATAGGTTCAGCTTCTTCTTGTTCTTAGAGCTATGTTGCACTCAAATAGAAACGGATACGGGAAACATTATTGGAAACAAAAAAGAAAAGGAAGCAGAAATAGATACGAAACGCGGTAACGCTTATGAAAAAAATTCCGTGCAACATGGGCTTAGAGTGAATGATTGATCCTTGGCTGTCAAATAGGAGCACAAACTAATGTAAATTATTTCTAAGACATAACTTTCATAGAACTCAAAAGGGGCAATGACAAGAAACGCACAGAAGTGTTTGTGCAACATTGATCACAACTTAACAATGTGTAGCAATACCAAAAGGAGTATCGATCCTTAAAACGACTTCATATTTAATTGACATTCTACATCAACATCGTCCTCACATACTTGGGTGAACCTCAAGGGCATGCCAGGAGTATGTTGATGGGAGAGGGTTTCTTTCAAGCTATTAAACATCAAAGTCTAAAGTAACTAGAACACTTTTTAATGTCTCACAAGAATCTCCCTGAAACCATATTTAAAACGGGCCAACAAATGAATAGCTCAAGAAAAAACTTAGAATTTCAAAGACAATTTACTATAATGAAATTTTCTGAAATTTCCCGAGCATGTAATTTCACTCATGATATATTCCATAAATATAAGAGTACTTACATTTTAGTCACATTTGTCTCTAACAAGACTTGTAAAAGATGAAAATATCCTAACCTATGGACCTCTCCTACAATATATCTCAACTCGACTCTCCAATCATAATTGATAAACATCATCCTTCTTTTACCCGAATTATTTAATTTCTTTACATTGTATTATACTTTTTTAAAGGACAAAACCGGAAGACACCTTCTTTTATGTGTTGCACCTCAATTTTTCGAACTTGAAATAGTTGCCAAACTTTGAAGCAACGGCAATACATCAGCAGTATCATCTAGATATTACCTAGACTTGATCCCCGGGCAAAAGTTTCCTCTACACTAAGACTACTCCAAGACTGGATCCCCTGCTCTTCTTCTTCTTCTTCGCCTACCATAATGAAGCTTTGACACAGTTTTCATACCCCTGCAGGATTTGGCTCTGATTTGAATCCATATTTTCACTGGAATTTGGAGTATGACGAGGAAGGAAATACGTGTAAGTTCCTTTCCTCTACAGTGAGACTGGATCCCCTTCTTTTCTGCTGCTTCGCCTACCAGAATGGCGAGTTATGTGCCTGGCATATGGAATTTGTGAGGCAAAAACAATGAAATTTGTATGAGTTCATGACTACCTTCATAAACGAGTCGAGTTTGTAACCCTAATGGCAATGATCAGAACCGATGACATTTACACCGATGGAGTTGTTGCAGTATATATGTGTTTCTGAATGATTACTAAAATTGACCAAATTTAGGAGTATTACAGGTAAAATTGTTCGTGGTTGTCAGAGTTAGAGGTCAAGTTGAAGCATATTAGAAATTAGGGTAAAATTTGTCTTGATTGTCAATATTTCTGAATGATTGTCAATATTTGTTTGATTTCATGAGAAATTAGGGTAAAATTTGTCTTGATTACAACTCATACCGCCTTTTTCAAGACCTTGTAGGAGCATTTAATGCTAGTTTTTAAGCCTTTTCTTTTCTGAATAACAACGTATCTTCTTCTCAGATAAAAGTACAGAGAGAAGATACCGTGTTTGTGATGAAACTAATCCGAAACTAGACATTTTCCTTGCAGCAGGTCGGAGAACTTTTGAAAGGCTATACACAATGTGAACTCTATCCCGAACTTCATTATCACATTTCCTATCCTTCAAAAATCTCCATTATACTTACAAACTCGGGGGATTTCGTCGCTAATGAGATGGATTCCTTTCATAGAGGTTTGAAGGGTTAGTAACGAGCACACCCTTTCGCTTCTTCAAGATAAGATTTGGAAGCCATTTGAACTTGTGCATTGAATTGGTACAATTTCAACTCGAGTTCTCCATTTAAGATCTGCATAATTTAAGTTGTAAATTAGAGGTCAGAAACGTAACTTAGATGTTGTTTTCATTAAATGATACTTTGTGATTATCCCAACAACAATTGCCTTTGTAATAACAGAGAAGCATAGATGGATGCTCTTTTCAATATTGAATTTGAGAATGGTAAAGACTATGCACGTTCCTATTCCTATGGTAATGAATTGTACCGAAA
Source organism: Euphorbia lathyris (assembly GCF_963576675.1). NCBI lineage: Eukaryota > Viridiplantae > Streptophyta > Magnoliopsida > Malpighiales > Euphorbiaceae > Euphorbia > Euphorbia lathyris. Next base: position 81,887,889 of record NC_088917.1, on the reverse strand, counting down.
AATGAATATAAATAGCACTAGCAATGGATTTTTTGTTAAATTTCAAAACTTTACCCCAGTTTTGTTATTCACCTTCAATTTGATTTTTGAAAGATGTAAACCTTATTCTTTTTCATTTGAGCTTCATTCAGACATGTGATAGTCTTATTCTGTAGAAACATTTGATGGTGTCAAAAACATTCCATTCCATCCCATTGCAGTAAATGTATAAAACATATAGGACTCTTACATTTGTATCATATACAATACTTATATGGATAATATAACATGATTTTGACATAACAACCCGAAATTATCACACTTCCTTATGTTCTAATTTAGAGAGTAAAATTCTAAAGAGTAGCTATAAAAAGAAAAACTAAACAGATACTTACTGTTAGGAGTTGATTTGGTTGCACCTAATTTACGAGATCCTGCTAAGTCTTAAAACACTCCCCTAAAATAGCAAACAATATTATTCATACAAGTTCGAATCAATAGCCAACTTAGTTGTTTATTGTGGTAGCCAACTTCAACTACTTAAAAGCAAAAATTCGGGATCTCATTCAAAGCATAATAATAAGAACTACTCCTACTTCCTCTTTCAATTACTGAACTCTTTAACCCGTGGTTTGGTTCTGCCTAATCAGGATGTAATTCTAGCAACAGGTGCAAAAGTGCCAAAATAATCCACCCCTTCTTTTTGAGTGGAACCTTGTGCATCCAACAGTTTTGGACGGCAAGTCCGTAATATAGCAAGTATTGTTTGATATCAATAAATCCATTTCATCATTAATTGCCTCTTTCCAAAAAACTGAATTTCTAGAATCCATTGCTTCTTGAAAAGTTTTGGGATCATCTTCTATAGTAAGTATAATTGGTATTTTATTAGTAACATCATTTCTATTCCCCCACAAGAAAGAGAATATCTTGAGAATTAATAAAATCTGGACCTAAATTCTTCTATTTTCTAGTTCTTTCACTTCTTCTAGGTTCATTAGAAGAATCAGACACAACTCTTTTCCCATTTAAGTTTGAAGAAATTTGTGGTGCTATTGAGGTTTCTATTCCTGTGGAATTCCCACAAAAATTATTTTCAAAGAATTCAGCATCTCCTGATTCCACTATAACATTAGAATCCAAATCCAAAAATCTATATGCTTTTGAATTTTCAGCATAGCCCACAAAAACACTTTTCAAAGCCTTTGGTCCTAACTTAGTTTTCTTAGGATCTGCGATCTTGTCGTATGCAAGACAACCCCACACTAACTAATATTATGTTTCATTCCTTTCCAAATTTCATAAGGTGAAACTTTAAATTTCTTAAAAGGCACTCTGTTGTGTATATGACATGCGGTTAGCAGAGCTTCTCCCCACAAATTAAGTGGCAAATTTGAATTTACAAGCATTGCATTTAGCATATCCTCTAAAACACCATTTTTCCTTTCAACAACTCCATTTTGTTATTATCTCCTTCTACTCTCTATTCTTTCTATCTATTTTCTATGTTTTGTCTGTCTCTACTTTCTTTTATAATTTGATATAATTTCTATTTAGATTTCGAGTCAGGAGTCGAATCTGGTTTTAACGACCGTGGTTCGAACCATATTCATCTTGTTGCTTGGTACGGTGCAGTTTCCTACATGTTAGTTCTTGAGTTGAAATTTTGATCAAGGGCAAATAGAAAGGACCATGACATGCCAATTAATATTATAAATTCAGTGGATTTTTTGAATTATTTTCTCCAATTTATACAAAAGACCGTATACTTGTTTTTTTTATTGTTTTTTTCACATAGTTTATCAAATCTGACACACATGTCAGATTGAGTTGGGTTGGACTTTGGCTGGCCAGCTTGATGTTGACCGAACAAAGTTTCTTTCTAGTTATTTACTCCTGGTTTCAAATGAAACTAGAATATGAGAAGACAATGCCCTGTTTTCCAAATCCAACACAAAGCAGGAACACAACCATAAACTGATCAAAGTATAGGCAGTGCCCTGTTTTCAAAATCCAACACAAAGCATGAACACAACCATAAACTGATCAAATTCTATACTGCATTGTATAGGTATTATGGAAGCTAATTCTATAGGTTATATGTATCATGGAACCCTTTGAACTAAAAACTCAAGCTGATAGTTATGTGTGACGGGGTTTTTAATTGATTTTGTGAAGATGCCAACCTAGTTGGGATCTTTGCATTCCGATCTTAGCCTATAACCCAACATTTACTTAAAAAAACACACCCCTTAAATTTATAATTTTTTTATCCCTTAGTAACACCAAGAATAGTTCTAATCCGTTGACATCTTCAAATTTCATCGTCATTGATCTCTTCACTTTAGCCGCCATCATACCCATTATTATCTCCATCATTTTGTTCTTCCTCGTAATCATTGTTGTCTTCCTCATCATCCTTGTTAGTACCAGGAGCATGGCTATTATCACTATCAACTGGTATTTTGGGTTTTGGATGAGGCACATAACTAGTGAACTTTCTACGTGAAATTGACACTATTATTCATGTCAATGTCCTGAAGTCCTTTCGCTCTTCCCTTTCTCTTTTTAACTTCCATGATTTCTTTGGAAAATATCTCCTTCAATACCTCACATTTGTTCTCTTGCACATACTTGATTTTTTTTGTAAATTACTGGAGGCACACACATCCCATATGATTTTATTACAATTTTTTAGATGCTCAACATCTTTACCATACCCTAGTATTGAAACTTCCTTTTTCTTGACACATCGTTGAGCATATGATTGAGAACAACTATCATTAGAGCCAAGCTCGGTGTGTTCTGCACTGCCATTGTCCTTTGATGCTTCTTCCATAAGCTTGTTTTCTTCTTACATGATGCTTTGATTTTTTTTTTCAAACCTCTTCTTCTTTTTTGATACTTCCGAATTTTGTACATTTTGCTTTGCACTAAGATACTTCCGAATTTTGTACATTTTGTTTTGCACTAATTTGGATATTGCAATCAAAATTATTGGAGTTTGTTAATTGTGTTGAAAAAAATAAAACCAAGGAAAAAAGCTCCGAAGTAACCCAAAACTATATAATTAGATCAAAATACATTATGGATTCCAAATTTATGTTGATAGTAATTATATATTTATTGCAGAAACTATCCTTTTATAATATAAATACCATTTTCACATAAACACAATAGAAAAGAAAAAATAGTATTTAGTTTGACATTGGTGATATCAAGTGGTTTTGCAGCAAGGAATATGTTGATCAAACAACGCAACCAGCCAACTGCTACATTGGTGATATCAATTCATCTCTTATCAATGTACTAAACAGAACAAATGTAATGGTTTATGCATTCAAATTTTACTGTCCTGTTACTATCATCGACTAAATAGCTAATTTTAGAATGTATTTGTTGGGCTTGGCCCAAATATAATTTGTGAAATAAAGCCCACCCATGTTCTTCTTATGTCTTTGAGTTTTTCAAGTGGAAAAACATCCCACATTGCTTTCAAAGCACTTAGTGGAGATGTTTATAAAGAAGATCCTTACATGCTTAGGGTGTGCCCCAAGGGGTACCCACTTTTGTGAAAGGGTGAGGACCTATCTTCATGGTTGACCACCAAACACGCGCGCGCGCGCCGTCCGTCCGAAACCCGGGTTGGTATGGTGTGGTGTAAAATGTATATTTTTTTATTGTAAAAAAATTATTTAATATTATTTTTTTAATTTCGGAAATTAATTTTTATTTAATTATTTTTTACTCTGATTCAGTCTTTCTGAACGTGTCTTTAGTCTCCTCCACCTTCCAGATTTTTCTCCTTCTCTTTCTCCATGAAATCAGAGTTCAAACAGCTCTTTTTTCTTGTATAAATAGGTGGTGTGAGATTGCCTTCAACACACAATTTAATTTCATCCATTCGGTATTTTTTCGAAACTGAGCAAGTAAACAGAGAGTGTATACAGAACGATTTTCGTACAGTGCAATACGAAAATCGTATTAGAGGGCTATTTTATCCTGGAGGCGACTGGAGTTCATACTGTTTGCTAAATTCCGTCAGTTCCGCGAACGTCTTAAAGAAAGCGACATTGTCCGCGACTCTGCCCATTTAATTTTGTTCGGTCTGTTCCTATTTCCTGAGTTCGAGGAACAACAATTTCAAGACGTTTCAACTACTACTGATGGCTACCGAACAATCAAATGGGATTGCTGAGATTAACAAACCATTCCGGTTTGAAGGAGCTCATTTCCGAAGATGGAGACAGAAGATGTTGTTCTACCTCACAACAAAGAAGGTAGCTTCTGTTCTGACTTCGGAAAAACCAATTATTCCTGAAGATGGTGACGAGGCAGATGTTCGTGCTGCTGTTCGTGCTGCTGAGAGATGGACAGAAAATGATTTTCTGTGCAAAAATTATATACTCAATGGACTGACTGACCATCTGTATGATTACTACACTGCTGAAGAAAAAACAGCAAAAGAAATTTGGGAAGCTCTGCAGAGGAAGTATGACACTGAGGAGGCCGGATCGAAAAAATACATTGTAAGTCGCTACCTCAAATTCCAGATGACTGATGACAAGTCAGTGGAAATTCAATCTCATGAATTACAGAAGATAGCACATGAAATTATTTCAGAAGGTATGCCTTTAAACGATCAATTTCAAGTTGCTGTCATAATTGACAAATTGCCTCCTTCGTGGAAAGATTTTAAAAATATTTTGAGGCACAAAACAAAAGAATTTTCGATGGAAAGTTTGATTACTCGCCTCCGAATTGAGGAGGAAGCTCGAAAACAAGATTTAAAAGAGGAAGTGCTTATTGTTTCTAATAGCACTAAAAGGTCCACTGCGGTTCTAAAACCCACTCAAAAGAATTTTAAGAATCAGAACCGCAAACCAATCCAAAACCGCAACACTCGAGTTAATTTGAATTGGAACCTTCAAAGGAACCAAAATAGGCCACAGCAACAACCACCATGCTGCTTTCCTATGCTTTAACTGTGGGAAACCAGGTCATATGGCACGTAAGTGCAAGAACAGGCCAAACACTACTCCTAGTGTTAACCTGACTGAAGAGCAACATAACTTTGTTGCTATGATTTCTGAGATCAACCTCATAGGTGGATCAGATGGGTGGTGGGTAGACACTGGTGCTTCTCGCCATGTTTGCTATGATAGAAGTATGTTCAAAACATACAGTGTTGTGACCGAAGATAAGAAAGTGTTATTGGGTGATTCCCATACCACTATTGTTGCTAGAATTGGTAGTGTGGAATTGAACTTCACATCTAGAAAAACCTTAACTTTGAAGGATGTGATGCATACTCTAGAAATGAGAAAAAATTTGGTTTCGGGCTATCTACTCAACAAGGCTGGTTTTACTCAGACTATAGGAGCAGATTTATTTACTTTAACTAAGAACAATGTATTTGTAGGAAAAGGTTATGCTACTGAAGGCATGTTTAAGTTGAATGTTGAGATTAATAAAGTGAATGCTTCTGTTTACTCCTTGTGTACTTTTAATGTTTGGCATGCTCGTTTTTGTCATGTTAATAAGCGTATCATTAAAAATATGAGTAACTTAGGATTAATTCCAAAATTGAATCTGAATGAATTTCTTAAATGTGATTATTGTAGTCAGGCAAAAATCACAAAAACACCTCATAAATCTGTTGTTAGGGATTCTGAACCTCTAGATTTAATTCATTCAGATATATGTGAATTAGATGGAAAGTTGACTAGAAATGACAAACGGTACTTTATAACCTTTATTGATGATTGTTCTGACTTTACTTTTGTTTATCTTATGAAAAATAAAAGTGAAGCGTTTGACATGTTTAAGTTGTTCATAGTTGAAATAGAAAATCAATACAATAGGAAAGTCAAGAGACTTCGTAGCGATAGAGGCACAGAATATGGTTCTAGCCTGTTTATTGATTTCTATAAAACACATGGCATTATACATGAAACCACAACACCTTATTCACCAGAAATGAACGGAAAGGCTGAAAGGAAAAATAGGACACTTACCGAATCTATAGTAGCTATTATGCTTAGTTCAGGTGCTGCCTCATATTGGTGTGGAGAAATCCTTTTGACTGTTTGCTATGTGCTAAATAGGGTCCCTAAATCAAGAAGCAAAATCTCTCCTTATGAGATCTTGAAAAATAAAACACCTAGTCTATCATATTTTAGAACTTGGGGTTGTTTGGCTTATGTTAGGATTCCTGACCCTAAGAGAGTCAAACTTGCTAGTAGGGCTTATGAAAGTGTATTTATTGGATATGCTGTGAATAGCAAAGCATATAGGTTCTATGATTTGAATGCAAAAGTCATCTTGGAGTCAAATGATGCTGACTTTTATGAAGATATGTTTCCTTTTAAATTAAGAAATAGTGGGGGTGCATCATCGAGTAGCATACCTGCTACTAGACCTATAGTACAAAAAGAGATTGAGGAATCTGAACCTAGGAGAAGTAAGAGACCTAGAGTATCTAAAGACTTTGGTTCTGACTTTTACGCTTTCACAGTAGAAGAGGATCCACTTACTATACAAGAAGCCTTAACCTCATTAGATGCTGATTTATGGCAAGAAGCCATTAATGATGAAATGGACTCACTTGAGTCAAACCAAACTTGGCACTTAGTAGACTTACCACCAGGTTGTAAACCAATAGGTTGTAAATGGATCCTTAAGAAGAAACTGAAACCTGATGGTTGAGTAAATAAGTTTAAGGCTCGCCTTGTAGCTAAAGGCTTTAGACAAAGAGAAAATGTCGATTTCTTTGATACTTATTCACCTGTCACTAGGATTACATCCATACGTGTTTTGATTGCTATTGCTTCTGTGCACAATCTAGTAGTGCACCAAATGGATGTTAAAACTACGTTTTTGAATGGTGAACTAGAAGAAGAGGTTTATATGGATCAACCTGAGGGCTTTGTAGTCTTTGGTCAAGCCCATAAGGTATGTAAGTTAGATAAGTCTTTATATGGGCTAAAACAAGCACCTAAGCAATGGCATGTAAAATTTGACAACTTGATTATTTCAAATGGCTATAATGTGAATGAAAGTGATAAGTGTATCTACTATAAATATGAAAATGGTCTTTGCACCATTATATGCCTATATGTTGATGACTTGCTTATTTTTGGATCTAATATTCATGTTGTAAATGTTGTTAAGTCAATGTTGTGTGAGAACTTTGACATGAAAGATCTAGGAGAAGCGAACGTCATTCTTGGCATAAAGATAACTAGGTCTGAAACTGGAATTTCTCTAGATCAATCTCACTACGTTGAGAAGATTCTAAAGAAATATAACAACTTTGATTGTAAACCTGCATGTACACCTTATGACCCCAGTATAAAACTTTTTAAGAACACTGGAGATAGTGTAAGACAATCAGAGTATGCTAGCATAATTGGCAGTCTTCGTTACGCCACTGATTGTACTAGACCCGACATCGCGTATGTCGTAGGACTGCTATACAGATTTACTAGTAGACCTAGTGTGGAGCATTGGAATGCTATAGAAAGGGTCATGAGATACCTTAAAAGAACCATGAAACTTGGATTACATTATCAAAGGTTTCCAGCAGTCCTTGAAGGATATAGTGATGCTGACTAGAATACCTTATCAGATGATTCCAAGGCTACTAGTGGCTATATTTTCAATATAGCTGGTGGTGATGTTTCATGGAAGTCTAAGAAACAGACTATTCTAGCTCAATCAACCATGGAATCAGAACTGATTGCACTAGCTGTGGCTAGTGAAGAAGCAGGTTGGTTGAGAAGTCTGTTAGCTGAGATTCCCCTATGGGAAAAACCGATTCCAGCTGTATTGATCCACTGCGATAGTACCGCGGCTATTGCTAAGATTCAGAATCGTTATTACAACGATAAGAAACGACAGATACATCGTAAGCACAGCACTATGAGAGAGCTACTCACTAAAGGAGCTGTTAGAGTGGATCACATACGCTTAGAAGAGAATTTAGCTGATCCTTTGACGAAAGGATTAGCTAGAGAGAAAGTCCATAATACGGCAAAGAGTATGGGACTTATGCCCCTACAGTGATGAGTTACACACAATGGTAACCCAACCTATAGACTAGAGATCCCAAGAAATAGGTTCAAAGGGTAATAACAAGTTGTGTGGTAATATGAGTCAGATCATGCAATTAGAAGCATGAATATCCTGAAGCGATTTGAGGTTGAGATAATAGAAACTCTTAATGAAGTCTATACTCCATTTGGAGTGAAGTACCTAGCTACAGGAGTACTTTTGATAGACTCACCTATATGAATGTGGAAGTGAGGCCGCTTCTTATGAGTTTAGGGTAAAACTCTAGAGCATTCATTAAACCGGGATAGACGTGCAAGGCCATAAACGCACGGGCTACTAGAACTACACTCTGAAAAGGTTATGGCGTGATATACGTCAGAGATAGAGTTCAAGACTACGAGTCACTCTAGTAAAATCTGAACTATACTCACTACGCAAAGGTTCAAATCGAAAGATACCTCTGCTTATGTCTGATCTTATGTAACTGCTCAGTAAAACGATTTCAAAAATTCTAGTGGGGGATTGTTGGGCTTGGCCCAAATATAATTTGTGAAATAAAGCCCACCCATGTGTCTTCTTATGTCTTTGAGTTTTTCAAGTGGAAAAACATCCCACATTGCTTTCAAAGCACTTAGTGGAGATGTTTATAAAGAAGGTCCTCACATGCTTGGGGTGTGCCCTAAGGGGTACCCACTTTTGTGAAAGGGTGAGGACCTATCTTCATGGTTGACCACCACACACGCGCGCCGTCCATCCGACCGAACCGAACCGGGCCGGGTTGGGTTGGTGTGGTGTAAAATGTATATTTTTTATTGTAAAAAAATTAATTAATATTATTTTTTTAATTTCGGAAATTAATTTTTATTTAATTATTTTTTACTCTGATTCAGTCTTTGTGAACGTTGTTCACAACGTCCATTTTTTCTGAACGTGTCTTCAGTCTCCTCCACCTTCCAGATTTTTCTCCTTCTCTTTCTCCATGAAATCAGAGCTCAAACATCTCTTTTTTCTTGTATAAATAGGTGGTGTGAGACTGCCTTCAACACACAATTTAATTTCATCCATTCGGTATTTTTTCGAAACTGAGCAAGTAAACAGAGAGTGTATACAGAACGATTTTCGTATGGTGCAATACGAAAATCGTATTAGAGGGCTGTTTTATCCTGGAGGCGACCGGAGTTCATACTGTTTGCTAAATTCCGGCAGTTCCGCGAACGTCTTAAAAAAAGCGACATTGTCCGTGACTCTTCCCATTTAATTTTGTTCGGTCTGTTCCTATTTTCTGAGTTCGAGGAACAACAATATTAGAGCAGTCACTCTCTTGCTAATGGACATCCATCTTTGACCAAATGTCTAAACTTATGGTTGTGCTTCGTTTGTGGCCAGTGGAGGCATGGGAACAAGATGAAACCTGTTATGAATTGGAATATTGTGAATTTACCCCTTTTCCTTACTGCAGTACATATATGTTTTGAATCAACAAAATATGGCTTTACTTCACAACGAAACTTAATTCAGTTGATTGAATTGGTAGTCTGAATCCCATCATCGGATTTAGGAGTCCTAGCATTTCATCATCTCCATGTAATAGGTTCAGCTTCTTCTTGTGCTTAGAGCTATGTTGCACTCAAATAGAAACGGATACAGGAAACAGTATTGGAAACAAAAAAGAAACGGAAACAGAAACAGATACGAAAGGCGGTAACGCTTGTGAAAAAAAATTCCGTGCAACATAGGCTTAGAGTGAATGATTGATCCTTGGCTGTCAAATAGGAGCACAAACTAATGTAGCTTATTTCTATGACATTTACACCAATGGAGTTGTTGCAATATGTAAACCTAATCGAATCAATGTCTCTGGCCAGAAGGAGGGTGCAGGAGACCCACCGACTCAATACCTGTGTCTTCCGTTTCGATACAAACTTTGTAAAATAAATTCAATTTATTTATTGTGTCATCTCTTGAGTTGGTAATTTGGTAGGCTTACACATCACTTTCATCTCCTCCATCTGTCAAATTTTTGTTGTTTTTTTAATTAAAATCTATTTATTTTACATAATTTGTGGAAATTGTATAACAAGTTTCAGCTTATGCAATTCTACTTGTTCTTCTACTTGTTCTTGTAAGTGGTACTATTCATATTTAACCCTAATGTTTTAAGTGGTAGTATTCATATTTAACCCTAAAGTTTTAAGAAAATGCAGATTTAACTCTAACATATAAAATTATGTGAATTTAACTTTAACGTTTTCAATCAAACTCAATTTTAGTAATACGCTATTGAAAATTTGAACAAACTAGTTTGAGTGTTATTTAATTGTCACATTAGATCTTTCGAACAATTTGTTGACAAATTGAATCAATTTTGTACATTTTCGGTTCGTTTTTTTGTAACCATATTAATAACACAATAAATATTTAAAACTATTAAGAAAAATTGATTAATTTAGAGATAAAGTGCAAAAACACCCTAACGTTTTGGGTCAGGAGAAATTTTAATCCTAACGTCTAAAATGATGCAATTTTACACCTAATGTTGGTAGCCAAGAACAATTTTATCCTTATTATAAAACACAAATATTTTTGTTTCTTATTCTGCACCAATTGTATATTTAAAAAAAAATCATGTTTTATAATTTAATAATAGAATTGCTAATTAATATTTATAAATTCAGTGAATTTTTTGAATTTTTTTCTCCAATTTATACAAAAGACAGTATATTTGTTTTTATTTTTTATTTTTTCGCATAGCTTATCAAATTTGAGACACACATGTCAGATCGAGTCCGGGATGGACATTGGCTGGTCTGCTGGATGTTGACGGGACAGAGTTTCTTTGAAGTTATTACTTCTGGTTTCAAATGAAACTATAATATAAAATAACCATTGTGCGACCACTATCATTCTAATTCATTCCTCAGTGCCCTGTTTTCCAAATCCAAAACAAAGTAGGAACACAATTATAAACTGGTCAAATTCTATACTGCACCGTATAGCCATTACCTGAGCTAATTCTATAGGTTATATGTATCATGGAACAGTTTGAATTAAAAGTTCAAACTTATAGTTAAGACCCTATCACATATCTCATATAAATCTCTGACAATTTGTTCCCACGTCTAAATAGAAGAAATTGTCTAATGGAATTTAATATAGCAAGCAATAGAAAAAATCGATTGACTAATGAAACATTCTTAAAGCCAATGCCAACAAATGAATAGTTCAAGAAAAAAGTTAGAATTTCAAAAACAAAACTATTTATTATAATGAAATTTCAATAGCATGCAGTTTCACTCCTGATATATTCCAGATATAAGAAAAGTATTCACATATAGCCACATCTGCCTCGAACAAAACTTTACAATATCTCAACTCGACTCTCCAATCATAATTGATAAATATCATCCTTCTTCTACCCAGATTGTTTACTTTCTTTACCCTGTGTTTATGCACCAAAAAACCAACAGTCTATACCATTTTAAAGGCCAATGTCGAAAGACACTTGCTCTTCTGTGTTGCAACCCTAGATAGTACGTATCCTTGTTGGGTTGTTGTCCAACAGTGCACGATCTCGGGAGCTAAAGAACATAACAAATTTGATGTTGTTCTTTATATGCTTTCGAATGTAATAGCCTTCTTCTGTAATAGCCTTGTTCTTTCTTATTTGATCTCCATTCAGACATGTAATAGCCCTCATCTGTAGAAACATTTGATGGTTTAAAAAAACATTCCACCACATTGTAGGAAATGTATAAGACATATAGGAATTGTGCAACATATCATCATTATTATCATAAGTGTTATCTCTGTTTCTTTTGAGTATTTTGATCCTTTGAAGAATATCAATTGTGTTAGCACTGCTCCTACATTCCACCTCCTCCTGTCATGCTTGATATTAGCTCGAATGACCTGATCAAAGACACAATGATATCAACTATTACTTCTCTTACATTTGTATCATATATAATACTCATATAGATAATATAACACTCTTTTGATATAACCCGAAATTACCATCCTTACTTATGTTCTACTTTATAGTGTAAAATTCTAAAAAGTAGCTACAAACAGAAAAACTAAATATACTTACGATTATGAGTTGATTTGATTGCACCTGATTTATGAGACCACTAAGTCTTTAAAACACTCCCTAAAATAGCAAATAATACGTTTCATAAAAGTTAAAATCAATTATTCCATTTCTCTACCTTTTAATTTTTTTATTTTAAAATTTTGGTAAGAATGAAAAATAACTATTTTTAGAAAGAAAATTAACCGCTGTCTATCAGCAGAGCAAACATTAATAGTTGACCAAACCCAACTAAATCTGATTCACACACCAAACAAAATTTTAATTAATTTTAAAATAAATTAAAATTAGTTCACCTTCTTCAAACAATGGAAACGACAACAAATGTGAGTCCACAAGCAGCTCGGCAGAGAACATAGAAGATAATTATGGTTACAACTGAACCACTTAAGCAAGATATTCTTCCCAGAATTATGCAGAAAACACCATCTAATATCTGAACTATCCATAGATCTCAAAGTCTACCTCTCATCCCATACTCTTTTTCGATCATGTCCGAGATAGATCCTCCACTCAGTATAGATAAGATATTCGCCAATCCAAAACTAGCTGCAATTATTACTGCTTTGTCTAATTTCAGATTAAACCTGTCATAAAAATACTTTGCAATTATATTAACAGTTGTAAGTTCCAAACTATTTTCAGTTGTAACCATATCTACATAGATTGCAATATATTTTTGCTTAAATTTCAAAATTTTACCTATGATTTAGTTGCATCAACACCCCAAAGCTTCAATCGCTCTTCTATCTCTCATTGGCTTTCAATCCAAATACACAAAAACCAATCATCATCAAACTCATACAGATCATGAAAAGAGAGGAAATGGATTTCAAGCAACGGTTGGACTTAAGAAGAGGAGACAGTGACATTGATTCTTCAAGAAGTGATTCATAGTCGGGTTTTGGTGTTGTTGAAAAGCACCAACTGATTTTGATTTGTGCTCCTGTTGGTAAACATTGTTCCTGCTGTTTCAGGACAAATTGAAAATGGGAAGGGACACCCGGAAATGGAAACAAAATGGACATGAACACCGAATTTAAGAGCTAAATTACCTGATACAGATCTTGAAAAGAGAGGAAATGGATTTCAAGCAACTGTTGGGCTTAAGGACAGGAGACAGTGACATTGATTCTTCATAGTCCGGTTTTGGTGTTGTTGAACCAGATCATGAAAAGAACCAACTGATTTCGATTTGTGCTCGTGTTGGTAATGATGAAACTAGCAAATTCCAGCATCATAACAGAATACATAGATAAATATGGGTTAACAATTATTCACATTTTCACGTTTCATAAAATTGAAAAAAAAAAAAAAAGATTGCAACAACCAACCTTGTTATGTATGAGGCAAAAGTAATGAAATTTGTATGAGCTCATGACTATCTTCATGACTAATTTCTTTGTATAATGTACATACTCATTTTTTTCGGACTAATTTTTATGTTTTTAATAAATTTTAATCAAAGTTTGAACAATTCGTAAATTATTAACAATATATGGTATCAACTCGAAAATAATTCATGAAGGAAAAATGGTACTATTAACACTAATTTATCGTATTCTGATATAAATCGGTAAAAATGCTGAATTTTATTAAAATTATGACTAAATGGAGTTAATGAATGATTTCAACTTGTTGTGAATTTTATTCGAGATGTATTCCTATTATTTTAAATAAAATCGGATTTGTTTGAATATGGAAGTTATGATTTTTTTTATTATTATTAAAAGTGGATGAGGGTGGTGAGCATGGAGCCTAGACATAACTATGTCCAAATGTCGGCCAAACAGATTTTTTTTTATGTATTATATATGATTGATATCAAAGTCATTTTTACAAACACTAGGCTTTCTACAGAAATCTAGTAGTATAAATATCAAACTAATTTTTTTTGTGTGTAATATATATATAATTGGAGGTAAAGGCTATGTTTACTTTCTAGAATTGTTCCTTTTTTTTTGTAGGAAAAGAAAAGAAAAACAAGCCAACAACCCCACAAACTAACCCGGGATTAGCCTAGGAAAGCTAACCCTAACTGGATCATCTGAAAGCAAAGAAAAGAGAAAATCCGGAGGAGACGAGAAAGTTGAGACTCCCAACATCCTCACATGGCCCTCAGCAGCTAGGCAGTCTCCAGCCCTGTTCTGCTCACATGGCCTTCTTGAATTGTTCCTTTAAGTATGATAATTTAATTGAGGGTAAATTATAAAATTGGGTCAAATGAACATTTACATATTTAAACCAATTAGCCAACTCATTATCTATTTAGACTATATATTTATGACTTTCCCAAAATGCCCTCTATATATATATATATATATAAAACAACTTAAGCAAATTTCATTTCTTCTTCTACACCGCTAACCTTGCAAACTCAATGTTTCATTTCGAGCCACTAAATCTTTGTATTTCTTCTTCTAAAGTCTTTCAAATCGATTTCAATGGCAAGAATCGGCAAGAAGGTATGTGTTTTTACGATTTTGAATTTGAATGACAATCATTTCGGTCCCTATTATAGTATATTACTTCTTCTGCGATTTTGGATTAGGGTTTATTCTCTTTATGTGTTTTTTCGTTAGTTTATAGGTACATTTTGCGAAATGAAACATAGAAATAGTTCAAAACGGTTGGATCGACTTCATTTTATAGAAATTACTACTTTGCAAAGATGAATTTGATTTGCAGATTTTGCAATCTGCGAAGCTAATTCATATTCATAAAGAAGCATTTTGTTTTGCAAATTCTAAAATTTGCGAAGTTGCAATGCTCCTTGGGAATTCACATATTGGCTTCTGACTTCGCAGATTTCACAATATGCGGAGCAAATTCATATTCCTGAAGTATTTTTTTTCCAGATTATAAAATCTGTGAAGTTACAAGTAATATGTGAATTCGCATATTGGCTTTTGACTTCGCACATTGGGAATATGCGAAGATATATGTACTAGATTAACTTCACATAACCTTAAATCTGCGAAGTAAATAGAGATTATGCGAAGTGGTATTTATTCATTATTATGAGAAACCAAGTGCATTTTTAACTCTAGCCAGCTTTTTCATTAAGATCTAATGCATGCCAAATGATGCTCTAACGAAACAAGTTTACCATATAAAGCTTAAAGGAAATCATTTATGATAATTAAGATCACTCAAAATACAAAAAATGTTACTTTAGCATCCAACAATCAACGTATTAGAAAAAAATGAGGCATGAAGATAATAAGCTCAAAGTGAAGATCTTGTGATATTACTTTAGCCTATTGCCAGAATCGTCACAAAAATCCATTGGCACTTTAATGATATTGTACTACCAACCATCTTCACAAAAGGGACGAATATATCTTGTGCCTCTCTTTTACCAAGCTATAATATATATATATATATATATATATATATATATATATATATATAATTGGATTGATTTTGTTTATTCATATAATTGCCTATACATTTACATGGACAAAGGTGGGGAAAATAGTAGCAATATTTCCAAGTTCATCAGCATTAATGTACAATTTTGAAGTTCATGTACCTTAATAAAACTAAGTGGATCGAACTATAAAACCAGCATGACTCAACAAGAAAACAATTTCGTCCCTACTTCCTCTCAACAACATGGCCTCTTCCTTGATATTAGTAATGATCACATACCCTTTATTCAGATTACACCTGATATCAACTGACACACTTGCTCCTTGAATTTGCTTAAAATGCAAAGTATGTGGTACTGATATGATAATTTAATCAATAGCTAGTCATTATATCATAAATGGGTTGAAGGGGCTTGGTAAATTGCTATATCTAAATAAGTCATCATGAACACAATTAATATTCTTTACTCCAAATTTGATTCTTGAAAGATGTAAACCTTGGGCTTTCTCATTTTAGCTCCATTCAGACATATAATAGTCTTCTTCTGTAGAAACATTTGATATTTGATGGTCTCAAAAACATTCCACCCCATTATAGGAAATGTATAAAACATATAAGAATTGTGCAACATATCATCATTATTCTCATAAGTGTTATCTCTGTTTCTTTTGAGTATTTTGATCATTCGAAGAATATCAATTGTGTTAGCACTGCTCCTACATTCCACCACATCGTGTCATGCCTGATATTAGTCCCAATGACCTGATCAATACGATCAATTATTAGTAATAATTGATCGTATTGATCAGGTCATTGGGACTAATATCAGGCATGACACGATGTGGTGGAATGTAGGAGTGGTAACACAATTGATATTCTTCAAAGGATCAAAATACTCAAAAGAAACATGGATAACACTTATGGGAATAATGATGATATGTTGCACAATTCCTATATGTTTTATACATTTCCTACAATGGGGTGGAATGTTTTTGAGACCATCAAATGTTTCTACAGAAGAAGACTATTACATGTCTGAATGGAGCTAAAATGAGAAAGCACAAGGGTTACATCTTTCAAGAATCAAATTTTCAGTAAAGAATATTAATTGTGTTAGCGATGCTCCTACATTCGACCTCCTCATGTCATCCCTGATGTTAGCCTCATTCCCGACCTGATCAAAGAATGGATACGATCAATTATCACTTTTCGTACATTTGTATCATATATAATACTAATATAAATAATATAACACGTTTTTGACATAACAACCCTAAATTACCGTCCTTACTTATCTTCTACTTTATAGAGTAAAATTTTAAAAAGTAGCTACAAAGAGAAAAACTAAAAGGATACTTACTATTACAAGTTGGTTTGATTACACCTTATTTACGAGACCCCTCTAAATCTTAAGAGACTCTCCTAAAATCCTCTAAATCTTAAGAGACTCTCCTAAAATCGCAAACAACATTTTTCATACAAGTTCAAATCAATTACTCCATTTCTCTACTTCTATGCCAACTTAATTGTTTATTGTGGTAGCCAACTTCAACTACTTATAAGCCAAAATTGGTGATTCATTCAAATAAAAACTACTTCTGCTTCCTCTATGTCCTAAAACAAATAAATAGAATCCTTATTCCCTTCACCTTTTCAATTACTAAACTCTCTAACATGTGATCTGTTTAATATCACTGGTTTGGTTCCGCCTTCAAAAAGCCCCACCAGTTTTTCTAAATTAATAGCCCAATAAGGAGTTCCATGTATAACTGAAGGAAATCTGGTAATTTAAGAACTTCAAACTTCTTAGTCAACTCCTTAACAGGTGATTTGTTTAATATGGCAGGTTTGGTAATTTAAAAACTTCTAACTTCCTTCACTTTTCAATTACTGAACTCTCTAACATGTGATTTGTTTACTCAACTGCCTAACCCTAGGAGTTTTTCTAAATACAGCAAAACTCTATCACCAAATGAAAATAAACTTACAAGTGAAACAAACAAAAGAAGTAAAAACAGCAGCAAACTTGATTACCAAATGAAAATTACCGGCAAACAGAGATGATCCTGAAGATAATTTTGTATGGGTTCATAAGTATGTCTTCACCAAGGCAATACCGATGCACTGTGTCTTCACCATGGTAACACCGATGCACGGCTGAGAAGGAGAGGTAGATCATCATAAAAACCTACAACCAAACTGAGTCGGGTCTGGAATTTGTAGCGGTAACGGTTGATTTTTTTATTTTATTTTTTCAGGAAAACCCTTCTTACGATGACACATCAAGCTCCATGTGTCAAAGTTATGAATTTTGTTTTTTTTTTCAATCAATTTATATTTATTAAAACAAATTCTTAAGAATTTTCTTTTAAAACCATTACCTATTTAATCCCTAACAAATTACAATTTCAGTCTTTTTTCTTTCAACAAAGTCGTATCGGAGTCTAGGGTTTGAGTGTTCATTCTCTCATAAAAGATTAAATTTTCTAAATTAAGTGTTTGAAAGAGTCTCTAAAATTGAAGGTATTTCTAACAACATCTCTTTTCACTATCCTCAGCTCACAAAAGCCAATTATGCTAGTTGGTGGGAAAGCATTACTCGGTTTTCAAGATGTTTGGGACATTGTTAAAAAAGGCTACCAAGTTCTTGTAGACGAGTCACGGCTATCCCAGGCAGACAAAGATATACAGAAAAATCTTAAAAATGATAAAAAAAAAAGTGCTTACTCTTATCCATCGAAGCTTGGATGAATTAATGTTCGAGAAGCTAGATGAGGCTACAACCTATAAACAAGCATGAGGCATCATGCGTGTTTCTCTTCAAAGTAAAGAGAAAGTTAAAAATGTTCATTTACAAATGCTGAGATATGAATTTGAGATGATGAGGATGAAGGCAACACATGTCGTTATTCATTACTCATCTCGAGTAAATTTATTGTGAATCAAATGAAAAATATGGTTATAAAATTGAAGATTCCAAAATTGTTGAGAAAAATTTACAATCAATATTACCATAATTTGATTATGGAAGAATCGAAAGACATCATCACAATGACCGTTCATGAAGTTATAGGGTCATTACAATCATTTGAAGAGGGGTTCAAGAAGCCTAGAGAAGAATCGAAAGAACAAGTCTTAGCAACAAAGATTTCGGTTAAAGACGACCACATCAGTTAATAAAGAAACCAATTCGGTAGAACACGCGGAAGAGATCAAGGAGGAAATGGAAGAGGAGGAGGATGTGGAAGAAACCAAGGAAGAGGCGACAACATCTACAACAACAACGAAATACACAATTAATCCACAAGAGACAGAGGCCAAGGACGTAGAAGTCGACGTGGACTCGGAGGAGGAAATTATAGGCCGAATGGATAGTCTAATGTTCAATGTTATAATTTCTCCAAGTACGAATGTTGGATTCCTCCCAATGAGATAGAGGAAAAAACCAAGAACGTTCAAGATGAGGAAGTAACAGACACAATGTTACTAATTAAAGGAGAAGAAAATCATGAAAACAATATATTGTTTGATACAGAGTTACTTAATGATTTGATACTTCTTCCAATAAAAATTAGGATTTTTGTTCATTTGATATTAGTTCTAGAAGACTGATGCTTCATTCTTACATTCTTGCTTATATACCGTTAAAAGCATATTGACATTATAAAAAATTCATTAATGGTAGTATTCGTTTATATTAATAAATGTGATTCTTTGGTTCTATAAAAAAAACTAATATAAAAATATGAGTATTTTATGGTTGTTTTATTGTTTTAAATATATTTATTTTATTACATATATATTTTTTTATGTGTACTTTTTATTTTTTATACATTATATTTTTTTTATGTATACTTCTTAATTTTTTGATGTGTACTTATTATTTTATATACACAAGTAATCTCTAGGAGACTGAACTCCAACCGGTGAGGGTGTCAAGTGTGATCGTTGGTGTAGGTTATGGGATGGTGTTGTTAGTAATAATTGTAGTTCTGTCCCGTAAATCTATATAGGAGGATGGTTTGATTTTACTATGTTCGGATGACTATAGATAGTTCCTACTATTTTATCATGGACAATGTTCAATTTTGTGTTTGTTAAGGTTTAAGTTTCCTAAATTTTATGGAAGGATCTAGAGATATATTTTTGGGATTGAATAACTTTAACTTATGCATGCTGTGTAATATGTGCGCTTTTGAATTATATGTATAACTTTTCAATTAAGGTTTGGTTTTTAATTTTTTTTTTTGTTTTAATTATAAGGTAAAAGTTATGTTGTATGTTCATTAAATCTCAATTGCAACAAAAATAGCTAACACGTTAACAAATCCTACAAATTGAAACTGCACACGAAAATAAAGTCATCTGTTTAACCAAAATATTTACTATGTCCACATTGAGCTGTAGATTCAAAATTAATCAGCATTATTGATTGTAGAATCATTTCCACCTTTGATATCGAGTATAAATTCAAAATTAAAAAACTAAGATATGTTACTATTTTATATTGATAAATAATAATAATAATTATAATTATAATAATAATAAATACAGTAAAACCTCGATAAATGCATATCCTTGGAACCGGAAAAAAATATTAATTAAGCGAGATTATATATTTATCGATAAATGAATAAATTATTCATTTATCGATAAATCAATATAGATAATTTTTCATTGTAAAATGAATACATTGTAAGCAATGGTCACCGCAAACAACTACTTGCTACAAGACCAAAATATACCAGAAGTTGTGTTTGCACTACAAAAAGTTAAGGATGATGTTCATTTTGGTTTAGGTGAAAAGAAAAAAAAAATCAACTATAGATGCATTTTTTTCAGAAGAAATGACTTCTAGTTGATTGATTGAAAGGTTTTTGGTCTATACCTATATACAGTAAAACCTCTACATAGGAATACACTTGGGACCGAGCTATTTGTATAATAATTGGGAGGTTATTACTAAATAGAGTTTGGTAATAAGGTTATTACCAAGTTGGGACCGAGTATTCCTATATAGAGGTTTTACTGTATATATAACTATATATATATTTTGTATTTAATTCAATAATTATTAATTTATATTTTCATTGGGCCTTTAAGGATTTAAATATTTCTATTACTTAATGCATCTAGCGAGTTTGTTACTTTAGTCCATTGGCCCAAGTTGGGACCGAAAGAATTTATTATATAAACGAGGTTATTACTTTATCGAACATTCATCGATCGAGGTGTAACTGTATTGTTATTATATAGACTCTCCTCCACCGCCACACCAAGTCCTTCTAAGCTATCTTTTTTTTTCTCTTTTGTCTCTTCTTCCATCTCCATTTCCATTTTCTTCACTTTCGCCTTCTTTTAGGTCTGTTATGTCACATCACATGATATACTTCTCCATTTTGTCCATTTTCTCCTTCTTTTATGTCTGTGTAGCCACATCACATGAGATACATACACACGTGTGTATTTTCATGTTGGTTAAGAAGAGGTGTCAAACTACTAATTTCACACTTTTAAAAATATATTAGTAGTTGATTTATCTATCTATATAAATAATAATAATAATAAATATTGCTAGGTTTTTGTATTTTTAAAATGGATATTAATCGAAGTTGGTTTGAGTGATTAAGAGTCTCAAGTCACTTAAGCTAGAACTGAAGTTTGAATTCCAACTATTACTATGCACGTTCTTTGCGTGGAGCAGTCAATTGTTTATATAGAAATCGAAAATTGTAAAAAAATTTAATTCCATATCATTGAATATAATGATATTAATAATTTAGGTTAAAATGATTTCAAGTTTAAAGTGTTATGAATTAATTCCATATCATTCGAAAATCGTAAAATTGCTACATGTGTCCCCTTAGGTGTCTCCTAGCCTCAACTAAGTTGCTCCATCTGTCAAATTTTGAAAAAATTTGCTGTCTCAAACCATATGTCCTTATGTGTCCCCTTTTATTTTTTACATGTGTAATTTTAATAATAATCATATTTAATTTGTTAAACTTCTGTTAAAACTCTGTTTAAATGATTAATGTGATTAGTTTGTTATTCAGGCACCAGGCATCAGCTTTCTCTTCTGATTAGGGTTTCTCTTCTGAGATTTCTATTTCGATCAGATTTTTTTCATGTTCATCGTCCCTTCTGATTGACGTTGTACTGCAGTGCAAGATTGAATTTGATTATTGATTGGAAAATTGAAAAACTCATAAGCTTCTTACATTATAATTCCCTGATTGGCATCAAGGTCAATATTATACAATGTTTGGCAGCATCAATGACTCTTTTGAAATGGATTTCCATTCCCATTGCAATAAATAGTTTCAATTAGATGACTCTTCACTTTACAAATTCCAAAACCTTCCCTCTTCTTTTCTATTTATTTGTTATTATCTTCTTCTATTGAGATTTCGAGTCAGGTGTCGAATCTGGATTTAAAAACCATGGTTCGAACCATGTTCATCTTGTTGCATGGTACTGTACCACACTTCTACGTGTTCATCATCATGCAGTTTCCTACATGTTAGTTCTTGAGTTGGAATTTTGATTAAGGGCAAATAGAAAGGACCATGACATGCCAATCAGTAGCTCTGTTGTCTGAAAATTTTGGTCAATAAACAAGGCACCTAGAATTACCAATCCATTTGTTCAAATTATTGATTTTATTTATTTCTTCTTGATTCGTACAACATTATATTTATTTTGCAACATTACTTGGTGAAAGGAAGCAAAAGGAGTTTCTACAGTTTGTTATGTTCTAACTTATGTTGGATTAAATAAATAAACTTTCACAAGTACAGAGTATTTATACCTTAATCTTTACAGCTGTGTAATTGTGCATTAAATAAAATTTAGAATTCATATTACATATCTAACTTAAAGAAGAAAATATGCATGCATAAAATTGAAGGAAAAACAAACATAAGAGGCCCCCCACGCACAGAGACGCATGCCACATGGCGCACATGGATTGGTCACTAGTTGCCACTTGTCGCGGCATGATACACACGACACAGATATGGACACGGAAAACGTCTTTTTTTTATAAAACATAGGACACGGCAACGTGCAAATATTAAAATTATTGGGTCACATTTATAAATATTAAAAATATATTTTTATATTTGAATTTTTATGATATAACTAAATAAACACATATAAAAGAAATCATAATACTCTTATCTCAACTTTATTAAATACATGAAATATAAATAATGTCAAAAAACTTTTTGAGAAAAAAAAACAATGAAAGCTTTCGTCTCTATCTTTTGGTTTATCTCAGATTTTATTTTTGTTGCACATACTGTCGACTTACTCTTTTGGATATTCCTACTCGTTTCTCTTCAAATAACAATCCACCATAATTGCTCTATTTACCTATGTTTTTTTTCCTGAAATGATAACCAATTGTTTTTTGTCTAGGAAACGGGTTTCCCAGATAGATATGCACATCCAACTTCTGAATATTACGGATACGGCCTCGAAATGTATCCCAGCAGTTTCTGAAAGTTTCCGTATCCGAAACGTATCGAAAACGTGATACGCCACATGTTGAAGTGTGCGTGCATCATAGCGCGCAACTTGTCTAAGCTTGCCTCATATGGGTTGAGATTGGACATGCATATTTAGATATTGGCTCGACCCACCCCAAACTCGATCAAGTCTGCACATAGAACGTGTCTCTTGTTTGTGGGAATTGGCACGCAGGTAGGGCCACCAGTCTAACTAGTCCTGCAACTACTGCTAACTGCAGATATAAATAATATAGGGTTAGGCTATGCTTACTTTGTTTTTAACAAAGTAAGCCTTACTTCGTTTTTTCCACCATTGGATGATGATGAACTTTGACAAAGTAAGCTCATCCAATGGTACAAAAAACAAAGTAAATCTTACTTTGTCAAAAACAAAGTAAGCATAGAAGACATCTAAATATATATATTCAACAACACAAACATTAACATTAATCTTCATAAAGAAAATGAATAGAAAGTTAGGGATAAAAACCTTAGCAACAGCCTTTGGTTGGAAATGACGATTCTGGAAGAAAAGGCACATTCAACAATTATGTTGTGCCTCGCAGATGACGTTATCACTGAGGTCTCAAACGAAGAGACTGCTGCCGGTCTGTGGATGAAGTTAGAGAGCTTATACATGACGAAATTTCTAACGAACAAACTTCTTCTCAAACAATGTCTGTTTGGCCTGTGAATGCAGGAAGGTACGCAACTCAGGGATCATTTAGATCAATTGAACACATTATTACTAGAATTACGTAATATTGATGTGAAAATTAAAGATGAAGATGCTGCTTTGATTCTGTTGGTGTCTTTACCACTTTCATATGAGAATTTTGTTCAATCATTTATTGTTGGTAAAGATTCTGTGACTCTGGAAGACGTTAGGTCATCTCTTCATAGCAGGGAGTTGCGCCATAAGGTGAGCAATACAGGTGCAGATAATCAGGCCTCTAGACTGTTTTCCAGCGGCAGTAAGGGAAAGGGAAACAGTGGAAAGAAAAAGTCTAAGAAGCCGTTCTCAAAGGGTCCCAAGCCAGACGACACCTGTAATTACTGTAAGGAGAAAGGACATTGGAAAACTGATTGTCCAAAGAAGAAGAAGAAATCAGAAAATCAACCAGGTTCTGCTGATGTAGCAAATGGTGACACCAGCTCTGAAAACGATATTGCTCTAGTTGCTGATGGACACACTCATCACTCTGATGTGTGGTTTCTTGATTCAGGAGCATCTTATCATATTTGTCCAATGAGAGAGCGGTTTTCAACTTATAAGCAGGTAGATGGAGGTAGCATTTCAATGGCTAATAGTCATGTCTGCAAGGCATTTGGAATAGGCTTGATCAAGTTGAGGACACATGATGGTAAGTTCTGCATGTTGAACGAAGTCAGGCATGTTCCATTGATGACGAAGAATCTGATATCTCTGAGTCTGTTAGACAACATGTGTCTCAGCTGGTCAGGAAAAGATGGAGTTCTACATGTTTATAAAGGTTCTGATGTGATTCTAAAAGGTGTGAAGCATGGTACTTTGTATTTCTTGCAAGGTTCCACTGTCACAGGTTCAGCTAATACTGCATCATCAGAGATTGACCAGGAGGATATGACAAAGATATGGCATATGAGACTTGGTCATATGGGCGAAAGAGGGATGCAGATTCTATCAAATGATGATCTTCTTGATGGTCATAAGGTCAAGAGTCTGGAGCTTTGTGAACACTGTGTCTTTGGGAAACTACATCGCAGCAAGTTTCCCAAAGCTATTCACATAACAAAAGACACACTGGATTACATCCACTCTGATTGTTGGGGTCCATCTCGAGTTGAGTCTTTGGGAGGTCAAAGATATTTTATGTCTCTGATTGATTATTATTCAAGGATGACTTGGGTCATCATGATGAAGCATAAAAGTGAAGCTTTCAAGAATTTCAAGCAGTGGAAAGCATTGGTGGAAAACCAAACAGAAAAGAAGATAAAGAGGCTGCGAACTGATAATGCAAGTGGGTTCTCAAGATAAAGGAAGGGATATCACCTATAGAGGGAGTCAAGTATAAGGCTAGAGTTGTTGCTAGAGGTTTCAATCAAAGAGAGGGAGTGGATTATAATGAGATATTCTCACCAGTAGTCAGACACACCTCTATTAGAGTGTTGCTAGCTATAGTTACACATCAGGATTTAGAGCTTGAGCAACTTGATGTAAAGACAGCCTTTCTGCATGGAGATTTGGAGGAAGAGATCTACATGACCCAACCAGGTGGTTTCCAGATTCCTGGAAAGGAGAATTATGTTTGCAAGTTGAAGAAGTCCTTGTATGTACTTAAGCAGTCTCCCAGGCAGTGGTATAAGAGGTTTGACAGCTACATGATGCAGCTGGGCTACACCAGGAGCCCATATGATTGTTGTGTCTATTACAATAAACTAGAAGATGAGTCTTTTATCTATCTGGTGTTATATGTAGATGACATGTGTTGAAACACCTTTCCACAGGATTTTGATTTGACAAAATCATCCATGATTAAGAGGCAATTAAATTTAGATGATTTGATTTAATTGTACTAATATGTTTGTTATATATTGAGTGCAAAAATATATAAAGTAAAGACAGAACAAAAGTCAGCACAAGCGAAGCTGAGTAGAACGGAACTCAGCATGATAGAATGGAAGCTGAGTGGAGTAAAATTCAGAAGCAAAACGAATCTGACTAAAGTTGAAGATTTCTTCAAGAGCGGTTAAACAAAACGGAGCTAACCTAGAAGGAACTCAGCATGAACGTTGAATAACTCGAAGAGAACAAACGGAGTTGAGTGACAGTCAGAACAGCATAAAGGATTCTTTCACTAAAGGACAAAGTCTGCCAATCCTCTGCACCAATAATTGGAACCTCGAAGACACCTAAAAGACTAATTCCAAGAGTCATGGGACGTTGGATTATTGGAAACAGACAACTGGCACAAAAAGACAAACCAGACGCTAGAAGACAAACCTGACGCCTGAAGAAAACAGAGAAAGGGAATGGCGGTGTAGTCTGAAGCTGTCTAGAAATTGTTCCCCAAAAGAGCCGTTTTGATGTTAACGGTCAAGACATTTCAAAACGAT
Source organism: Euphorbia lathyris (assembly GCF_963576675.1). NCBI lineage: Eukaryota > Viridiplantae > Streptophyta > Magnoliopsida > Malpighiales > Euphorbiaceae > Euphorbia > Euphorbia lathyris. The sequence goes on along the minus strand of NC_088917.1, from coordinate 81,861,780 downwards.
CAAATCTACAGATTTCCTTCTATAAAATGACAATCGAAAAACTTGGATAACATACTGAAGCATCGAAAGAAAAATACAAGAGAGAAAGTTTCAAAAGCACTCAAATACAAAAAGGATCTTACACCAACTTTTCTATTCTATGTGTAAAGGCTAGATTGATTTGTAATCATCTAAAGTGTTCTTTAGTTCAAAAAGAACAAGTCTGTGATCAATAGGAATATTGAGAGTGTTAAGCTGAGTGCTTGACTGTAAGCATTTCAGTGGTAGAGAAATCTAGGTGCTGGGTTGTAGCACTTAGTAGGAATTGAGTAGACGAATAGAGGAAGATACTCTTGCATATTCAACTGCCTTGTAATTGGTTTGTGCTCTACCTTTAAAGAGCTCAGTATTGGATTCAAAAAGCCTGGAGGACTCTGGGGACTGGACGTAGGCAGAGAGGCCAAACCAGGATAAGTGATACTGAGTAATCTCTAAACTCTCTCTTATAATTGCATGTGTTGTTTGCTTTATTTACTCAGCATATATAAATTGCCTAAGCTGATCTTGAGTAAGTAAGTGGTGCTGAGTTAGAAGCTGACCTCCAAGGGTGTCAATTCTTAACTCTCAAGAAAACAACTTTGGTCAACATCTGACTAAAGTTGTCATGAGATATACCTCACCAAGCTGACCAAAGGCTAAGTTAATAAATTCTCAAAATAACCTCCAGTCAGCTTAATTAAAACTCGAAAAAGTTATATTAGTTCCTAACCCCCCCCTTGGAACTAATTACCAGGGACCAACAAGTGGTATCAGAGCATAAGCTCACTACTCAAAGATTTAACAATCTTGAGCTGATCCCTAAAAATGGGTGAGAATAGCACTCGGTTCCTTCCAGGAAACCAAACAACACAGATACTCCCTGAGGGACTATCAATCACTAGACCTCCCCTATTCTTTGGGTCAAATTATACATTCTGGAAGAATAGGATGAAAAACTTTATTCAAGCCACAAACATGAGTGCATGGCTTGCAATTGTTCAAGGTCCACATGTGCCATACAAAACTGTTAACGATGAGAAAATTGTTAAAAGTGAGGCTGAGTGGACAGAGGATGACCTCAGAAAATTACAAAATAATGCTTCGGCTATAAACATGCTTCACTGTGTGTTAGATGCTGCAGAATACAATAAGATTTCAGGTTGCGAGTCAGCACAGGAGATTTGGAAGAAGCTTGAAGTAACCTATGAAGGCACAAGCAAAGTTAAGGAGTCTAAAGTCAATCAACATATGAGACTCTACGAGCTGTTTGAAATGAAGGAGAATGAAGACATCTCAGAAATGAACGCAAGGTTCACAAACATTATAAATGAGCTGAAAAGGCTTGGAAAGAACTTCACTGAAGAAGAATAGGTGAAGAAAATTCTGAGAAGTCTGCCCAAGAGTTGGCAAGCAAAGAAAACAGCTGTAGAAGAAGCCCAAGACTTGACTACCTACAAATATGATGAGTTGATCGGATCCCTGCTGACCCATGAAATCTCTATGAAAAACTTTGAAGCCAAAGAGAAAGAAAAATCAGAAGACAAGAAACAAAAGTCACTTGTCATGAAAGCTGACTCAACTGAAGCGGAGTCAACTGATGATGAGGAATTGGCCATGTTCACCAGAAAGATGAAAAAGCTGTTCAGGAGAAATGATAGAAACAGTAAAAGGTCATTTAGAAGAAATGATAAGTATAAAGCTGAGTCAAGTGACAAGTACAAGAAGGATAGCTCGAAGTCTGTCACATGTTTTGAGTGTCATCAAACTGGGCATATCAAGTCAAGCTGTCCCAATCTCAAGAAAGAGAAGAAGGGAAGCAAAAAGGCTATGGTAGCCACATGGAGTGACAGTGACGAATCAACATCATCTGAGGCTGAGCAAAATGAAACAGCCAACATATGCTTTATGGCGGATGATGGAGCTGACCGATCCCAATCTGAGCAAGCTGACCTTTCTGATGAAACTGACCAGGAGGATCACAGCAATGAGGTAACATCCTTACTCTTACTTAGAAACGAAATGGTAAATGCCCTGAGTGACTTATATACACTAACCAAAAAATGCAACAAAAATATTAAGGCACTCAGCAGGCGCTGTGATGAGATTGAAGAGGTCAAGCTGAGTGACCTCTGATATCTTCTCCAGGACAACTCTGACTTGCATACCAACATGCAAATCTTACATAAGGTTGTCACGGAGGTTCAATCTGAGTCAAAGAAACTTAGAAAGGATATCACAATGTTACAGAGTCAAGGGAAGGGCTCAAATAGAAATAAACCCCATTCTGAGTACGCAAATACTAGTCAGCATAAGCAGTTCACTCAATGTGAGTGTTGTGGAAAAAGGGGACACACAAAGGATGTGTGTTGGCATAACAAGCGGACTGTCCAATGTGACTTCTGCAGAAGAAAAGGGCATACCACAAAAGTATATTGGCATGCCCAACACAATAATGCTGACCATACTCAGTTCAACCCACAAAGGGTACCTTTTTGTGATTTTTGTGGTAAGCCAGGCCACACCATAAAAGTATGTCATCACAAGTTAAAATATGACTTTGCACCTGTTTACACTAACAAGAAAGGACCCAAAAGGAATTGGGTACCTAAAAATGAATAGTTTAAAATGCAGGCCAGCTTGACATGCGTGGAGAAGTCAAAACTATGGTATATAGACAGCGCATGCTAAAGGCATATGACAGGTGATGAAACTCAGTTCATCACACTAGAGCTTAAACGAGGTGGAAGTGTAAGCTTTGGAGACAACAAGAAGGGTAAGATAGTCGCTCAGGTACTATCGGAGGTAACCCAACTATTGAGTCTGTCTCCTTAGTTAAAGGTCTCAAATACAATCTGCTGAGTGTAGCCCAGCTTTGCAAGAGCGGCAGAAGAGTTGTATTTGATGATACTAAGTGTCAAATACTCGAGGGAAATACAAATGAGTTACTTTTAACTTCCCCTCGTGTAGAAAATGTATACATGTTAAACTTAGAAAAACAGTTTTCTAAAAACATATGCTTAGTGTCTAAAGAGGACAACTCCTGGCTATGGCATAGAAGACTTGGGCATGTCAGCATGGACCTTCTTGCCAAATTAGCTAGAAAGCAATTAGTTGAGGGATTACCCAAATTAAAGTTTGAAAAAGATCAACTGTGTAAAGCTTGTCAGCAAGACAAACAAACTAAAAAGTCATTTCATAGCAAAAATATCGTCTCAACCAAAAGACCATTGGAATTACTACACTTGGATCTTTTCGGACCTATCCAGCCACTCAGCTTGGGAGGTAAGAAATTTTCCTTGGTTATTGTAGATGATTTCTCTCGGTACACTTGGATCATCTTGCTGAGTAGCAAGGATGAAACCTTTGAGATGTTTACCACATTGATCAAAAAGCTTGAAAATAACAAAGACCTAAGAGTAGCTCACATTAGAAGCGACAATGGTGGAGAATTCAAAAACCAACAGTTTGATGAATTCTGTGAAATCAGTGGTATTGACCACAACTTCTCTGCTCCTAGAACACCTCAACAAAATGGGGTCGTTGAAAGGAAAAATATAACCATTGTCGAAATAGCTAGGACAATGCTAAGTGAAAATAGGCTTCCAAAGTACTTCTGGGGAGAAGCTGTTCACACGGCATGTTACATACTGAATAGGGCTCTAGTTAGACCTATACTTAAGAAAACCCCATATGAACTTTGGAAAGGTCGAAAGCCCAACATTGGATACTTTTGTGCCTTTGGGTGTAAATGCTTTATACTCAATACAAAAGACAACCTTGCTAAATTTGATGCTAAAGCTGACGAGGCGATCTTTTAGGGTACTCAACAAACAGTAAAGCATATAGAGTATTTAACAAAAGAACTCAGGTTGTAGAAGAGTCTGTACATGTTGAGTTCGATGAAACTGACCCTACAGGTAAGTCAGCTCAACCTGAAGAAGATGAACCAGGCTCAGCTTCCGCTGATCAACCAGAAGCCTCTGTGTCAACTATACAGGAGCTGACCCAAGGTAAGCAAGAAATTGAAATATCATTTACTGACCAATCTATTCCTATAGAGATTGTAGAAACACCTCTTCCAAACAACTCAACATTGCCCAAGGAAATAAAGATCCCAAGAGGACATACAGAACAAGCCATTCTTGATGCCGCCAACAACAAATTAATGACCAGAGATCAGCTTAGAAAATACCTCAGCAATGTTGCACTCGTCTCAATACATGAGCCAAAGAACTTTGCTGATGCTGAGCAAGATGAATATTGGATCAATGCTATGCAAGAAGAGCTTGACCAATTTACCAGAAATGAGGTATGGGATTTAGTACCTAAACCTAGGAATCAAAAGCCCATAGGAACCAAGTGGGTCTTTAAAAATAAGCTAGATGAGCATGGAAATGTGATTAGAAACAAAGCTCGACTTGTAGCCCAAGGCTATAGTCAGCAAGAGGGTATAGACTATGGAGAAACATTTGCTCCTGTTGCTAGATTAGAAGCTATACGTATATTGTGTGCCTATGCTAGTTACATGAATTTTAAACTATATCAAATGGATGTGAAAAGTGCATTTCTTAATGGCTTTATAAACGAAGAGGTATATGTTAATCAACCTCCTGGGTTTGAAGATCCAAAATTTCCAAACCACGTTTATAAACTCAAAAAGGCCCTCTACGGCCTAAAGCAAGCTCCAAGAGCTTGGTATGAGAGGTTGACCAACTTCCTGCTGACCAGGAACTATGTCAGGGGAAAAGCTGACACAACCTTGTTTATTAAGAAAAAGGGTAAACATACCCTACTTGCACAGATATACGTAGATGATATAATTTTTGGTGCTACTGACGAATCTTTGTGCAAAGAATTTAGCCAACAGGTGCAAACTGAGTTTGAAATGTCCATGATGGGTGAACTCAACTTCTTCCTTGGACTTCAAATCAAGCAAGGTAAGAGTGGCATCTTTATAAGTCAGTCTAAGTACACCAAGGAAATGTTAAAGAAATGCAGCATGGTAGATTGCAAACCAATATCAACCCCCATGGGTACTGATACTGTCCTATGCAAGGATGAGAAGAGTAAGTCAGTTGATAGTAAGCTCTATCGAGGTATGATAGGTTCTTTACTCTATCTCACTGCTAGTAGACCGGATATTCAATACTCAGTATGCTATTGTGCTAGATATCAAGCTGACCCCAGGGAATCTCATCTAACTGCTGTAAAAAGAATTTTTAGATACTTGCAAAGCTCAGTTGATGCAGGTCTATGGTATCCAACCTCAAATGACTTCACACTCATTGGATATACTGATGTTGACTATGGACGAGATAAGCTAGAACGGAAGAGTACTTCAGGAGGATGTCATTTGCCTCTGGGGGCCTGCTCGGCGAGCAGGCATCCTGCTCGCCCGAGCAGGCCTCTGGTGGCCTGCTCGGCGAGCAGGCACAGTGCCTGGGCAGTGCCTGGGCGGTGCCTGGGCAGTGCCTGGGCTGCTCGCCGAGCAGCACCCGGGCTGCGCACCGATGCTCAATTCGCCGAGCGACTGCCGGGGGTCCCCGAGACACGATTTTTGCCTGAAATTGATCGTGTTTTAACCTGCACACGCACATAAACTCCAAACAACATTAGTCCAAGGGCTAAATTGACCCGCCAATCGCTTATTTGAGCAAACACTTCGTTTGGTGCGACTTTTGACGGATCAATTAGCTTCAAAAGATAACGGAATTATAATATGCATGCCATTTTGGCCGTATTTGCCTAAATTGATCATAAAACGAGCCTAAATAACGAAAAGTAAATAAAACATTTCCAATTTCTAACTAACTCACACAAAAGCATTTAAATGCGAGAATTGCTCGCTTATTAACTAAATAACGCTAAAACCCGTCCTAAAACCGTACCCAAAGATAGGGGTTTTTTGACCCCTATCAAACCTCCTCGCACTTAAAACTTTACTTGTCCCCAAGTAAACTAAAAAAAACTAAACCCGCAATCACAAGCAAGCTAGAAAACCTCCCGGTTTGACTAGGTGCTTGACACAATTTCGAGCATCTGTAATTACATGCATTCGGAAATACAAAGTAGAGACACGATATCCAAAAGCCGCATTTCAATTATCATAGGTCATATGTTTTAAGAAAAAGGACACATGTTCAATTAAACGAGCTTGAGGGGATCGCTAAATAAAACACCTCACCATAGGTAGTTCACTCATTTCACACAATTTTAGTGGCTAAAGTGTTTACTCTCGGCTTATGTTCTTGCTTTGGATTACGTTGATTTTGCACGTTCATCCGAGTTCCTCTACTATGCTATATGATTCCAATGATATCAAAAACAGCCTCTAATCGGGGTTGTAATGTGGTTAGAGGGTTAAAGGTACAACAAGGGTTAATAGTTCTAGCGCTACAAAAACAAAGTTTAAATGGCTTTAGCAATTATGAAGTGACTGAGCTTTTTCTTCATCCCTTATTTTTTTTTTCTTTTTCTTTTTCTTTTTTGGGATGTTTTCTTGAGACGTTTTTTATTTTTAAGAACTGGGGAATGAAGTTCTTCCCTTTTGTTCATCTCTTTTCTTTTCTTTTCTTTTTTTTGTTTTTCTCTTTTTCTTTTTGGGATAGTGATGCTCATTCACCTCTTAGCCTTTTGGATTGCTACTGTAATGCCATAAACAAAGATAAAGCGCTAGAAGAAAACAAAGGCTCAATTTGAGCTTTGCAAAAATTTTGGGTTAAGTAGCAAACCAAGTTGTGGTTTGCAAAAATAGGTTAGTACGAAAGAAAAATCTATAAACTACAAAAACATAGGCTCAAAGGGGCTTCCTAGAGTGGATGAAAAAGAGAAAATAAGGTAAAGAAAAGGGGTTAATTCTAATGACGCTGATTCATCGTTTATCATCTCAAATCATTGCATGTAGGTTCAACACAGTATTAGGTGCAAAATCTGTAGTCTTTCCACAAGTCAAAGCATTCACACAAAAATGTCAAGAAAAAGAGCTTTTTGATGTTCGCTCTTAGGCTCAAATTCAACTCACAATTCTTTGGGTTTCAATTTTGTGTTTACTAGTTTTCCCCAAACTCAAGTTCAACATCACATGCCTTCAATTCTTAAGTTATCTACCTAAGTAATGATTTTAGCATTTCTTCAAAAGTAGGGTCTAAATGCAAACTTTAGCTCATGCTTTTACAGATACAATGGTTGTGTCCTACACCCAAACTAGTTATCATGCAATCTTAGATTCGGTTCTCAGCCGTCAAGGACAAATAACGAAGTTTAGATTCGAAGGAGGTTCACGGTTTTAGGTCCTAAAAATGAAAAACATAAACAAAACCCGAAAACGCTAAACTAAACTAGACACGACGCAACAAAAATTTAAAAATTATACAATTTTTGTAAGTTTGTCTACCCCTCCTCCTCACACTAAAAGTATGCAATAAGTTCCAACATTGCATCACAAATCATGAAGTACGAGTGTAAAGAGTTAGGGTGGAGAAGACAACTTACTGATCATCTTGAAGACGGAGGATTTGGACGCCCAAAGTGTCTTTACCGAGATAAAGTTTAAGTCGATGTCCATTTACTTTCTGGGTGGTTCCATCATCCAACATAATCTCAACCATACTGGAGGGATGTGCGTCAAAAACTGAGAATGGTCCATACCATCTACTCTTGAGCTTGCCAGGGAAGAATCTCAATCGGGAGTTATAAAGCAGCACTTGGTCGCCTTTTTGGAAGGTTTTCCGCTGTACTTTTTTATCGTGCACCCTCTTGGTTCGTTCTTTGTATAGTTTGGCATTCTCGTAAGAGTTATATCGGAGCTCATCCAGTTCATGCAGTTGTGTTAACCGTAGGTCACCTGAAAGTTTAGGGTCAAAGTTTAGAAATTTCAGCGCCCAATAAGCTTTTTGCTCTAATTCAACAGGCAAATGACAAGATTTCCCGAAAACTAAACGGTAGGGGGACATTCCTATGGGAGTCTTGAATGCTGTCCGGTATGCCCAAAGAGCATCGTCCAGTTTAAGACTCCAATCTTTTCTAGCATTCCCCACCGTTTTCTCAAGAATGCATTTTAGCTCTCTGTTTGACACTTCTACCTGACCACTTGTCTGAGGATGGTAAGGTGTCGCGACCCTATGGGCTACGCCATACTTTTGGAGCAACGTGTCAAACTGCTTATTGCAGAAATGGGATCCCCCATCACTAATGATAGTCCGGGGGGTTCCAAATCTGGTAAAGATATTCTTTTTCAGGAATTTTATCACTACTCGAGCATCGTTTGTGGGTAAGGCTTCGGCCTCTACCCATTTAGAGACATAATCAACAACGACAAGAATGTATTGGTTGGTGTGTGACATAGGGAAAGGTCCCATAAAGTCTATGCCCTAAACATCAAATAGCTCGCAGACGAGTATGCCTTGTTGAAGCATCTCATTCCTCCTAGAAATATTCCCTACTCTCTGACATGCATCACAGTATTTAATATAACTATTGACATCACTATGCATTTGTGGCCACCAAAGCCCACTTTGGAGGATTTTTGCCACTGTCCTATCTGGCCCAAAATGGCCGCCTGGTTCCCTAGAGTGGCACATATTAATCACTGACTCTACCTCCTCCTCAGGTATACATCTCCTAATCATGCCATCGATGCAGAATCGAAATAAATAAGGTTCTTCCCAAAAATATTGTTTGCTTTCAAACAAAAACTTACGTCTTTTGTTTGCATCTAAATCAAGAGGAAGAATGTTACCGACTTTGTAGTTCGCGATGTCTGCAAACCAGGGGAGAGTTTTTACCGAATATAACGTTTCATCCGGGAATACCTCCTTGATTGCCTCATGCTCTAAGGATTGCTGATCTGACTCTAACCTGGATAGGTGGTCCGCTATCACGTTTTCCACCCCTTTCTTGTCTCTGATCTCGATATCAAATTCTTGGAGTAGTAAGATCCAACGGATCAGCCTAGGTTTTGCATCCTGCTTGCTCATCAGATATCTCAAGGCTGCATGGTCAGTAAAAACAATTACCTTAGATAGCACCAGATAAGATCTAAATTTGTCAAAGGAAAAAACTACGGCTAGCAATTCCTTTTCAGTTATTGAATAATTCTGTTGTGCATCATTTAAGGTTTTGCTAGCATAGAAGATTGGGCGAAAAAGTTTATCTACCCTCTGCCCAAAACAGGCTCCTACAGCCAGATCACTGGCATCGCACATTAACTCAAAAGGAAGGGACCAATCTGGGCTTACCATAATAGGTGCTTCGATTAATTTCTTTTTCAGTAATTTAAATGCAAGCATACATTCTTCATTGAAATTAAAATCAGCATCTTTCAGTAATAATTGAGTGAGCGGTTTAGTGAGTTTTGAAAAGTCTTTTATGAACCGTCTATAAAACCCCGCATGTCCTAAAAAGCTCCTAACCAATTTCACATTGGTAGGAGGTGGCAGTTTTTCAATTACCTCAAATTTTTGCCGGATCGACCTCGATCCCCTTCCCCGAAACCTTGTGTCCTAATACTATACAATTTTGGACCATAAACTGGCACTTTTCCCAATTGAGTGCCAAGTTTTTGTCTTCACAACGTTCTAAGACTCGGTCCAAGTTTTCAAGACATTGGTTGAAAGTAGGTCCTACAACATTAAAATCATCCATGAAAATTTCTAGGAACTCCTCGACCATGTCAGAAAACATAGCCATCATACAACGTTGGAATGTGGCAGGGGCATTACATAATCCAAAAGGCATCCGCCTATATGCGAAAGTCCCATAGGGGCAAGTGAATGTGGTTTTCTCTTGGCCCAAAGGGTCCACAGGAATTTGCATATAGCCGGATAGCCCATCTAAGGTACAGAAAAATTCGTGTCCTGCCAACCGTTCCAACATTTGATCAATAAATGGTAAAGGAAAGTGGTCTTTACGGGTGGCCTCGTTTAATTTCCTATAGTCTATGCATACACGCCAACCCGTAACCTTTCTAGTTGGGATTAATTCCCCTTTTTCGTTTTCCATTACCGTTGTTCCCCCTTTTTTGGGCACGCATTGAACCGGGCTTACCCATTGGCTATCAGAAATCGGAAAGATGATACCTGCGTCGAGGAGTTTTATAACCTCGGCTTTTACCACCTCTTTCATGTTAGGGTTGAGCTGTCGTTGAGGTTGGGCGGATGGCTTGATCTCTTCCTCAAGGAAAATTCTATGCGTGCAGATTTTGGGGTCGATGCCTTTGATGTCGTGGATTGACCATCCAAAGGCCCCTTTATGTTGCATCAGCACCTCCACCAATTTTTCTTCCTGTTCAACTGTCAACAAAGAAGAAATAATAACGGGTAAATCTGTGGGAGGTTGAAGAAAAACATATTTCAGATTGTTGGGCAAGGGCTTAAGCTCCAATTTTGGAGGTTCCTCTAACGAGGTTTTGGGTTTAGGTTTGATCTCATAATCAAGGTCCTCTTTTCTACCCTTAACCCAATAACATTTTTCAGGTGGGAGATCTTCAAATGGTTCATTCGAGTTGTCACATTCCTCACCACCTAGACCGAGTTCTAAAGAGGCATTTCTTATGTTAAGGTCAACTTCCTCAATACATTCATCTATTAGCGCATCTACAAAGTTACAACTTTTGGAGCGTTCTTGAGGAAATTTCATAGACTCATAAACGTTAAATGTTACCTCTTCGTCCTGCACCCTTAGGACCAATTTACCTCTATGGACGTCTATCAGTGTCATACCGGTTGTAAGGAACGGTCTCCCAAGAAGAATGGGGACGGAGTCATCTTCTTCCATGTCGAGGACCACAAAATCGACCGGGAAGATCAGTTTGTCCACCTTCACCAATACATCTTCAACTATGCCTCTAGGCCGTGCGATCGACCTATCTGCCAGCTGCAGTGTCATGTTTGTTGGTTTAGGCTCTCCGAGTCCTAATTTCCTGAAAATTGATAAAGGCATAAGATTAATGCTTGCTCCTAAATCGCATAATGCCCTATCTATGTGCATGTTGCCTATCCTACACGGGATGGTAAAGCTCCCTTGATCTTTAAGCTTGGGGGGTAATTTATGGGTGATTATGGCCGAGCATTGTTCTGTTAAAGCCACTATCTCATTTTCCCCAAACTTTTTCTTTTTCGACAACATGTCTTTAAGAAATTTTGCATAGTTCGGCATTTCCTCTAGTGCTTCCATTAATGGAATGTTTATTTCTAATCTACTAAGGATTTCCGAAAACCGAGCAAATTTCTTATCTAGGTTGGCCTTTTTCTGTTTCTGAGGGAATGGAAGTTTTGGTGTATAAGGCCTAACTACTTTTTCTACAGCTACTTCAGGAGCTGGAGTTTCAGATGAGGGACCGGGGTTGCTTACCACTTCCGGTTCCCTACTTACCTGAGGTGACGGATACGTTTGCGATGGAGGTGCCACGATTGTGTCTACTTCCTTGCCGCTCCTTAGGGCGATGGCTTGAATTGCCTCTTCTTGTAAGAGGAACGCCTCTTGACATTCCCTTTCTTCTTGTCTGATTGCGGCAAGCTGGTTACTCAGGGTCCTGCATGCCTCCTCGTTGGCTGCCAGTCGGACTGATATCTCTCTTAAGAGGGTCATTATTCCTTCTGAGTACTCTGTTTGCCTGCCATAAAAATCAGAGTTAGAATGGGGACATGGAAGGGTATCCACGGGTGCCATGTAGGGTGCCGGTGGATATCATGTATGCTCCTGATCGTAGTAGTTGTAAGTTGAGGGTTCAGCATTATACCTTTGATGATAACCCAAGTAACTTACATTCTCACCTCTACGTACGTAATAGTTGATGTGGCATACCCTACCGGGGTGATTCTGGCCGCATCTCTCGCAAAATGGTGTCCTTGGTTGGTTATTATGGCTGTATGAAGCCACAAGGAAATCCATTTTTGTGTTGAGATCGTTCATGGGCGGATTTGACGCTCTGTTGTCCATAGTTGCTGGAAGAACGATTTTATAAGTACAAGTAATGTTACAGAATTTAAGTAATAGTATATCAACGAGTATTTATGTATACAAGTATAAGTTATAGTCGAATATAAGCAAGTATATATAAACAAGTATAAATGATATTAACAAAGAATATTCACAAAGAATGCCTAAACTAACAAATCGACCTTTGGTTCGATATTGCAGAAGAAATTAATCCCCGGCAACAGCGCCAAAAACTTGATGCGCCCTCACCTAAGTCTGAGATGAAGACTCACTAAGGGATAAGTGTACCCCGTCGTTATCAAGTAATAAATTTTTGGTTAAGTCCAGGTTATCGTCCACAGGATTTATTTCTGCAAGTATCGAGTTGCTTGGTTTCAGATGTTATCTAGGCTTAGGGGGTTTTGAGTTGGTTTTGCTAAATTAATCTACTCCTAGGTTGAATTATACTATTCCTAGCTTAGTTATCTGATTCTAACTAAGTTATTCTACGCCTAATTAAGTTACTCTACCCCTAATTAAGTTAAACTACTCCTAAGTGATCTTTTACCAATGCAATTATCCGAAGGAACATGAAGGGATACGATGATAATGAAAATAGATTGTTTAAGCAATTGAATTAAAACCTAAGTCACTTGTGTCCGAGGCGATTAACCCGACCTATCCTCCTAAAGTCCCTAGTTCGTGATTCCCTTGTAAGACCGAAACTAGCTCTAAGGCTCAGTAATTTGGGCTTAATCTTCTATAGGGTCGTCAATCCTATAGGCACTGACTAGGTCAGATTCAGCTCGCAATATGTGCCAACTTAATTTTGGGATTATCGAATGAGTTAAACCAATCAGACAAAGCGTAAGACAAAGATTAAAGCATTAAAACAATTGAATGAACAAGAACTATAATATATATCAAAGATGGAAAATATTGTCACGAAGTTACAATAAGCCTAGAATTCATAACATGTATCAGAGGCTAGACAGAATGTAAAAGAAGAAAAATCCCTTTCAGAGAACCTGTCTACCAATGCAGGCGTCTTTCTAGGACTTAAGGATGGAGCTTGAGCAATCCTCGGTGACCGGAGCTTCGGAGGTGTCTTCAATGGAGGTTTGAAGGATATGGAGGAGGTGGAGAGGATTTCTCAAGAGGAAAAACTAAGAAAATTACAAAGATAAAAGATACTAATTTACATTGGAAAAACTCTATTTATAGGCGTGGCTCGGCCCTCTTTTTGACCTATTTTCGTGTCCTTATGCAGGTAGGAAGTCGTGGGGTCCGTCGTGGCATCGTGGGGGAGGAATTGGTCTTTTTGACCAATTTCCGCAGGTCTGCTCGCCGAGCAGGGCGAGCTGCTCGGCGAGCAGGCGCTACTCGCGACGAGCAGCGCCCTGCTCGGCGAGCAGGCCTCTGGGGGCCTGCTCGGCGAGCAGGCATCCTGCTCGCCCGAGCAGGCCTCTGGTGGCCTGCTCGGCGAGCAGGCACAGTGCCTGGGCAGTGCCTGGGCGGTGCCTGGGCAGTTCCTGGGCGGTGCCTGGGCAGTGCCTGGACGGTGCCTGGGCAGTGCCTGGGCAGCTCGCCGAGCAGCGCCCGGGCTACGCACCGATGCTCAATTCGCCGAGCGACTACCGGGGGTCCCCGAGACACGATTTTTGCCTGAAATTGATCGTGTTTTAACCTGCACACGCACATAAACTCCAAACAACATTAGTCCAAGGGCTAAATTGACCCGCCAATCTCTTATTTGAGCAAACGCTTCGTTTGGTGCGACTTTTGACGGATCAATTGGCTTCAAAAGATAACGAAATTATAATATGCATGCCATTTTGGCCGTATTTGCCTAAATTGATCATAAAACGAGCCTAAACAACGAAAAGTAAATAAAACGTTTCCAATTTCTAACTAACTCACACAAAAGCATTTAAATACGAGAATTGCTCGCTTATTAACTAAATAACGCTAAAACCCGTCCTAAAACCGTACCCAAAGATAGGGGTTTTTGACCCCTATCACTTACTAAGCTTGAAAATGAAAAAAAGCCACCCTATGCTGAATTGACATATATATTGAGTGATGATACTGAGTAGGCATAAAAGCTGAGTAGAAAAACATATTGACTAATCACTCTATGCTGAGTAAATACACATGCTGAGTGAGTAACGTATGTTGAGTTAATTAGAGATAGAGAAATTATCTTCACAAAAGTTAGGCACTCAATATCGTGGATGCTTCGAATTCTAGCAAAACCTAGTAAAAACCCACTCGCGAAAAGTGAACCTACACGTGTAACCTCTGGCACCTTGGGAAGACGCATATTAATGGCAAATCCCATGCGCCGAAGATGTCATAATTGACAGAATTTTTGTCGGTTGAACGTCCCTAGGTAAAAACAGCTAGTTAATGATTAAGGGCCGTCGTAAATTTATATAAAAAGTGGAAGAATCCCCACTTTTCATTCCTTACGACTGTAATCTCCCGAAATCAAACTTCTTTCTCTCTAAGAACTTCAAAACCTTCAAAAATGGCTTCCGGAAAAAACAAAACCCCTAAAACTCAAACCACAGACAAATCCACTGACCACGCGGGTCCTTCGACGGAAATAGAAAGGAAAATGATCAAGGTACACTCAAAGGTCAACAATCTGGAGGTTTTAAAATGCCGATGGTTTTCTCCAAGTTTTGTCTCATCTGAGAAACCATTCTGTGAATGGATCGAGAAGAACAAGTGGAAAGGTCTCTTCTCTCTTTCAGGAACAACCTATCCCAGGTTAGTACGGGAATTCTACTCGAATCTACGTGTTGATGCAGATGACTGTGACTATTTGGAGACCACTGTTAAAGGTCAGAAAATCGTCGTAACCCCTTCCTATCTAGCCACATTGCTAGATTTACCAGACGAAGGAATTCAATTTAGAACGACAAAGGAGAAAATACCAAAATCCACAACTGAGAAGCTAAAGGGGTTCTGTAAACCCAAAGATCATAAAGGTGAAATACCCAGCACCTGTATGGGTAAAGAACAGAAGATGGTCCACTTCATGCTGACCAACTTTATCTTCCCCAAACTCAGCTCAGCTTCATCCGCATCAAACTTCGAACAGTGCTTCATCTGGCACATGTTGACATGCACTCCGTTCAATCTTCCCGTCTTTCTAGTTGGAGCGTTTCAACGAAGTGGTAAGAAACTCCGCTTGGGCTCACTCATTACAAAAATTATACAGGACAAGAAAATAGAGACGGTGAATGAAACAAGCACATTGGGAAGTGAAATCACTGCAGTCCTACTGGATGGACTATTGTATAATCAACCCTTAAAGGGATATGAAGGAGCTGGAGATGCTGAGGAAGATGAAGAAGCTGAGCAACAAGAAATTGAGCCTGAAGCTGAGCCTGCAAAAGATGTTGAGGCTCATGCTGAGTCACCTGAGATAGCTCAGCCTGAGAAAAGGAAGAAGAGGAAGGCTGTAGAAACCTGCTCCAAAGACATTCATGCTGTCCCAAAGAAAGTAAGGCTTTCATCAAGGGAAAAAGCTAAAGCTGACAAGGCTAAGGAACAAGCTGAGAAAAGAAAGAGGAAAGAAGAGCCTGAGGATGAGGACGAAGAAACTCCAGAATCCCTTTTAAAGAAAAGGAAAAAGGGTAACTCCTTAAAGATAGTGGAAGCTGTCCCACTAGCCTCTACTTAACCTGAAGGTCATGGAACTGACCAAGAAAAAGAAGCTGTGGAAGAGACTGAGTAACATGTTGAACACCAAGAAGTTAATACTGAGCAGGAAGAATGTCCCAATGTTGAAGAATCTCAGGATGATGCTGAGCAGAGAAAGAAAGAAAGTAATATTGTTGAGGGTCCTTTTGAGCAACCTGTAGAAGAGGAGACAGTTGCTACTGAGTCCAGTGAAGGTATTCGAACTGACCAGTCACCGCCAAGAGCTGAGACACGGCGAAGACTAAAAAAGAAAGCGCAAAAGCAAATTGATCTCATGGACGACTTTCCCATTGATGAGCCTGAAACTGACCTCTCTACAATCCAGTTCCAGTACTTCTCCAATGAAACTGAGTCACCACCAAAAAATCCAGTGGAAAAACAAGCCTCTGTTACTCAGGATGAGGAACAAGCCAAAAACCCTGCAGATCCAATTCAAGCTGCTCAAAGTAACACACTTCCTGTCTCCACTTCACCACTTCAAGCTGAGCAGATTAACTTATCTAATCAAGTTCCACCCCCAACACAACATGTTGATGATTCAGCTCATCCAATCAATCAAAGTCCAGGTACCAATCAAGGTACTCAATCTGGCAGAGAACCAAGTCCTCCACCACCATCAAACTCTGTACCAGCCTCTGAGAATAATACTGCTAAGTTTGCATACTTGAATGCTACTGAGTCTGGCCAACGTGTCATTGTTTCTGCTCAGTCCTTGCTTCAAGATTTCCATACTACTCAAGATGATGGTCACCAATCTACTCAAGCTGAGTCTTCCCACCTGTCAGGTATTACTCAGCTTCTGAATGAACTTCGAGGACTAAAGGATCTGGTTAGCGTTATCATTGCGGTTCAAACTCAGCAACCAAATCAAGAGCAAATAGCAAAACTGACTGAACTAGTGCTTACAATGGCCACCCATATGAATTCGCTTAAAGGAAAAATTCACCAACTGTCAAAAGTCAATCCAGGGTATGTCACTTCCACTGAGCTTCAAAGTTACTTTGTTAAGCTAGCAGCGGAACTGACCACCTCTAGAGTAACTGCCAATCCTGAGTCTGTTACGTCTGCTGAATTGCAAGACTGTTTTACCAAATTGAATGCTGAGCTGACCAAATTAAGTCCAGCCGGCAATGCTGAGTTTGCCACCTCTGCTGAACTTCAAAAATTATTCACCCAGCTTCATACTGAGCTGACCAGTACACGTGATTTAGTATCCTCATCTTCTCAGTGTACTATTGACCAATTAAGTGAAGCAGTCAGACTACTCAACATCGATAGAGCCCAAATGGATGTTGATCCCATCTCCAAAACTGAACTCATGAGCTTTTCACAAGCTATCATGAAGGCAATGCGCATCAACAATGGCCAGCGCATGTTTTATGATTCTGCTCTGCTGAAACTGTTCCATCAAGCTTTTGGACAGATCACAGGCTCACTCACCTGCCTGAGCAAATCTCATGAATGCCTCCTCAGCATGATCAGTAGCTCTCTTCGGGTTCCTCGGCATATCCAGGACGATAGTGTCCCAGTAATTGATGGCTTGGGAGAAAGCACTACTCTCAGTATCTCTCCTCCGCAGCACGAAATGAAACTTTCCTCTACAAACCCGATGATGGCAAAACGGGGGAGACAAGTCAAGAAGGAACTCAACCTCAGCCTGCAGGTAATAATGCGTCTGGAAGCAAAGGAAAAGGCATTGCTCACGCTGATCTCACAGCTCAGAGAAAGAAGAAGTAAAACCAGCTTAAGACTTAGCTTCTAGCTTAAGACTTAGCTTAATATCCTGTCTTTAAATCCTTGGTTGTTTATTGTTTAGGTTAATATGTTTTTTTGTTGCTTAAACTCAATATAGCAAGTATTAGTTTTCTTCCTGATCTGACTAATCAAGTTTGAACAAACGAATCAAAAAGGTTAAACACATTAACTCTAAAAATAAACTGAGAGACAACATCCTTCCAAAACTGAGTCAGTACACACAAATGTCTTAAATCTAATTAAATTAGATCTTGGAAGGTTTAGAATAAAGTTAAAACAAAATGTATGCAACCCTTACGGGGGAGTCATATCAAAAATATCAATCATGGGGTAACTTATAACTGAGTTCCGTAATTATGTATTTTGCCAACATCAAAATGGGGGAGTTTGTTGAAACACCTTTCCACAGGATTTTGATTTGACAAAATCATCCATGATTAAGAGGCAATTAAATTTAGATGCTTTGATTTAATTGTACTAATATGTTTTTTATATATTGAGTGCAAAAATATATAAAGTAAAGACATAACAAAAGTCAGCACAAGCGAAGCTGAGTAGAACGGAACTCAGCATGACAGAATGGAAGCTGAGTGGAGTAAAATTCAGAAGCAAAACGAAGCTGACTAAAGTTGAAGATTTCTTCAAGAGCGGTTAAACAAAACGGAGCTGACCTATAAGGAACTCAGCATGAACGTTGAATAACTCGAAG
The DNA here is from genome assembly GCF_963576675.1 of Euphorbia lathyris. Taxonomy (NCBI): domain Eukaryota; kingdom Viridiplantae; phylum Streptophyta; class Magnoliopsida; order Malpighiales; family Euphorbiaceae; genus Euphorbia; species Euphorbia lathyris. The sequence continues at coordinate 81,843,668 of NC_088917.1, read as the reverse complement.
AGAACAAACGAAGCTGAGTGACAGTCAGAACAATATAAATGATTCGTTCACTAAAGGACAAAGTCTGCCAATCCTCTGCACCAATAATTGGAACCTCGAAGACACCTAAAAGACTAATTCCAAGAGTCATGGGACGTTGGATTATTGGAAATAGACAACTGGCACAAAAAGACAAACCGGACGCTAGAAGACAAACCTGACGCCTGAAGAAAATAGAGAAAGGGAATGGCGGTGCAGTCTGAAGCTGTCCAGAAATTGTTCCCCAAAAGAGCCGTTTTGATGTTAACGGTCAAGACATTTCAAAACGATCAAATCTACAGATTTCCTTCTATAAAAGGACAATCGAAAAACTTGGATAACATACTGAAGCATCGAAAGAAAAATACAAGAGAGAAAGTTTCAAAAGCACTCAAATACAAAAAGGATCTTACACCAACTTTTCTATTCTATGTGTAAATGCTAGATTGATTTTTAATCATCGAAAGTGTTCTTTAGTTCAAAAAGAACAAGTCTGTGATCAATAGGAATATTGAGAGTGTTAAGCTGAGTGCTTGGCTGTAAGCATTTCAGTGGTAGAGAAATCTAGGTGCTGGGTTGTAGCACTTAGTAGGAGTTGAGTAGACGAATAGAGGAAGGTACTCTTGCATATTCAACTGCCTTGTAATTGGTTTGTGCTCTACCTTTAAAGAGCTCAGTATTGGATTCAAAAAGCCCGGAGGACTCTAGGGACTGGACGTAGGCAGAGAGGCCGAACCAGGATAAGTGATAATGAGTAATCTCTAAACTCTCTCTTATAATTGCATGTGTTGTTTGCTTTATTTACTCAGCATATATAAATTGCCTAAGCTGATCTTGAGTAAGTAAGTGGTGCTGAGTTAGAAGCTGACCTCAAAGAGTGTCAATTCTTAACTCTCAAGAAAACAACTTTGGTCAACATCTGACTAAAGCTGTCCTGAGATATATCTCACCAAGCTGACCAAAGGCTAAGTTAATAAATTCTCAAAATAACCTCCAGTCAGCTTAATTAAAACTCGAAAAAGTTATATTAGTTCCTAACCCCCCCCCCCCCTTGGAACTAATTACCAGGGACCAACAACATGTTGATAGCTGCAAAGAAGAAACACGACATTCAGAAGTTGAAGGGTCTTCTTAGTGCAGAGTTCGAGATGAAAGGATTTGGGTGCAGCTCGAAAAATTCTGGGAATAGAGATTTACAGGGACAGAAGCAAAAGGAAACTTTTTCTGTCACAGAAGGGCTATATTCAGAAGATCTTGTCAAGATTTGGCATGTCTACCGCAAAGCCCATAGATACTCCTAGTGCTGCAAGTGCACATCTATCTATTGCTTTTGCACCTAAGTCTGCTGAAGAGAAGGAGTACATGTCTCGAGTTCCATATGCTAATGCAGTAGGAAGCTTGATGTATGCAATGCTCTACACTAGACCTGATCTTGCACAGTTTGTTAGTGTTGTTAGCAGGTTTATAGGTGAACCTCACAAGGAGCATTGGCAAGCTGTGAAGAGGATCTTTCGGTACCTAAAAGGTACATCTGACGTTGGTCTCATTTATGGAGGTGATATAGAGTGTTTGGTGACAGGTTTTTCAGACTCTGATTATGTTGGAAATGTTGACAGTAGAAGATCTATGACTGGTTATGTTTTCACTCTTGGCGGCTCAGTTGTCAGTTGGAAAGCTACTTTGCAGCCTACAGTGACTTTGTCTACTACAGAAGCAGAGTATATGGCACTGACTGAAGCTGCTAAGGAGGGGATCTGGCTTAAAGGACTGGTTAGTGATCTTGGTCTACATCATGATCAGGCTACAAGTATTGTGATAGCTTGAGTGCAATCTATTTAGCCAAGGATCAGGTTCATCATGAGAGGACCAAGCATATAGATGTGAGGTATCATTTTATGAGAAGTGAGAAGAGGGTCAAGGTGAAGAAGGTAGGCACTGCTGACAATCCGGCCGACATGTTTACCAAGCCCATTCCCCAGAGCAAGTTTCAGCATTGTTTGGACTTGCTAAACATCAGAGATTACTAGTTGCCTATGGGCAACTCTGAGGTAGAGGGGGAAGTCTGTTCATCTGGCACTATCATGGGTGCATCTGTTATATTTTCAGGAGAATTCAAGTCAAGGTGGAGATTTGTCATAATGTCTTGAATTAGTTCCTATTCGGAGTAGTATTGGGTTTCAGATTCCTAGTTGGATTAGGATCATGGGTTCCTAGTGGAATTGGGATCATGGGTTCCTAGTTGGATTGGGATCATGGGTTCCTAGTGGGATTAGGATCATGTGTTCCTAGTGGGATTAGGTTAGATTGGGTATTATAAATACCCCATTATGTAAACCTAATTATTGTAATCTGATTTTCGCCTCCTAATAATACTATTCTCCTTCTGCCCGTGGACTAGCCAACACAACGTTGGTGAACCACATAAATCTGTGTTTTTTTCGATTGTTTATCATTTTATCTTTCATTAATTCCGCACAACAGATCTCATTCAAAGAACAATAATAATAATAATGAGAACTACTCATGCATCCTCTATTTCCTAAAAAATTGCTGATTCGTCAATAATAGAACCCAAGGCGTTATTCTAAATTAAAAGTGTAATCAGGAGTGAAGCAAATCAAGTTATTTAAGAGCTTCAAAATTCTTACTATTGACAATAATTACTATAAACCTACATCTCAATCCAAAATCAAAATACAAAGCGCCAAAGAAAAATTCTTCCAACCATTATAATATAGCAAAACTTCACGGCTTATAAGTAAAATAAACTCACAAGTGAAGCAAACAAAAGAAGTAAAAATTATCGGACGCAGATGATCGTGAAAATAGTCTGTATGGGTTCATGACTATCACTTGATGCTTGACCAGATGCTGATTTAGGAATCAAAACCTGATCGACTTGCATTAAGGGAACACTGATGACATTTACACCGATGCACAACGAAGAAGGAGAGGGGGGTCATCAACAACAGTTTGTGGAGCTTTACTTGTAACTATTATATCATCAACGTATACGAGGAGATATGTAATGCATCCATTTGAATGAAGAGTAAACAAAGAAGAATCTGAAATTGAATTTTTGAACGTCGTCTGAAGCAAAACATTTCGCAACTCGTGATACCAGGCCCTTTGGGCTTGCTTAAGTCCATATAGAGCCTTATTCAATTTGCACACATAATTCGGATGAACAAAGTCACTGTACCGTAGAGGTTGAGATATGTAAACTTCATCTGTGAGAGTGCCCAATAAAAAAGCATTGTTAATGTCAAGTTGTCATAGGGGCCAACCTTGACTCACAACAAGAGACAAAATCAATCTCACACTAGCTGGCTTAACAACAAGACTGAAAGTCTCATTGTATTCAAGACCTAGGCGTTGGTGGAAATCCCTAGCCGCAAGATGGGCTTTGTACTGAATAATCTTTCCATTTGAGTCGCGTTTGATGCAAAAAATCCATTTACATCCAACAACATTTTGAGATACAGAAGGTGAAACAAGATTCCAAGTTTTGTTTCGAACATGGGAATCAAATTCAACATCCATGGCTTTTCTCCACACTAGACTTTTAAGGGTTTGGGCGATTGTTTTTGGAATAGGCTCGGAATCAATTACCTGAGCATGAAGGGTAAGTTTAGTGATGGGTTTGCTGATATATTTTTGGAGACGAGTGATCATTGGTGACGAGGACGAATTCGAGAGGAAGGTGGAGATGGAGAGGAAGTGGCAGACTGAGTTGGAGAGGAAGTGACAGACCTATTTGGAGAGGAAGTCGCATGTTGATTTGGAGAGGAAGTGGTAGATTGTTTTAGAGAGGAAGTGGCAAACTGATTTGGAGAGGAATCGACATACCTATTTGGAGGGGAAGTGGCAGATGAAGTGGGAGAGGGATTGACAGACACATTCGGAGAGGAAGAATTTGAGTTATTTGAGTATGAGGACTTTGTAGGAGCTATAGTGGAATGAGAAGATGAATTTTGGTTTGGGAAAACATGAAATATTTGAGACTCTGAGCTAGAAGAAGAAGTATGTGGGGAGCAAGCTGATTTTAATGGAATTGTAAAAGGACACCATTATTCTAGTAATTAAGGAATAGGAGGAGACATTGAGGTAAGATATTAATAGGGAAATTGGGTTTCAACAAATTGAATATTGCGAGAGGTATATATTTTAGAGGATTGTGGATCAAGATAGTAATAACCACTTTGGGTGGTTGAATAACCTATAAAGATACAAATAGTAGATTTAGATTCCAAGTTTATGATTTTGTAAGGTTTTAACCACGGATAGCATAAGCATCTGAAGCTGCGAAACTTGTGATAGTTTGGAGGTTTGCCAAAAAGGCGAATATAGGGAGAATCGTTGTTTAATGTCGAGGTAGGGAGATAGTTAATAAGGTAGGCAGCTGTTGCACAAGAATTTCACCAAAATTTTAATGGCATAGAAGCATGAGTCATAAGAGTAAGACATGTTTCGACAATATGGCGATGTCGTCTTTCGGAATATCCATTATCTTGAGTAGTATGAGGAGGCGTGGTGAGTTTGGAGATGCCATTAATGGCAAGATAATCTTTTAGAGCCTCATATTCGCCACCATTATCGGAATATAAGTTAATAATAGGAAGTTGGAAATATTTCTCAGCCAACGCCTTATAACGAATAAAAATATTGTGTATATGGGATTTCTGTTTGATGTGATAAAAGCATATATATTAGTATAGTGATAAAAAAATATGAGATAATACGTGTACCCATCATGAGAATAAAGAGGAGCTGTCCAAAGATCACCATATACATATTGAAGAGGAACCAGGTAAGGGGGTGGCCCTGAACGGCTAGCCTAAGGCAGAGCAATCGAGCGGAGATCATTCCATCCGAAGAGATGGGCAATAGCTGGGTTTGATGGATCACATGATGCGAAACCCGGAAATTTGTTAAAAGAGGAGCTGCAAATGTGCGATCACAAAGGGTGCATCAAGGAGGGTACCCATGGTTCGAGGTGAGTGGTTGCAGCGAAGGCGGCGGCTAGGTCAGTGTTGGGGGCGGAGATGGGTGGTTGCAGAAAAGTAGCGGTGGCTAGGACAGAGTTGGCGGCGGAGGCGCCATCCCTTACTCGTCATTTTCGAATCACGCTCGAGAGAGGATTACTGAACTCATATAAGCTTAAAAAATTACCAGTGACAGATATGAGAATATTACGGGTACCCTTTACTCTTTATATAAAGAACATATTAATAATTCAATGTAAGGATATGACCGTTAAAACTAAGAATGATAATTAACGGGTACTGTACCCACGAGTATCTAGTACTACCGATCCTAATGAGATTAGGAGTGGTCATGGGTGGATTTCTTGAATGTGTAGAGAAAATCTTTAGTGATGATGTTGAGCTTCAAGATAAATTAATAAATGTAGAATTGCACAAGTACTTGAATAAGGAGGTTTTTTTTGGGAAAACTATTGCTTTGAAGGATGATCACAAGATAATGAAAATTATAACTCGGGTAAGAACTTTTTGTAATCATTTTTATTTATTTCATTATTTGTAAATTGTAACTATGTCTGTTTGCTATATTTTTGTAGTTGGTTGGTGGAATATTTATGGAAATCATGTACCAAATTTGCAAACTTTGGCTAAAAGAGTGCTCGGTTTGACAACAAGTTCATCCGGATGTGAAAGATCTTGGAGTACTTTTGAAGGGGTAAGCATTTGCTTAATTTACAAACTTTGGCGAAATTTACAAACTTTGGCCTAAATTTACAAACTTTGTACCAAAATTGTAAACTTTGGCCAAATTTACAAACTTTGGTCCATATTGCAAACATAATAATATTGATGCTCTTAGTCTTAGAATAAATTGCAAACTTTGTACCAAAATTGTAAACTTGGGCCTAAATTTACAAATTGTGGTCTAAATTTATAAACTTTATATCAAAATTGTAAACATTTGCCAAATTTACAAACTTTGTACCAAAAGTTCAATTTTAGCCAAATTAAGGTTAATCAAATTATACTTTTGCAGTTTCAGTTAAAAGCATCAATCAAATTATATTGATTGACTTTGATATACAATTTTTATTTTTAAAATCTTCACAAAATTTAATTCGTGTCAATACATGATTCACTACTAGCTTATTTTGAGACATTAATTACTAGTTTGTTTATTATTTAATTTTTACTTTTTATAATCAATTTTATTTATTTCTTATTTTTATTAGATTCATACAAAGCAAAGAAATAGACTTAATGTGTCAAGATTGAACAATCTAGTTTATGTTCAATTCAATGCCACGATTCTCAACAAAAAGAAAAGACGATTAGAAAAAAAAAACTGGATGTTCTTCTTTCTAATGAAGCTATTAGTGCACAAGATTGGGTTGTTGAAGGTGGAGATGAGAATATTGTGTTCGATGAAAATGAAGAAGATCCCGAGCCTAGAAGAAATTCAAGGATTCAAGAAATAAGAGAACTCAGAAGAAGATTTTGTTTTAGATGAATTATGATTTTGAGGAAGAAAATGAAGAAGTTTTTGAACTTGATGAATATGGAGATGAAGTGGAATTAGAATAAGTTAAGTTTAAAGTAATATTATTTTGTTACTTTATTATGTCATTGATGTGTCATTTTTATTTATTTTTATTTTTAAGGATATTAATATAACAAAATATTAAAATATTTATTTTTTTATTAAATATTTATTATTATTATTTTTTAGATAGTATAATTTGTATTTTAATTGTATTTATATAATAATTTATTTAAAAAAATTAAAAAATTCAAAACTAATTAATCTCTAAGGCCACTGTCCTCCCGACTAGCGCCTAGCACTTTTTACAACCTTGGAGACGAGTATCAATTCAAAATAATTAACAATTACGGTTATGGGAATACAATGCCTACCTGTTACCCAGTGATCCCGACTCCTTTATATGAAAACTATATTAATAACCTAAACCATTTAACTAAATTACTTTTAGGCTTAAAGCATTATTTGGTCCCTGACCTATCCAAAATTGTGTTATTTGGCCCCTGACTTATTATTTGGTTACATTTGGCCCTTAACATATCCTATTTGGTGAAATTTCACCCAATTTATATGAATACTTAACGAAATCGTTATTTCATTGACAAGTAACGATATTTTGACACTTAAATTTGAAACGTGATATTTTTTAAAGTTTTTTTTCTACATTATATGGAAATAATTAATTAGATTAAAAAAATAAAAAAACAAATCCTAAACTAAAATCTATTAAGTTCAAGTGTCAAAATATCGTTACTTATCAATGAGATAATGATTCGGTTAAGTTTGAATCCAAATTGGGTGAAAGTTCACAAATTTGGGATAGATCATGAGCCAAATATGATCAAATAATAGGTAATGGGCTAAATAACACAATTTTGGATAAGTCGGGGACCAAATAATGCTTTAAGCCTAAAAGTAGTAAGGGTCAAATACATGAATATCATAATTAAGTACAAAATTACAACTAAGTCATATCACCAAACTTAATTCTTAATATGTCATTATTTTCTATATATTATGATATTACACCATGAGTTAGAAGTTCTAGACTCCAATTCATAAATCATAAACCCTAGAAAATATATTATAGACTTATAATTTATAAATTCTAATCCTTAAATTATATTAAAAGTATTCATTTTACTAGTTTGATATAATCCAAAATTATGACTTGACATAGTTGTAAATAGTTTCTAGAAAATGAATTTCTGTGTAATTACTGGATGAGACATTTATGGTTTCCAATCCCACTTGTTAAATTTTTAGGTTATTAATATATTTTTCATATAAAGGAGTCGGGATCAGTGGGTAACAGTCTCTATATAACAAAACCCTAAATTACTCTTCCTCCTCCAGCAGCCACCATCTACGTCACTCTCAATATTCTCCATGCTCTGTGTCTAGCTACCAGATTGGGAATAAACAAGACAATAAGAAGAGCAATTCCAGTTTTTCCAGTTCATTAGTGTCAACTTCTTCTTCATTTCAAACTCGTTTTGACATAGTAATTTTCCACAGATGCTGGATTGGTAAAATCTGGTAATCCAAGGTAACATCTCAATGAGTTTTTGTGTCATCTTGAGTAGGGAGCAATTATTTAGATCCTTTTTTCTGTTGTGGCATAATCAGATTGTGCAGGCATACCGTTTTTCCCAGATCTCTTTCTTCCTTTGAATTTGATTGTTTGGACAATTTTCTGAACTCTTCTCTTCCTGCATGTTCAACCACTCATTGTTTAAGTTGATACCGTAGCCATGAGATCCCAAAGACAATAATTTCTTATATAAGTAAAGCTTATTGATGTTTTGCAAAGAGATTTTGTTATAGTTTCCAAAGGCAAACGAGTTATTAATGATTGGGATTTTAGGATTCACCCGCCTATTTTTACATTAATTACAAGTCTCTTAAAGCGACTCAACTCTTATCTCAATTCCTGTAAAGTTGAAGCCGATACAAGTGTGATATGATTATTTGATGCAGAAGTTGAACATTTCTTCATTTTATGTACTTATGTGGTAAACGATTGAAAGCAAAATTAATTTGGTATGCACCCATGGTTGACAGGAATTTAAACCATTATTTCTCTATTTAATACCATCTTTATATGTAAGAGCAGACACCACACATCTATTAAATTAGTAAAAAATAAATTTTATTATTAAGTTGTTATATGGGTTGGTTTGTTGCAAAAACTAATTATGGTGCTTTTACTTTTCTTCAAATTTAATGTTCGATTTGGTAAGAAGATGTATTCATCAACAACTTTTTATGGTCTAAAACATTCTTTCTTTTGCTTCAAATTTAGTGTTCTGACTTGGTTAGTTTAGTTGCTTGATAGAGACAAGAAAGCAAGGTAAACCATGATTTTAATTTAGTTTAATTTTGTGCAGGAAAACATGTTGCTCAAGAAACAGGAAGACACTTCGTCTCAAGATGTGAGTGCATCAGCAAATCTTCCAGACACTCCCAATAACAAAAAAGGATATTCTAGCATTGATTTCATAATGTGGCCGGCGAAAATGGTACTCTTCTCTCTCTTGGTTTCTGGAAGAGATGATTTTCTCAGCTCCCTCTAAAAGGTCAGTTTTGTTCTTCCGATCCATTATCTTTTTTCTTATTTGTTATTATCTTTTTTTTTATTATGTATTTGGGTTACACAGGTTGCTTTTATTAATTAACTAATTTGATGCTTGGTTTATTTGAACCCTAAATCTGTAAAACCTAGTCTAACATTTGAATGCTAATTCAATCTCATTAATTCTTGTTATGTTTTTTTTTTGTGCTTTTAACTTGTTTTAGTGTTTATTATTCAGAATGTAACTGAAGTTTTTGGTCTTTCTTCTTCTGTTTAAGAAAATACTTTCTCCTACACTTTTGCTTTCTCTTATAAAGTATAGGAATGAAGAAGAGTTTCTCTTCACTCTTTAAAATCCTAAACATTTAAAATCAAAATTAGTTGAAATCTAAATTAAAAGAAAAACACATGGCAACCAAGTCCTCAATAATACTGAGTTTGTTATTTGTTGTAGTCATCACTACATGTTAGTTTTTCTTTCTATTGAATTATCCTTTATTTTTCAGAATTTTGATTTCATATATAATGATAGAATTTACACTTGAACAATGGTGTAGAAAAAGGAGGAGATGGTGATAATATCTTTTGTTTGGAAAAATGTGCAGATTGCAACGATGAGAGAAAATGGCATTGTGAAACTCCTTGCGACTGTATCAAGGATCGATGTCTGAGCTCTCCTAAAATATCTAATCTCGACTCTCCAATCATAATTGATAAACATCATCCTTCTTCTACTCGGACTGTTTTTACTTTCGTTACCCTCTATGTATGCATATCTTTTTAAAGACCAATGTCGAAAGACACTTTCTTCTATGTTGCACCTCAACTTCGAACTTGAAGGAGTTGCTAAACTTTGAAGCAATGGCATGACATCAGCATTATCATCTAGATAGTATATAGACTTGTTTGGTTTTTGTCCAACTTTATGTAAGTTTTATGTGTTTTTTTTTTTTTTTGTTTTGGGCCAGACCATATAAAAGTCCAATAATTCTATGCTACTTATGGGATGCCATCATCAACTTTCTAACATTCTGCAATATCAATTCATCACTTATCACTGTACGAAATAGAACAACTACATGTCATGGAACCACTTTAACTAAAAGCTCAAGCTGATAGTTAACGCTCAATCATATATCTTATATTAATCTCCAATACACCCCCACACGCAAATGCCCCTTGGACTTGCAGCGTCCACAACGCAAGTCCATCTTACCATGTGTTATTAATTCCAGGGCCGGCTCGAGGGGGAGATCCCCTAGGCCGACGCCTAGGGCCTCAGAATTTTTGAGGCCTCAGATTTCTGTAAAAAGAAGTTGCTGATTTGCCGCCGCCGCTGGAAATGAAAGAGTAAAGTGAAACGGTGCACTTCAACAAGTGTCTAACTTCACCAAGTGAAACGGTGCACTTCATCATAATTATTAAAAGCAAATGTTTTTCTTATAGTTCTCACGTTTTTCAATCTTCTTCTTTTGCAAAACATTTTTCAATCTTTAAATTATTAAAAGATTCCAAATATTTAAATATATAAATAAATATTTACAAATGAAATTTATTAATAGACATATGACTTAATACATTATTTACAGTTGAACTTGTCCGAAAAAATTGATTGATCACTTTGGACTTTTAAAATGTTTCATAAACTTCCTCAACTTGTATAAAATATTCACTTAACCATCTAAACTTGCATACAATGTAACCAATTAATCACTCGGTTGTAAAAAAAAAATTTCAGCTGCATGCGGAAGATGTATTGCACGGGCTTTAAAATGTTATTATATAGTTCACAAAATAGATTAAAAATGAAGTTTTTACTAACTCAACTCTAAAACTTGTTTTCGTTAATATTAGAACTGCATACTCCAATCTTGGTTGTATACTTTTTTTGAGACAAATGCAATATATTTTTTGCGATTTAACTTACTTTTTTTTGCAACTAAGTGATTAATTGATTATATTTTATACAAGTTCAGAAGGCTTACTCGATAATTTATGCAAGTTAATGGGGACATTGAGAAACTTTGAAAGTTCAGGGATTCAATCAAACTTTTTGGTCAAGTTCGGAGGACAAGTGCCATATTAAGTTTTTAAAAAGATTAGAATATATTTAGTGTATCATGTCATCTATATATCATCTTAGTAATTTGATATTATGTTATATATTTTAGAATATAGAATTTTGTAATTTAAAGTTAAAATTTTAGATTCAAGATTTAGAGAACAGATGGTTAAAGCAGACCAAGGTTTGAGAACCCAATAATTGTAAAAAAAACTTTGAAAAAATTTCATCAAGTTATGTAGGAGGTTTTTTTTCCAAAGTAGAATATCAAGCAAATAAGAAGAGTACACTCGTTTAATAACTATATGAAAAACTTATAACATATTGTTAGTAGTGCTTCTTTGAAATATATTAAAGAACACTTTTATCTACATATTTTTTTTATGAAAATATTTGAGCCTGATTTATCCAGAATCCTCAAATATTTATATTATTACTTTTGAAAATAACATAAAAACGTATTTACCGACACAAGATTTTTTATATATAAAATGTATTATCAATATTTAGTTTTATGAAATAGGATATCACGATTGATTTATTTTCATTCGTCATACAATATAACAAGCTTCATCTAGTCCACTTCAATCATGGAATAATTGATTTATCATCTACCCTGTTCTCAAGTAATTCTGATTCACAATTGGATTCAAATTCGTCAAAATCAATATTTAACTACATTGAAATTGCCTAGGGCCTCCATAATACTGAAGACGCCCCTGATTAATTCCACACAATAATGAGGTTGTCGGGACTCTAACTCTCGACCATTTGGTCCAAGCAGCTCCGATACCATGTCAAGGAACAACTTTAATTAAAAGCACAAGCTGATAGTCAAAGCTCAATCATATATCTTATATTAATCTCCAATACTACAGTGGTAGTGGTTATCAAGTTATTACTTGTGGTTTTAAATGAAACTATAATATAAAATAACCATTGTGCGGCAAGGACCATTCTAAAAAATTCATTCATCATGAGAATATGACTAGACAATGCTGTGTTTTCCAAATCTAATACAAAGATCTCAAAAGCAAGAGGGAACATAGAATTTTGATCCGTACTTCTAGCATATTAATAAAATTTGGTCTTTATCGGTTTATTATTTTTTCTTTTATTTTAGAATATGTTTGAAGATGCAGTGAGTGTAATTATGAACCTTTTCATTTTTTTAGGAAAGAAAATCTTCATTAACATAGAACACGAGAATCCTTACAAAGAGCAGAACCCAACCAGTAAGAGGTTACGTTTTTTGGACATCTAAGTTTTACTAATTTTTTAGTAAATAACTTTGTTACTTGTGTTTGTTTCTAGCTTTAGTATCTATCCTAATTCATGAAAAATCAAACGTTCGAGTGAAAACCAACTTGATAAATTGATCGATCCTTTAAGTAGGGTTGATCTGATAAATATGTTCGTTTACCTATCCAATAAATATACCTGGGCATCACCACACAACATTTACTTGGAATGTTGCTGGGACAGTCATAAATTGCTGTAGTGCCACGGTTGGGCACAGTTCGGTCCAAGTCGGGGATTCATGAATCTCCAGTATTAGATTGAAATTCGGAGATTAATAAAAGGAAATCTCGAGGATTGGATTGAAAAGAATAAATCTCCATAATTGAATTGTCCCAAAATTTCAGTCTAGTCCAGTTGGGGGATTCGGTTTCGGTCTAATCCAATATAATTTTTTGGTGATTCGGATAAATATCTAATATTTTTCGGGTGTCTCAATAACATATCTTTCCCATTCTCCCTCAGTTGACATGTCTTTCAGGTGCCTCATTGACATATCTTTCCCATTCTCCCTCAGTTGACATATTTTTCAGGTGTCTCATTGGCATATCTTTCTCATTCTCCCGCACTTGACATATCTTTATCAATATTCAAAAAATAATCATCAATATCATCGTTAATGTCATTATCCGCTTCATTCCAAACTAGAAGAATGTGCTCCAAGATTCACATTTTCTTTCACATTTTGCATTATATACTCATCTAACAATGCAATAATAATCTCTGTGACTTGTGCCACCAACTCATTAGCATCATTCTCACTGTAAAATTCAGTGTACTTACCCATCAAGTACTTAATTTTATACCTCGGGTCAAAAACCACTGATACCAAAAGCATCATATTCATTGTGTCAATAGAACCCCAATACTTATCAAATTTTTCCCTTATTTGAGTTCCCATGTATTTTAAGGAAGGATTTTTACTGTTTTGACATAATGTAATATCCTTGAGAATTTTCATTACCTCGAAAAAATAAAGGCTAGAGGTAGGATATGATGAACCTGAGAATTTACAAGTTATATCATAAAATCTTTTCAAAAACCTACAAAGATTCTTAACACTCCGTAATTTACTAATCTTTTCTTCAATTGTTCAATAACAACATCATTTGCTGAAGCATTGTCAACAGTAATGCACATGACCCTAGTCAACCCCCACTCATCCATGCAAGAACTAATAGAATTAGCAAGATGAACCCCTTTATGACTCTCTACCACACAAAAATTCAGAATTTTCTTTTGTACACACCAATCACTATCAACACATATATGACAAATTTTGAATACTTGTCCAAGTATCTGTAGTGAATGACACTCTTTGAAATTGAGAATTGACTAAAGCTTTCAATTTCATTTTTTATGTGTTGAACAAGGCAAAACAATCCCTAGTAATAGTTCTCCTTGAAGGGATTTTGAATTCTGGAAGATTATTAGCACAAAACTATTAAACCTAGGTTTCTCAACAGTTCTAAAGGGCATTTCATCTACCACAATCATTTTAACCAAATCTTTTCTACAAGATTCCTGAACAAAATGATGAAAAGCTAATTTTCCTTGTTCTTTATCAATTGGCTTGTTAAAGATTAACATTTTCTGAGCTTTGTGTTTAGTGGTTTGTACTTTAGTCAAGTCTTTTTTGTATGGAAATTTTTGACAAGATTCTCTCAAATGTTTCCATAATGATGAAATGTCTTTCTCGATTTTCCTTATAATTCCTATGACACCAAATACATGCAACTCTCCCCGTCTCAACTTCTTTTGAATCAAGAATTTTCTCAAAGTGATCCCAAACATAAGATCTATACTTCTTATCATTATGCAAAGTAGAATGGGCACCTGTCCAGTTTGAAAGCGTAAAAGAGCCAACAAGGTCACTTTGGAGATTTGCATCATTGCTCATGTTATCACCTTCAATATGTGATTGTGGTCGTGGAGGTCACATAAAGCTGAATGTAACATCTGTTGATGAACTATCACATGTTGATTTTCTATTGCTACCTGAAGAATACATTTTTCCTTTATTACAAGAAAAATATATAGTTAGTATAGAACTATTCAATAAAGAAAAACTGAATTAAGAGTTTAGAAATGATATTTTTCATTACATATTTTTTTACAATACTAGTACGAGCTAAATGTTAATATGGGTATTATCATTGTATTATAACTATTTTTTTTTCATCTTTTCATGCTGGCAATAAAATATTTACAGGAATCGAGTAAGATAACCATATATATTTCATGTTTTATTTATACAAAAATTAAAGCATAATATTTAAAAACAAATTGGTTAACCAGTTTTATTAGACAAATCAAACAAAAATTCTAATCTGGTTATATTACTTTCATCCATTGATATGTAAATACAAACCATATATTAAACTAAAACTACTTCAGCACAAAACAATATGAAATGTTTATTCTAAAGACAAAAATCATAGCCTGACATGAAACAAATAAATAAGAAAAACAATAAAAAATAGCAAAACTAAAATTTTCTTACTGCATAAACATAAAGTTACTTGAAATTTCAAAACAGCAAAACTAAAATTTTCTTACTGCATAAACATAAAGTTACTTGAAATTTCAAAACATCAAAACTAAAATTGTATAAACGGAAACGCAGTGGCTTACCTTAATACCGGCGCTAGTGTTGATGTGGTTTATCTAAATATCGACCCTACTATTGAGAGGACGGAGCAGAGGCACACGTAGTGGCGTTGCTGTTCCAAGACGCAGCGCTTCATCAATTCCAGACGCAGGTGGAAACGCAGGTGGAATGAACGGAAATGCATGTGGAAATGCAGGTGGAACAAACGGAAACGCGGGAGGAATGAACGGAAACGCAGCACAAACTCATATGGAAATGCAGGTGGAGTGGAGGAGTAGATGTAGCGATTGTGTTTGTAAACATAAACGCGATTTAGAGTTGTTGTAGGGCAAGAGTTCTCTTTAAGTTATTATTTAGTTTGTAAAGTTCAATATTACCCCTGCTATGCATATTCTTTTATTTTTCATCAAAGTCCCTCTACATCTACTTATTTATTTTGATACTTTTATATAAAAATAATACTTATAAATTAAAGTTAATAATTTTATTTGGGAATCCATTATTAAAATATAAATTTATTATTGCTAAACTTTCGGTTATTTGAGTCGAGTTCGGTCCAATCCAATCCAATTCGGTTATTGGTCCAGTGCTGGATAAAGTTCGGTCCAATTCGGTCTAGTTCTTTGGCAAAAAGTCAATGGTCCAGTCCAGTTCGGTTCTCCAAAAAAAGTCAAGGGTTCGTTCCTATTCCAGAATTTTTTCCTCGCATATTCGGTCCGGTCCAGAGGGCGAGCCTTGGCGCAACGGTAAAACGTTGTTGTCGTGTGACCAGAGGTCACGGGTTCGAGTCTTAGGGGCGGCCTCTTGCCAATTAAATTGGCAAGGGAAGGCTTGCCCCCAATACACCCTTGTGGTGGGACCCCTCCCCGGACCCTCGCTCAGCGGGGACGCGTAATGCGACCGGGCCGCCCTTTTTTTTTTTTTATATTCGGTCCGGTCCAGTATCTCCACGATCCGCGCTCAGCCCTATAAGCTATACAATAACAACATAGGAGGAATATAAACTGACCTCTTTGCTATGCGATGTGATTTCTCATTCTCAAAAGCAGGTCTTTAGAACAGAATAGCAGCTGAAGCTATTATTACTCATACTATCATAGATAAAAATGTTTTATAACTAATATATGAATATACTAAAAAATGTTTCATAAATGCGATATGAACATACTAAGTGATGCAATTGTATCAGCTAATGTCGTCAAATTCTTTTGGATATCGTTGAAAGATAATGTGGCAAATGCCCTTGTTTTCGCCTTCTACTTCCAAGGATGATTCCTCCTACCCATCATGTAGAAAACCTGCAATCAAATTACGAGTATTAAGATGGATTTCAATTCAAGCTGTTTGAATTAGAGTAGATTGCAAAAGATATGCAGGGATGGTCCCATCTTTGATGCAAACACAATCATAAATTGGTTTTGGCTGTTTAAATTAGATGTTGGAATCAAAACCAAAGCCTTTGAAATAGACAATTAGTTATTATTATTATTATTGTTGTTGTTTCTGACCCACCGTATAAAAGTTTAATCATTCCTATGCTACTTATTCTATGTCAGCAACTTTCTAACATTCATCTCTTACCATTGTACTAAACAGAACAACTATAATGGTTTATGCATTCAAATTTTACTATCACGTTACTATCATCGACTAAATAGCTAATTTTAGAATGTATTAGAGTCGTCACTCTCTTGCTCATGGACATCCATCATTGACCAAATGTCTAAACTTATGGTTGTCTTTCAGTTATGCTCAATGGAGGAATTGGAACAAGAGGAAACCTGTTATGAACTGAAGATTGTGAATGTATCCCCTTTTCCTTGATGCAGTACATATATGTTTTGAATCAACAAATTATGGCTTCACTTCACAGAAGAAACTTAATTCACTTGATTGAATTGGTAGTCTGAATCCCATCATCGGATTTGGGAGTCCTAGCATTTCATCATCTCCATGTAATATGTTCAGATTCTTCTTGTGCTTAGAGCTATATTGCACTCAAACAGACACGGATACAGGGAAATAGTATTGGAAACAGAAAAGAACCGGAAACACAAACCGAAACAGAAAAGAAACGTGGAAACGCTATCTTAGAGTGATAATGATTGATCCTTGCCTGTCAAATTGGAGCAGAAACTAATATACGTTATTTCTAAGACATAAGTTTTATAGAACTCAAAAGGGGAAGGGACAAGAAATGCAGAGAAGCGTCTGTGCAACATTGATCACAAGTTAACAATGCTTAGCAATACCAAAAGGAGTATCAATCTTTAAAACGACTTCAGATTTCATTGACATTCTACATAAACATCGTCCTCACATACTTGGGTGAGCCCAACGGGCAGGCTAGGAGGATGTTGATGGGAGAGGGTTCCTTTCAAGCTATTAAACATCAAAGTCTAAATTATTAGAGACTATCTTATTTATTGTAAAGTTTATATTATCCGTATCTGTTACCTTATCACTAGCCTAGAATATAGGAATAGACATTCACTACAACGTGAACTGTATTCTGTATATAAACACAATTACTTATCAATAACAGTCACTGAGCAATTCAATCTGTTACATTGTATCAGAGCACTAACCCTAACCCTAGTCTTCTTCTCATGCACCGCAATACCTAAACTTCTCCCTCCCATCTACGGCCGCCGCCGCTGTCGCCAACTCTGGCCACCTCTCTCCTCCGACTCAGAAAACCGAACCACCATTTTTCTCTTCTCAACGCCATCATGAGCACCAACACAGAAACTCCACCACCGGAACACCGTCCAACACCAACTCCAATACCAATAACACAGACACAAACCCGAATCATCACCCTTCCCTCACTGTATCCAATATATCTTCCTTCATCAAAATAACCCTAGACATAGAAAAAGGGCATTACCCTACTTGGGCAACCCTATTCAAGCTACATGCCACGGCATTCCAGGTCTTGGACCATACCCCCATCTGGTACTGCAATTCTAGATACTAATCATCATTCCCTTAAACTAAATAATGTCTTGCATGCTCCTAAGCTAATTAAGAACTTTATCTCTGTCCGTCAATTTACTGTTGATAACCAGGTTTCTGTGGAATTTGACCCTTTGGGTTTCTCTATGAAGGATTTACAGACGGGGAAAATTATCTTGAGATGTAATAGTATGGGAGACCTATATCCGGTCATGTCTAGCTGCTCCACCTCACCTTTCACTCATTCTGCTCTTACCGCTGTGTCGTCTGATCTATGGCATGATGGTTTGGGACATCAGAGGCCTCCAATTTTGAACACTCTGATGAATAAAAATTCTATTTCTTGTAATAGGATTAAGAATAATATTGTTTGTTCCTCTTGCATTAATAGAAAACAAGTCAAACTACCATTTCAGTCCTCTTATAATTTTGCTTGTATGCCATTTGATTTGACTCATAGTGATATCTGGACATCTCCCATTTTAAGTTCAAGCGGACATCATTATTATGTGCTATTCCTAGATAACTATACAAATTTTTTATGGACATTTCCGTTAGCACATAAATCACAAGTCTATTCTGTGTTTCTAAATTTTCGTTCTTATATTCGCACTCAATTTGAGCGTGATATTAAAGTTTTTCAATGCGATAATAAGGATGAAAGCAACGCATGTCGTTATTGATTACTCATCTCGAGTAAAATTTATTGTGAATCAAATAAAAATAAGGGTATAAAATTGAGGATTCCAAAATTGTTGAGAAAATTTTGCGATCAATATTACCATAATTTGATTATGGAAGAATCGAAAGGCATCATCACAATGACCGTTCATGAAGTTATAGGGTCATTACAATCATTTGAAGAGGGGTTCAAGAATCCTAGAGAAGAATAGAATAAACAAGTCTTAGCAACAAAGATTTCAGTTAAAGATGGTCACATCAGTTAATAAAGAAACCAATTTGGTAGAGGACGCGGAAGAGATCAAGGAGGAAATGGAAGAGGAAGAGGATGTGGAAGAAACCAAGGAAGAGGTGACAACATCTACAACAACAACGAAAAGACACAATTAATCCATAAGAGGCAGTGGACAAGGACGTAGAAGTTGACGTGGACTCGGAGGAGGAAATTGTAGGCCGAATGGATAGTCTAATGTTCAATGTTATAATTTCTCCAAGTACGAATGTTGGATTCCTCCCAAGGATGTAGAAGAAGACGCCAAGAACATTCAAGATGAGGAAGTAACATACACAATGTTACTTATGATTTGATACTTCTTCCAATAAAAATCAGGATTGTTGTTTATTTCATATTAGTTCTAGAAGATTGATGCTTCATTCTTACATTCTTGCTTATATACCGTTAAAAGCATATTACCAATATGAAAAATCTATTAATGGTAGTATTCGTTTATATTAATAAACGCGATTCTTTGGTTCTATGAAAAAACTAATATAAAAATATGATTATTTTATTGTTGTTTTATTGTTATAAATATATTTATTTTATTACATATTTATTTTTTGATGTGTACTTTTTATTTTTTATACATTATATTTTTTTGATGTATACTTCTTTATTTTTTGATGTGTACTTATTATTTTATATACACAAGTAATCTGTGGGAGACTGAACTCCAACAGGTGAGGGTGTCAAATGTGATCTTTGGTGTAGGTTATGGGATAGTGTTGTTAGTAATAATTGTAGTTCTGTCCATAAATCTATATGAGAGAATGGTTTGATTTTACTATGTTCACATGACTATAGATAGTTGAATAACTTTAACTTATGCATGTTGTGTAATATGTGCGCTTTTGAATTATATGTATAACTTTTCAATTGAGTTTTGGTTTGTTTTTTTTTGTTTGTTTTAGTTATAAGGTAAAAGTTGGTATGTTCACTAAATCTCAATTGCAACAAAAATAGCTAACAAGTTAACAGATCCTACAAATTGAAATTGCACACGAAAACAAAGTCACTTGTTTAACCAAAATATTTACTATGTCCATATTGAGCTATAGATTCAAAATTAATCAGCATTAAGATATGTTACTCTTTTATACAGATAGATAATAATAATAATAAAAATAATAATAAATATTGTTATTATATAGACTCTCCTCCACCGCCACACCAAGTCCTTCTAAGTTATATTTTTTTTCTCTTTTGTCTCTTCTTCCATCTCCTTCTCCATTTTCTTCACTTTGGCCTTCTTTTAGGTCCGTTATGTCACATCACATGAGATACTTCTCCATTTTCTCCACTTTCTCATTCTTTTATGTCTGTATTTTCATGTTAGTTAAGAATAGGTGTCAAACTACTGGTTTTACACTTTTAAAAATATATTAGTAATTGATTATCTACCTATATAAATAATAATAATGATAATAATAATAAATATTGCTAGGTTTTTGTATTTTTAAAATGGATATTAATCGAAGTTGGTTTGAGTGATTAAGAGTCTCAAGTCGCTTAAGCTAGAACTCAAGTTCGAATCCTAACTATTACTTTGCAGGTTCTTTCAGCGGGGCAGTCAATTGTTTATATAGAAATCGAAAATTGTAAGAAAAATTAATTCCATATCATTGAATATAATGATATTAATAATTTAGGTTAAAATGATTTCAAGTTTAAAGTGTTATGAATTAATTCCATATCATTCGAAAATTGTAAAATTGCTACATGTGTGCCCTTAGGTGTCTCCTTGTCTGAACTAAGTTGCTCCATCTGTCAAATTTTGAAAAAATTTGCTGTGTCAAACCATTTGTCCTTACATGTCCCTTTTTTTTTTTTACATGTGTAATTTTAATAATAATCATATTTAATTTGTTAAACTCTGTTAACTTCTGTTAAACCTATGATTTAAAACTCTGTTTAAATGATTAATGTGATTAGTTTGTAATTCAGGCACCAGGCATCATCTTTCTCTTCTGAGATTTCTATTTCCATCAGATTTGAGTTTAGCCATGTATTCATTCACCAAATGATAGATACAGAAAAGGCAGATGAATTCGAGTCGCATCTATGGTAAGATTCGGAAGCTTCTTGAGTCGGCCGAGTCACCACCGGGAATAAAAAAAGAAAAGAAAGGGAAAAAGAAAAAAATAATAATAATAAAAAAGAAATAAATAAAAATTCGATCCATTTAAAAAAAATCAATTTTTAACAACTAAAAAACTTACAACAGAAGAAGATGACTTTTTTGATTGGAAGTGAGGAGGGAGAGATTCTCCGACCCGTTTTATTAATATGAAAAAAAAATGAATACATAATTAAAGAATCAAAGAATATTGTCCAATTTAGGAGAACCTAAATGTGGCCCTGCCGGAGACATTGTCCAATTCGGCCATAATTAGCAAGACGATCAACAACTTGGTTGCTTTCACGGTAGATGTGAGATATAGTGACCTGCATACTTTCCAATTTATTTTTGCAATCTGACCAGGCAGTAACTAATTGCCATGGGACGCGGCTACGTACAATGAGTCGCTTTACAAAAACAAAAAAAAACATATAAAAATTATGAAACACAAATAGTTTCAATTAGATGACTCTTCACTTTACAAATTCCAAAACCTTCCCTCTTCTTTTTCTACTCCATATTATTTCTATTCTCTATGTTCAGCCTATCTCTACTTTCTTTTATACTTTGATATAATTTCCATTTGGATTTCGAGTCAGGAGTCAAATCTGGATTTAACAACCATGGTTCGAACCATATTCATCTTGTTGCTTGGTACGGTACCACACTTCTACGTGTTCATCATGGTGCAGTTTCCTATGTTAGTGCTTGAGTTGGAATTTTGATCAAGGGTAAATATAAATGAGGCTTCTGAAATTACCAATCCATTTGTTCAAATTATTGATTTTATTGATTTCTTCTTAGTTCTTACAACATTATGTTTATTTTGCAATATTGCTTGCTGAAAGGAAGCAAAAGGAGTTTCTGCACTTTGTTTTGTTCTAACTTATGTTGGATAAAATAAATAAATTTTCACACATACAGAGGAAGAGTATAATTGTTCGAAGAAAATTCTCTTTTTTTACTGATTGTATTCATATGTATTTATACATTACAAACATGACTATTGGTATACACCATAACTCTCTGTAAATACAGATTACTCTTTATGAAACAATACAACTCTTTATAAATACATAAATGACTCCTGGATAATACAATGAACAAAATAAAGACTATTAATTATAAGTTTATTATTTCAACATACCCCTTAAACTTATAAAATTTTTTATCCCTTAGTAACACCAAGAATAGTTCTTAATCCGTTGACATCTTCAAACTTCATCGTCATTGATCTCTTCACTTTAGCCGCCATCATACCCATTATTATCTCCATCATTTTCTTCTTCCTCGTAATCATTGTTGTCTTCCTCATCATCCTTGTTAGTACCATCAGCATCACTATTATCACTATAGCTGGTATTTTGGGTTTTGGATGAGACACATAACTACTGAACTTTCTACGTGAAATTGACACAATATTATTAATGTCAATGCCCTGAAGTCCTTTCGCTCTTCCCTTTCTCTTTTTAACTTCCATGATTTCTTTGGAAAATATCTCCTTCAGTTCCTTCATTAGCTCGACCTCACATTTGTTCTCTTGCACATACTTGATTTTTTTGGAGGCACACTCATCCCATATGATTTGATTACAATTTTTTAGATGCTCAACATCTTTACCATACCCTAGTATTGAAACTTCCTTTTTCTTGACACATGGTTGAGCATATGATTGAGAACAACTATCATTAGAGCCAAGCTCGGTGCATTCCGCACTGCCATTGTCCTTTGCTGTCCATAAGCTTGTTTTGCTTCTTGCCTGATGCTTTGATTTCTTTTTCAAACCTCTTCCTCTTTTTCGATACTTCCAAATTTTGTACATTTTGCTTTGCACTAATTTGGATATTGCAATCAAAATTATTGGAGTTTGTTAATTGTGTTGAAAAAAATAAAACCAAGGAAAAAAGCTCAGAAGTAACCCAAAACTATATAATTAGATCCAAATACATTCTAGATTAAACCAAATTTATGTTGATAGTAATTATATATTTATTGTAGAAACTATCCTTTTATAATATAAATACCATTTTCATATAAACACAATAGAAAAGAAAAAATAGTGTTTATTTTGACATTGGTGATATCAAGTGGGTTTTTTTTTTAATTAAAAGGATGGTCCTGAGAAAGAGCGACTGCCAGACATCCTAACTAGGTTGGCACCCATGACAAGGCACCGAAACCCAAGCCCAAAATATTATTAATACGAAGAAAAAGGAGAGTAACAAAGTTAAGCAAATCGGTAGACACACCAACCACTGAGATTACAAAAAAAAACAAAATTGCAAAAACTAGGAACTGAGTCCCACCAAGTGAATTGAGTAGCGTTTCTCCCATAGTTTGCTAAAAGATCTGCAACCTGGTTTCCTTCACGATAGATATGGGAGACAGCCAAAGTGCAATTGTCCAATTTAGCTAAGCAACCAGCCAATTCAGCCGAACAGTCCAAGGAACCGCTGACGAACAACTTCTCAGCACGTGCACGACGTAAAGAGAATCACTTTTGAGCCAGATACGAGACCAACCTTTGTCGATTGCAATGTCATTTGCAGTAACCGCGGTAGACAACTCAGCCACAAAAGCAAACGCAGACGAAATTGGATAAGCGAATGCACCAAGACAAGTTCCATCAGTCGCACGGAAAATACCAGCACAGCCCGCTACCCCGGGACTTCCAAAAATAGAGGCGTCTGTATTGATTTTGATCCAAGAGATCGGAGGGCGCTGCCAAGTGACAGGGATAATCCGAGGAGCACGATGTGGACGCCTATCGATTCCAAGCTCTTTGAGAATGTTGCATTCAGTAGTCGAGTTCCACGTACTGCCTACTGCAAGGCTACCCGTCTCTCTAATCGATTGCCAGAGCCGTCTGAGGGCAAGAAAAATACACGGCTCCTCATTGTCAAAGAAAGCCTTGTTTCTGGTATACCAGATGATCCAAACACCATTAATAATATCCAACGACCACAGGGCCATAATTTGTGAACTGAACCGCTGACGGGCCGCTTCCTGAACCAGCTCGGTAAACAACGACTCCGTGTAGATTCTCCTGCCAAATAGTGAGCTGATCCCTCTCCAAATTTCTTTAGCGAAAGGACATGAGATGAACAAATGCTCCGCTGTCTCCACATCCGCTTTGCAGAAACAGCACCTGGACACGATAAAAATTCCACGACGGCGTAGACGATCCTGGGTAAGGAGATCACCATGCATTTCTTTCCAGCAGACCACAGAGTGAGACGGGGAATGTAAGGTTTCCAGATAAAACTTCACCAATTAGGCCCTTCAACAGCCGTTCTCAGCCAATTATAGAAGAGCTTGGGCATAAAAAAACCAACGCAATGAACCAACTGCTACATTGGTGATATCAGTTCATCTCTTACCACTGTACTAAACAGAACAACTGTAATGGTTTATGCATTCAAATTTTACTACCCCGTTACTATCATCGACTAAATAGCTAATTTTAGAATGTATTAGAGCAGTCACTCTCTTGCTAATGGACATCCATCTTTGACCAAATGTCTAAACTTATGGTTGTGCTTCATTTGTGGCCAGTGGAGGCATTTGAACAAGATGAAACCTGTTATGAATTGGAAGATTGTGAATTTACCCTTTTTCCTTACTGCAGTACATATATGTTTTGAATCAACAAAATATGGCTTTACTTCACAAAGAAACTTAATTCAATTGATTGAATTGGTAGTCTGAATCCCATCATCGGATTTGGGAGTCCTAGCATTTCATCATCTCCATGTAATAGGTTCAGCTTCTTCTTGTGCTTAGAGCTATGTTGCACTCAAATAGAAACGATGCAGGAAACAATATTGGAAACAAAAAAGAAACGGAAACAGAAACAGATACGAAACGCAGAAACGCTTATGAAAAAAACATTTCGTGCAACATATAGGCTTAGAGTGATAATGATTGATCCTTGGCTCTCAAATAGGAGCACATACTAATGTACCTTATTTCTAAGACATAACTTTCATAGAACTCAAAAGGGCTAAGGACAATAAATGCAGAGAAGTGTCTCTGCAACATGTTGGAGATTTTGGTAAAATGGCTCTTTAGCCTTTATTTGTCTTTTGTGACTTTAAGTATCCCACATGGGAAACTTTTGAGATAGTTGAAGAGTTTATATTGGGTTGGGCCAAAAGAGTTATTAAATTGTGTTTAGTAGGTTTTACAAAATAAACCACACGCGCGCGCTCGCTCGTTCGTTCGCGCAACGCCCACCCGTCCCGACTGGACTGGGCCCGATTTTTATTTGGCCCTTAAATATTTTAAACCTTTTTGACTATTTCTCAACAAGTTAAAATCCTATCTCCACTATCCCTGATTTTACTCAACCATTACGTTTTTCTCTCCTAAAACGTTGTCCACTACAACGTTCGTTTTACAGAAAATAAAAGACGAACTCTACAGAGTTCAGAAACACAGAAAACTTTCCGATTACAATTTTCATCTCAATTACGATTTCTTCTCTGGGCAATTATTATTTTGCTGTTCCAAAGCTTCGCCCTAGAGTGCACTAGTGCGACGCTCGCTGTGTAAATCTTGGTTGACGATCGGACTTCTAGATTGCACCAGAGTCTGCCGTAATCGTTTTCAACGCAGTGGTTCTGCCCACGACACAGCTTTTAATTCCGATAAGTTATTTCGATTCCCTCTTTTGTACTTACAATTTGAAAACGATTATTTCTGTCCGTCATCATGTCTGCTCTAATCTCAAAAAATATTCCCGATCTCTTAAAATTAGAGCCCTTAGACGGTCTGAACTACAAAAGATGGTCTCAGAAAATGCTTATATTTTTTGAACAATTAGACCTTGATTATGTCGTCCTGTCTGATCACCCTGTCGACCTAAACGGTCCTGCTATGTCGCTTATCGTTCAACAATACGATAATCAGTCTGCTAAATATGAAAAAGATAACAAAACTGTCAGAGGACATCTCCTTAATCATATGTCGAACCCACTGTTCGATATATTTGTCAACAAAAAGTCTGCGAAAGAAATCTGGGTTTCTCTAAAAGATAAATATGGGTCTGATGATGCTGGAAAAAGAAAATATGTTGTTGGAAGGTGGTTACATTATCAGATGGTTGATCAGAAACCAATTATTGATCAAATTCACGAATATGAGAACCTTGTTGCTGAAGTTCTCAGTGAAGGGATGAATATGTGCGATATGCTTCAAGCTAATGTTCTGCTGGAGAAGTTCCCTCCTTCCTGGAGTGACTTCAGAAACCACCTGAAGCACAAAAAGAAAGATTTCAGCCTGCAGGAGCTTGTTAGTCATATGCGAACTGAAGAAGCAAACAGAATGAAAGATAAGCAACTTTCCTCTATTTCTGTTTCTATTAATGCTAATGTGGTTGAATCTGCTGTGATTCCAAAAGACTGGTCAAAAGGGCATGCAAACAAGTCCCAAAAAGGTTTCAAACAGAATAAGTCTTTTAAGCATGGAAAGGTTCAAAAGCGAAAGGTTGAATGCTTTGTGTGTGGAAAACCCGGGCACAGAGCATTTCAATGTTTCCAAAGGAAGAACCAACAAAATTCAAATCAAAATGCTCACACAAAGCCTACCGGACAATCCAATTTGGTGGAGAACGATGAAATCATTGCTGCTGTGGTGGTAGAGTCGAACTTGGTGGAAAACAAAACTGATTGGGTGCTGGATACTGGAGCTACCAGACACTTATGTTCAAACAGGGAGCTGTTTCATCATTTTGAGGATGCTGCTGATGGAGAGTGCGTCTACATGGGTAACACCGCAACTGCTGGTGTTGTTGGTAAAGGAACAGTGTTACTCAAATTAACTTCTGGAAAAAGTTTATCATTGAATAATGTTCTGTATGTGCCTTCACTTCGTAGGAATCTTATTTCTGGTAGTTTATTAAATAAGGCTGGTTTAAAAATTACTTTTGAGGCTGATAAGGTGATTCTTACTAAGAATGGGACCTTTGTAGGGAAAGGGTATCTAGGTGATGGGCTTTTTATCATGAACACTGTTGATGTTAACTCTGTTGGAATTAATGCAAGTTCTTCTGGTTCTGCTTATTTATGTGAGTCTTTGGATGTTTGGCATGGTAGATTAGGACATGTGAACTATGCTTCTATTAAAAGGTTGAAAAATATGCATGTTATTGATATTGTCAATTCTGAGCATGAAAGAAAATGTTCTATTTGTGTAGAAGCTAAATTTGCCAAAAAGCCTTTTCCATCTGTTACTAAGAGAAGTACTGAATTGCTTGAATTAATTCATTCTGATCTAGCTGACTTTAAGAATTCCATTAGTAGGGGTGGTAAAAGATGGTATATGACCTTTGTTGATGACTTTTCGAGATACACCAAAGTATATCTTTTAAGATCAAAAGATGAGGCTGAAAGTATGTTTCTAAAATATAAAATGGAAGTAGAAAATCAACTAGATAGAAAAATAAAAGGGCTTAGATCTGATAGAGGTGGAGAATACGGAACTAATTTTCTTAAAACGTTTTGTGAGGAAAATGGCATTATACATGAAACTAGTGCGCCATATACACCACAACAAAACGGTATAGCGGAAAGGAAAAATAGAACGCTTAAGGAAATGATGAATGCCATGTTGATTAGTTCTGGTATGTCTGATAATATGTGGGGGGAAGCTGTTTTGTCTGCATGCTACATTTTAAATAGAGTTCCTCATAAAAAATTAGACAAAACTCCCTATGAGCTTTGGAAGGGGTATTCGCCTAATTTAAATTTCTTGAGGGTTTGGGGTTGTCTTGCCAAAGTTGCTTTTCCATCTTTTAGAAAACCCAACATAGGGTCAAAAACCTTTGATTGTGTTTTTATTGGATATGCTTCTAATAGTGCTGCATTTAGATTTATGGCACTAAATGACTATAGCATATGTAAATCTAGAGATGCAGAATTCTTCGAAAATATTTTTCCTTTAAAGAAAAATATTGTGAGTGATGATGTTGGTCCCTCTAATACTATATCTGTTAGTGATTCTCTTGCTTCTAGTTCCTTGGAAAAACATGATGAATGTGAAAATGAACCTAGAAGAAGTAAAAGAAGGAAAATAGCTAATAGTTTTGGACCCGACTTTGTTTCCTCTTTTCTGTTAGAAAATTCAGATAGAATAGATGATGCTTTTATGTCTGCCTATCTAATAGAAGAAGATCCTAAGACATATAACGAGGCAATGACCTCTGTAGATGCTAATTTTTGGAAAGAGGCTATAAAAAATGAATTAGACTCTATTATGGTCAAACACACTTGGGATCTAGTCTCCTTGCCTAAAGGGTCCAAAACTATAAAACTTAAATGGATCTTCAAAAGGAAAAGAAGACCTGATGGATCCATTGAAAAGTTCAAAGCTAGATTAGTTGCCGTGGGCTATAGTCAAAAGAAAGGAATTGATTATTTTGATACTTACTCTCCTTTTACTAAAATTTCTACTATTAGAATCTTAATTGCAATTGCAGCAATACATAATTTGGTGGTACATCAGATGGATGTAAAAACAGCTTTTCTAAATGGTCATTTAGAAGAAGAAATCTATGTGCAACAGCCTGAGGGAAATGTTGTACCCGGTCAGGAAGATAAGGTATGCAAACTGAGGAAGTCATTGTACGGCCTGAAACAGGCACCCAAACAATGGTATGAAAAGTTTAACTCCACTTTACTTTCTGATGGGTACGTAGTTAATGAATCAGATACATGCGTTTATTCTAAATCATTTGGATCAAATTATGTGATTGTATGTCTTTATGTGGATGATATGCTTATCTTAGGCACTAATTTAGAAGCAGTAAATAACACCAAAGCCTTCTTATCATCACAATTTGACATGAAAGACATGGGAAAAGCTGATGTAATTCTTGGTGTCAAAATTACAAAAACTGAAAATGGCTTTTCTTTAGGACAATCACATTATGTTGAGAAGTTATTAAAAAAGTTTGATAGCTTTGATGTAGTGCCAGCTAGAACACCCTATGATCCTAGCATATGTCTTACTAAAAATAAAGGACATAGTGTCTCACAAGAAGAATATGCTAAGATTATTGAGAGTGTTATGTTCTTAATGACTCATACTAGACCTGACATTGCATATGCTGTAAATAGATTGAGTAGATATACTCACAATCCAAATGATGAACATTGGAATGCACTTCGTCGTTTACTTAAATACTTGAGAGGTACCATGAACTTTAATTTGCATTTTAATAAATTTCCTGCTGTTTTAGAAGGATATAGTGATGCAAACTGGTCATCCAAAAATGATTTGGTGTGTTCCACTAATGGTTATGTTTTCGTTTTGGGTGGTGGTGCCGTCTCTTGGAGATCATGTAAACAAACCTGTATTGCACGCTCAACCATGGAATCAGAATTTATAGCACTAGAACTAGCTAGTCAAGAAGCAAATTGGTTGAGAAGTTTATTGACAGATGTACCATTGTGGGGGAGATCTAATGCACCTATCTCACTTCATTGTGATTCACAGGCAGTCATGGGTACTGCAAAAAACAGTGTCTACAACGGAAAGAAAAGACACATTCGCATTAGACATAGTGCATTAAGACAACTCTTGAAACATGGGGTAATTGCCTTAGATTTTGTGAGATCAGAGAAGAATCTAGCTGATCCGTTCACCAAAGGGTTACCTAGAAGAATGGTTCTAGAAACGTCGAGGGGAATGGGCCTAAAGCCCACTGATTAAAGAAAATATGGTGGATACCATACGTGGTCAAACGAAACCATACTATCTTTTTATACACTATATTTTACCCATTCCTATGACTAGTGATAGTGTGTGTATAATCCATAGCCCGTGGAGTGGTGGTTCATTTATATGAACTTGATGGATGCTCCTTTTGAGGTTGAGTTATGAGAAACTCTTAATGGTCTCTTATAGAGATCACCTACATGTGTGTGAAGGTGGGCCGCCTTCTATGAAAGACATTGGACTGTCTTTCTAGAGCACTCATGAGATCCAAGGTGTGCGCATGGCCATTAAAAGCGCTATTGTTATTATCGCGGAACAGCAAAATTTCGTTTAAAGGTTTTCTGTACGTGTTGTGAGGGTCTCAGTTAGAGTTGTAGAAGTTCAAGAGCAATTCACTTCTGAAACTATAACATGTTGCCTCACATCACTATGTATCAATTCAATCGAAAGATATTGATGCTTAAGTTTTTAAAATCTGTAACTTACTGCCCAGAAAAGATTTTTCTTAAAACTGTTTTGCTATAAAGCCATTTGTGGGGGATTGTTGGAGATTTTGGTAAAATGGCTCTTTAGCCTTTGTTTGTCTTTTGTGACTTTAAGTATCCCACATGGGAAACTTTTGAGATAGTTGAAGAGTTTATATTGGGTTGGGCCAAAAGAGTTATTAAATTGTGTTTAGTAGGTTTTAGAAAATAAACCACACGCGCGCGCTCGCTCGCTCGTTCGCGCGACGCCCGCCCGTCCCGACTGGGCCCGATTTTTATTTGGCCCTTAAATATTTTAAACCTTTTTGACTATTTCTCAACAAGTTAAAATCCTATCTCCACTATCCCTGATTTTACTCAACCATTACGTTTTTCTCTCCTAAAACGTTGTCCACTACAACGTTCGTTTTACAGAAAATAAAAGACGAACTCTACAGAGTTCAGAAACACAGAAAACTTTTCGATTACAATTTTCATCTCAATTACGATGTCTTCTCTGGGCAATTATTATTTTGCTGTTCCAAAGCTTCGCCCTAGAGTGCACTAGTGCGACGCTCGCTGTGTAAACCTTGGTTGACGATCGGACTTCCAGATTGCACCAGAGTCTGCCGTAATCGTTTTCAACGCAGTGGTTCTGCCCACGACACAACTTTTAATTCCGATAAGTTATTTCGATTCCCTCTTTTGTACTTACAATAACATGGATCACATGTTCACAGTGCTTAGCCATACCAAAAGGAGTATCGATCCTTAAAACGACATCAGATTTCATTGACATTCTACATCAACATCATTCTACATCAACATCGTCCTCACATACTTGGGTGAGCCCCATGGACAGGCCACGAGGATGTTGACGGGAGAGGATTTCTTTCCATCTATTAAACATCAAAGTCTAAAGTAACTAGAACACTTTTTAATGTCTCACAAGAATCTCAACTCGAATTGTCATTTGTTGATACTCGACGATAACCAACTGAAGTTCTATACTGCACTGTACAGTCATTACCTGGTGTAATTCTATAGTCTAATGGAATTTAATATAACAAGCAATAGAAAAAAAATTCAGGTGACTATGCTTAGAACCAATGAATATCCAATAAATCGGCCAACAAATGAATAGTTCAAGAAAAAACATAGAATTTCAAAGACAACTATTTACTATAATTAAATTTTCAGAGCATGCAATTTCACTCATGAGATATTCCATAAATATAAGAGTACTCACATTTTATTCACATTTGTTTTCAACAAGACTTGTAAAAGATTAAAAATATCCTAGCCTATCCACCTCTGTTACAATATCTCAACTCAGACTCTCCAATCATAATTGATAAACATCATTCTTCTTCTACCCGAACTATTTAATTTCTTTACTTTGTATTTATGCACGAAAACCCAACAGTTTATACTTTTTTTAAAGGACAAAATCTTAAGACACTTTCTGTTATGTGTTGCACCTCAATTTGGAACTTGAAGGAGTTGCCAAACTTTGAAGCAATGACAGTACATCAGCAATATCATCTAGAATCTATATTTGTGAAGACAACTCCAAGACTGGATCCCCTGCTCTTCTTCTTCGCCTACCATAATGAAGCTTTGACACAGTTTTCATACCCCTGTAGGATTTGGCTCTGATTTGCATCCATATTTTCACTGGAATTTGGAGTATGACGAGGAATTAAAAACGTGTAAGTTCCTTTCCTCTACAGTGAGACTGGATACCCTGCTTTTCTGCTGCTTTGCCTACCAGAATGGCATAAGCAAAATAATAAAGTTTATAGCTTTTTTCCCTTAAGCAAAATAATTCAGGAATTACAATCCCTTTTGCTGATTTTAGCATAATTATTTTTATTATGATCTGAAGAATAGTAAAGTTTATAGCATTTTTCAATTAGCATTAAGCCAATATATTCAGGAGATACCTCTTCATTTGACAAGATATAATTTATTCTTGATGAGTTAAGGCTCATGAAAGGAGATGAAATGGATTTCAAGCACGAATGCGGCTTAAGGAGAGGAGACAGTGACATTGATTCTTCAAGCAGCCATTCTGAGTCCGGTTTAGGTGTTGTTGAACCAGATCATGAAATGCACTAACAGATTTCGATTTGTGAACCAGATCACGAAATGCACAAACCAATTTTGATTTGTGCTCATGTTGCTAATGATGAAAGTAGCAAATTCCAGCAGACGGGCATCATTGCTCCTGCTGCTTCAGGACAAACTAAAAATGGAAAAGCTGTAAGGAGGAAGAGAGGAAGAGGCATACAGATTGATTTAAACGAAAAGTAGGGATCGCGGAAAGTAGCCAGGGCAGAAGAAAGGCGAAACTAATGCTGCTTTCATTGATCTGAAAACTCTCATGAACACTTCGTTAAATCAACCTAAAGTAAATAGAAAGGACTTGTTATCATGGATGAGGGAAGCAATGAACAAATTGGCAGCCAAAAGAAGAAAGACAGCTTAAAGGAAGTGGAAATCCAAATCAAATTGTAGCATCAGAATAAGCACGAAGAGAATGCTCGGGTTCAGTACAGAAACATCATTGGCAAGAACATTCAAATTCCATATTAGAACAATGTTGAATACCATGTTCATGTGAAGAAGCCAGTCACATTTAGTGTGAATGTGCAAGTACTCAACTTTGTGAAGGACACCGGACAGCAGCCTCAGAAGAATCCTCAGGAAAAGGTCAAACAAGTACTCAAATTTGGCCATTTAGTGTGAATGTGCAAGTACTCAAATTTGGTAAGGGAATTTTTTTGTTCCAAAATAAAATATTTTCCCGTATGTTTGACTACAACACCAAAAACAATAAGTGAGGGATAACTACTATTTTTAAAATGGTAAGAAGAAATGGAATAGCATTCCAAACTTAGCTGATTCTAAGAAATTACACTCCAAAACTGGAACATGTAGTTGATTATAACAGCCCCATTGTTTTAGTAAATCCAGAAGAGAATGCACAAGAGAAATCAGCTATACCTGATGACAAAAAAAAAAAAACTATGATGATGCATATGCTATAAGGAAATAAGTTGAGATGCTGGTAGAGCACCAGAAATCACTGGTGGAGTTTGTAACCCTAATAGCAATCAACAGCACCGGTGACATTGGCAGTATGTAACCTAATCGGAATCAATGGCTTTGATATTGTAGTCCGGCCAGAAAGACGGTGAGTAATGGAACAGCAGAGAAGACTCACCCCTCAAAACTTTGAGAACCAAATTCATCTTATGTAGTTGTGTTCCTATTGTGTGAGGTCTTTAATTGGTAATTTGGTAGGAGTACAGATCAAGCTCTTATGTCAAACTTTTGAATTTTTGTTTTTCTTTTTTATTTTTCATTTATCTACTTTTTAAAATCCATTTATTAATGTTTCAAATATCTTAAAAAATTCTACTTAGTAATATTTATGTGTGGAAAAATTATAAATCTGGGTCAATTTTAAAGTTCATTTAAACTCTTCTCTCAAACTTCTCCGTTAATTTCACACTCCTAATAGCTGAAGTTAGCAAGCAATTTAATTTCATCCTTATGTGCCATGAAGGCTACCATTTCTTTGTCACTGGAGGCAATTTGAATAAGTGGAAACCAGTTAATTTTAGAAGATTATGAATGTCTCCCTTTTCCTTGCTGCAACACATATATGTGTTGACTCGACAAATTCTGGATTCACTTCATATAAGATATTCAATCATCGGATTTTGGAGTCCTACCATCTCATTATATCCTTTACCTAGATTAAGCATATTCTTATGCTTAGAGTGATAATGATTGATCCTTCACTGTCAAATTGGAGGAGAAATTCAGCACAAGTTATGTTGCACGGACACAATAGTAGATATACTTTACTTTTAAAACATAACTTTTATAAAACTCAAAATCCACAAGGACAGGAAAACGCAGTGAACAAAAGCAGGTAATTTGTTTCATCCATTTTTATCTCATTAATTTGAAATCATTTATGACACACAAATGTCAAAATAATATACAAACAACGTGATCCCCAAAAAAACAATAATGATGCATAATATATGTTATAATGAAACAAGTAGACCATATAATATAATGCTTAAACAGAATGATCTACGATCCATAAATGGTAACATTATAATAGAGAAGACTTATTCAACATTGTTATCTTATAGAGATAATAAGCTCAATTGTTCACAATTTCAAGTTGGGTAAAATTGAAAACAAATAAGATTTCAACAGCCAACCTTCTTGGCTTGATGTCACACACATCCTATATTCAATAAATATAAGAAGAGTACTCACATTTTAGTCATATCTCTATCCAATAGGACTTGTAAAAGATGAAAAATATCCTACTGTACCACATTTCCTACAATATCTCAACTGGACTCTCCAATCATAATTGATAAACATCATCCTTCTTCCAGCCCGACTCTTTAATTTCTCTACCCTCTCTTTATGCACTAAAAGACCAATTGGTATAGCTTTTTAAAGGCCAATGTAGAAATACACTTGCTCTTATGTGTTGCACCTCAATTTCAAACATGAAGGAGTTGCCAAACTTTGAAGCAATGGCAATACATCAGCAGTATCATCTAGATATTATCTAGACTTGATCCCCGGGCAAAACTTTCCTCTACTCTTTAAGACTACTCCATAATGAAGCTTTGGCACAGTTTTACCCCTGCAGGATTTGGCTCTGATTTGAATCCATATTTTCACTGGAATTTGGAGTATGACGAGTAAGAAAAAACGTGTAAGTTCCTTTCATCTACAGTGAGACTGGATCCCCTTCTTTTCTGCTGCTTCGCCTACCAGAATGGCGAGTTATGTGCCTGGCATATGGAATTTGTGAGGCAAAAACAATGAAATTTGTATGAGTTTGTAACCCTAATGGCAATGACCGGAACCGATGACATTTACACCGATGGAGTTGCAGTATGTAAACCTAATGGAATCAATGTCTCTGGCGAGAAGGAGGGTGCAGGAGACCCACCGACTGAAAACCTGTGTCTTCTGTTTCATACAAACTTTGTAAAATAAATGCAATTTATGTATAGTATCATCTCTTGAGTTGGTAATTTGGTGGGCTTACACATCACCTTCATCTCCTTCAGTTGGTAATTTGGTAACTTTGTCAAATTTTTGTTTTTGTTTTTTTAATTAAAATCTATTTATTTTAAAGTAATTTGTAGAAATTTTATAACAAGTTTCACCTTAAGCAATTCTACTTGGTCATGTAAATGGTAGTATTCATATTTAACTTTAACGTTTTAAGCGAAATGTAGATTTACTCTAACATATAAAATTATGCGAATTTAGCTCTAACGTTTTCAATCAAAATCAATTTTAGCAATACGCTATTAAAAATTTGAAAAAACTAGTTTGAGTGTTATTTAATTTCACATTGAATCTTTCAAACAATTTTGTTAACAAATTGAATCAATTTTGTACATTTTGGGTTTGTTTTTTTTTTTTTTTGTAACCATACTAATATAATACAATAAATATTTAAAACTAATAAGAAAAACATAGGGTTAAGGTGAAAAAATACTCCTAACATTTTTCAAGAGCAATTTTAACCCTAACGTCTAAAATGGTATAATTTTACCCCTAACATTGGTAGCCAAGAGCAATTTTACCCCTAACGCTCATAATTTGGGTTAACTTTACCCCTATTATAAAACATAAATATTTTTATTTCTTATTCTTCACTAATTGCATATTTAAAAAAAATTAATGTTTTATAATTTAATAATCGAATTGCTAAATAATATTATAAATTCAGTGGATTTTTTGAATTATTTTCTCCAATTTATACAAAAGACCGTATACTTGTTTTTTTTATTGTTTTTTTTTCACATAGTTTATCAAATCTGACACACATGTCAGATTGAGTTGGGTTGGACTTTGGCTGCCAGCTTGATGTTGACTGGACAAAGTTTCTTTCTAGTTATTTACTCCTGATTTCAAATGAAACTATAATATAAAATAACCATCGTGCGACCAGTATCATTCTAATTTATCCTCATGAGAATATGAGGAGACAATGCCCTGTTTTCCAAATCCAACACAAAGCACGAACACAACCATAAACTGATCAAAGTATAGACAGTGCCCTGTTTTCAAAATCCAACACAAAGCATGAACACAACCATAAACTGATCAAATTTTATACTGCATTGTATAGGTATTATGGAAGCTAATTCTATAGGTTATATGTATCATGGAACCCTTTGAACTAAAAACTCAAGGTGATAGTTATGTGTGACGGGGTTTTTGATTGATTTTGTGAAGATGCCAACCTAGTTTTGATCTTTGCATTCCGATCTTAGCCTATAACCCAACATTTACTTAAAAAACACACCCCTTAAATTTATAATTTTTTTATCCCTTAGTAACACCAAGAATAGTTCTAATCCGTTAACATCTTCAAACTTCATCGTCATTGATCTCTTCACTTTAGCCGTCATCATACCTATTATTATCTCCATCATTTTGTTCTTCCTCGTAATCATTGTTGTCTTCCTCATCATCCTTGTTAGTATCATGAGCATGGTTATTATCACTATCAACTGGTATTTTGGGTTTTGGATGAGGCACATAA
The DNA here is from genome assembly GCF_963576675.1 of Euphorbia lathyris. NCBI lineage: Eukaryota > Viridiplantae > Streptophyta > Magnoliopsida > Malpighiales > Euphorbiaceae > Euphorbia > Euphorbia lathyris. The sequence goes on along the minus strand of NC_088917.1, from coordinate 81,806,748 downwards.
CTAGTGAACTTTCTACGTGAAATTGACACTATTATTCATGTCAATGTCCTGAAGTCCTTTCGCTCTTCCCTTTCTCTTTTTAACTTCCATGATTTCTTTGGAAAATATCTCCTTCAATACCTCACATTTGTTCTCTTGCACATACTTGATTTTTTTTGTAAATTACTAGAGGCACACACATCACATTTGTTCAACATCTTTACCATACCCTAGTATTGAAACTTCCTTTTTCTTGACACATCGTTGAGCATATGATTGAGAACAACTATCATTAGAGCCAAGATCGGTGTGTTCTGCACTGCCATTGTCCTTTGCTGCTTCTTCCATAAGCTTGTTTTCTTCTTACCTGATGCTTTGATTTTTTTTTTCAAACCTCTTCCTCTTTTTCGATACTTCCGAATTTTGTACATTTTGCTTTGCACTAAGATACTTCCGAATTTTGTACATTTTGCTTTGCACTAATTTGGATATTGCAATCAAAATTATTGGAGTTTGTTAATTGTGTTGAAAAAAATAAAACCAAGGAAAAAAGCTCCGAAGTAACCCAAAACTATATAATTAGATCAAAATACATTTTGGATTCCAAATTTATGTTGATAGTAATTATATATTTATTGCAGAAACTAGCCTTTTATAATATAAATACCATTTTCACATAAACACAATAGAAAAGAAAAAATAGTATTTAGTTTGACATTGGTGATATCAAGTGGGTTTGCAGCAAGGAATATGTTGATCAAACAACGCAACCAGCCAACTGCTACATTGGTGATATCAATTCATCTCTTACCATTGTACTAAACAGAACAACTGTAATGGTTTATGCATTCAAATTTTACTGTCCTGTTACTATCATCGACTAAATAGCTAATTTTAGAATGTATTAGAGCAGTCACTCTCTTGCTAATGGACATCCATCTTTGACCAAATGTCTAAACTTATGGTTGTGCTTCGTTTGTGGCCAGTGGAGGCATGGGAACAAGATGAAACCTGTTATGAATTGGAAACAAAAAAGAAACGGAAACAGAAACAGATATGAAAGTGGGTAACGCTTGTGAAAAAAAAATTCCATGCAACATAGGCTTAGAGTGAATGATTGATCCTTGGCTGTCAAATAGGAGCACAAACTAATGTACGTTATTTCTAAGACATAATTTTCATAGAACTCAAAAGGGCCAAGAACAATAAATGCAGAGAAGTGTCTGTGCAACATTGATCACAAGTTAACAATGCTTAGCAATACCAAAACGAGTATCGATCCTTAAAACGACTTCAGATTTGATTGACATTCTACATCAACATCGTTCTCACATACTTGGGTGAGCCCTAAGGGTAGGCCAGGAGGATGTTGACGGAAGAGGCTCTTTCAAGCTATTAAAGATCAAAGCCTAAAGTAACTAGAGCACTTTTTAATGTCTCACAAGAATCTCAACTCGCATTGTCATTTGTTGATGCTCGACAGTAACCATAAAATGATCAAGTCCTACACTACACTTTATAGTCATTACTCGTGTAATTCTATAATCTAATGGAATTTAATATAACAAGCAATAGAAGAAAAATCAAGCGACTAATGAATCCAATGACCATGAACATGCTTAAAACCAATGAATATCAGATAAATCAATTACTTCCCTGAAACCCTATTTAAAACAGGTAACAAATGAATGGTTCATAGAAAAAACATAGAATTTCAAAGACAACTATTTACTATAATGAAATTTTCAAAGCATGCAATTTCACTCATGATATATTCCATAAATATAAGAGTACTCACATTTTAGTCACATTTATCTCCAACAAGACTTGTAAAAGACAAAAAATATCCTAGCCTATTGACCTCTCCTACAATATCTCAACTCGACTCTCCAATCATAATTAATAAACATCATCCTTCTTCTACCTAGACGATTAAATTTCTTTACCTTGTATTTGTGCACCAAAACCCAAAAGTTTATACTTTTTAAAGGACAAAATCGGAAGACAATTTCTCTTATGTGTTGAACCTCAATTTCAAACTTGAAGGAGTTCCCAAACTTTGAAGCAATGGCAGTACATCGACAAAACTTGAAGGAGTTTACCTCGACTTGATCCCCCGGCAAAACTTTCCTCTAAACTAAGACTACTCCATGACTGGATCCCCTACTCTTCTTCTTCTCCTTCTTCTTCTTCGCCTACCATAATGAAGCTTCGGCACAGTTTTCATACCCCCGCACCATTTGGCTCTGATTTGCATCCATAATTTCAGTGGAATTTGGAGCATGACGAGGAAGAGAAAACGTGTAAGTTCCTTTCCTCTACAGTGAGACTGGATCCTCTGCTTTTCTGCTGCTTCGCCTACCAGAATGGTGAGTTATGTGCTTGGCATATGGAATTTGTGAGGCAAAAACAATCAAATTTGTATGAGTTCATGACTACCTTCATAAACGAGATGCTGGTAGAGTTTGTAACCCTAATCTCAATGACCAGAACCGATGACATTTACACCAATGGAGTTGTTGCAATATGTAAACCTAATCGAATCAATGTCTCTGGCGAGAACGAGGGTGCAGGAGACCCACCGACTCAAGGAGGAAATGGAAGAGGATTTTGAAGAAACCAATGAAGAGGTGACAACATCTACAACAACAACAACGAAAGACACAATTAATCCACAAGAGGCAGAGGCAGAGGCCAAGGACGTAGAAGGCCTGGTCCGGAAAGGGTGGCGCCGGGGTAGAAGGCCTGAGCAAGGAGCGGCCCTAAGGGATGACGATGGGGCAGGAATGAACTGAATCCCACATCGGAAATGGAGGGGGTGATTGGGGCTTATTAGTAAGATGTGAATCCAATACATGCAGACGCGTTTTAAAGCCGTGAGGCCCAATGTGTTGGAATTGGGCCAGAGCGGACAATATCTACATGGTATTGGACCAAGGTGTTACAATTGGTAGCAGAGCCGACTCTCCACGTACGATGTGTGGTTCGGGGACGAACCAGGCGGAAGCTGGTGGGCCTATAACGACCCGGTCCGGAGAGGGTGGCGCCGGGGTAGAAGGCCTGAGCAAGGAGCGGCCCTAAGGGATGGCGATGGGGGCAGGAATGAACTGAATCCTACATCGAAAATGGAGGGGGAGTGATTGGGGCTTATTAGTAAGATGTGAATCCAATACATGCAGACGCGTTTTAACGCCGTGAGGCCCAATGTGTTGGAATTGGGCCAGAGCAGACAATATCTACATGGTATTGGACCAATGTGTTACATGTTCAATGTTATAATTTCTCCAAGTACGAATGTTGGATTCCTCCCAAGGAGATAGAGGAAAAATCCAAGAACATTCAAGATGAGGAAGTAACAGACACAATGTTACTAATTAAAGGAGAAGAAAATCATGAAAACAACATATGGTTTGATATTGAGTTACTTACTTATGATGATGCTTCATTCTTACATTCTTGCTTATATTCCGTTAAAAGAATATGAACATTGTGAAAAATCTATTAATGGTAGTATTTATTTATACTAATAAACGCGATTCTTTGGTTCTATAAAAAAAACTAATATAAAAATATAAATGTGATCTTTGGTATAGGTTATAGGATGGTGTTGTTAGTAATAGTTGTAGTTCTGTCCATAAATATATATTAGAGAATGATTTGATTTTACTATGTTCGGATGACAATAGACAGTTCCTACTATTTTATCATGAACGATGTTCCATTTTGTGTTTATTAAGGTTTAAGTTTCCTAAATTTTATGGAAGGATCTACAGATATATTTTTGGGATTGAATAACTTTAACTTATACATGATGTGTAATATGTGAGCTTTTGAATTATATGTATAACTTTTCAATTAAGTTTTGGTTTTTATTTTTATTTTTTTGTTTTAATTATAAGGTAAAAGTTATGTTGTATGTTTACTAAATCTCAATTGCAACAAAATAGCTAACAAGTTAACAGATCCTACAAATTGAAATTGCACACGAAAACAAAGTCACTTGTTTAACCAAAATATTTACTATGTCCACATTGAGCTATAGATTCAAAATTAATCAGCATTACGTATTGATTGTAGAATCATTCCCACCTTTGATTATCGAATATAAATTCAAAATTAAAAAACTAAGATATGTTACTGCTGGAATTGTTGGAGCTGGAGGGATCGAGGTTTTGTAATTGGTTGCTATGCTATTAACCTCTCTAGTGGTTATACGCATATTGCCCAGCTGACTGTCATTTTTTTCCTAGTAAAATCTGCCTCGGAGCGGGGTGTCACAATCTTTGGATTGTATCAGATTCTACATATGCAGTTGATAGGCTAAACGGAAAGTCTACCACGGTACCCTCGAAAATTAGACAAGATTGACTTCAGCGTTTATCAAGATTTTCGAATATGAATTGTAGAATCACTCATATCAACAGAGAGGGTAATCAGGCGTCGGATCAGCTTGCCCGTTTTGGCAAGATTGCTTCCGCCCTTACATGGTGGCACTCGGCTCCTCATTTTGGTCAATCGTCTGTTTTTGGCCATTTATGTAATGTTGCACATGTTCGTTTCCCTTAATTTTCTGTTTTGAACCTTTTATTTTCATTTTCCTCTCTTTGTAATTTTCCTTTTTATTAGTAATATTTCAGGTTGATTTGGTGTGTTAGGGGTGCCAACCTAGTTGGGATGTCTAGCCACTTAATCGCGTCTTAAGCTTTCATGCAATAATAATAATAATAATAATATTAATATTAATAATAATAATAAATTTTGTTATTATATAGACTCTCCTCCACCGCCACACCAAGTCCTTCTAAGATATCTTTCTTTTTCTCTTTGTCTCTTCTTTCCATATCCGTCTCCATTTTCTTCACTTTCTCCTTCTTTTATGTCTGTTATGTCACATCACATGTTCTCCACTTTCTTCACTTTCTTCTTCTTTTATATCTACTTTGCCACATCACATGAGATACATACACACGTGTCTATATTTTCATGTTAGTTAAGAATAGGTGTTAAAGTACTGGTTTTACACTTTTTCTATGTAGCCTATTAAGATGTGAACTTGTCAATATTTTAAAAATATATTAGTAGTTGATCTATCTATCTATAATAATAATAATAATAAATATTGCGAGGTTTTTGTAATTTTAAAATGGATATTAATTGAAGTTGGTTTGAGTGATTAAGAGTCTCAAGTCGCTTAAGCTAGAACTCAAGTTCGAATCCTAACTATTACTTTGCACGTTCTTTGCGTGGGGCAGTCAATTGTTTATATAGAAATCGAAAATTGTAAAAAAAAATTAATTCCATATTATTGAATATAATGATATTAATAATTTAGGTTAAAACGATTTCAAGTTTAAAGTGTTATGAATTAATTACATATCATTCAAAAATTGTAAAATTGCTACATGTGTCCCCTTACGTGTCTCCTTACCTCCACTAAGTTGCTCCATCTGTCAAATTTTGAAAAAAATTGCTGTCTCAAACCATATGTCCTTACGTGTCCCCTTGATGAAGTGGAGCGGGCCTTGAACTATTTGGAGAAAGCGGACCCGGTGGCGAAACTGAGATTTTGAAGTTAAAACGGGGTTGTTGGAATTTAGTGCTTTCGGACCCTAATTTAATTGGATTCGGCCCACTGAACTCCAACCGGTAAGGGTGTCAAATGTGATCTTTGGTATAGGTTATGGGATGGTGTTGTTAGTAATAGTTGTAGTTCTGTCCATAAATCTATATTAGAGAATGATTTGATTTTACTATGTTCGGATGACAATAGACAGTTCCTACTATTTTATCATGAACGATGTTCCATTTTGTGTTTATTAAGGTTTAAGTTTCCTAAATTTTATGGAAGGATCTACAGATATATTTTTGGGATTGAATAACTTTAACTTATACATGATGTGTAATATGTGGGCTTTTGAATTATATGTATAACTTTTCAATTAAGTTTTGGTTTTTATTTTTATTTTTTTGTTTTAATTATAAGGTAAAAGTTATGTTGTATGTTTACTAAATCTCAATTGCAACAAAATAGCTAACAAGTTAACAGATCCTACAAATTGAAATTGCACACGAAAACAAAGTCACTTGTTTAACCAAAATATTTACTATGTCCACATTGAGCTATAGATTCAAAATTAATCAGCATTACGTATTGATTGTAGAATCATTTCCACCTTTGATTATCGAACATAAATTCAAAATTAAAAAACTAAGATATGTTACTGCTGGAATTGTTGGAGCTGGAGGGATCGAGGTTTTGTAATCGGTTGCTATGCTATTAACCTCTCTACTGGTTATACGCATATTTCCCAGCTGACTGTCATTTTTTTCGTAGTAAAATCTTCGTGGGAGCGGGGGTGTCACAATCTTTGGATTGAATCAGATTCTACATATGCAGTTGATAGGCTAAACCGAAAGTCTACAACGGTACCCTGGAAAATTGGACAAGATTGACTTCAGCGTTTATCAAGATTTTCGAATATAAATTGCAGAATCACTCATATCAACAGAGAGGGCAATCAGGGGATCAGCTTGCCCATTTTGGCAAGACAGCTTCCGCCCTTACATGGTGGCCTTCGGCTCCTCATTTTTGTCAATCGTCTGTTTTTGGCGATTTATGTAATGTTGCACATGTTCTTCCCTTAATTTTCTGTTTTGAACCTTTTATTTTCATTTTCCTCTCTTTGTAATTTTCCTTTTTATTAATAATATTTCAGGTTGATTTGGTGTGGTAGGGGTACCAACCTAGTTGGGATGTCTAGCCACTTAATCGCGTCTTAAGCTTTCATGCAAAAAAAAAATAATAATAATAATAATAATAATAAATTTTGTTATTATATAGACTCTTCTCCACCGCCACACAAAGTCCTTCTAAGATATCTTTTTTTTCTTTGTCTCCTCTTTCTATATCGGTCTCCATTTTCTTCACTTTCTCCTTCTTTTATGTCTGGTTATGTCACATCACATGTTTTCCATTTTCTTCACTTTCTCCTTCTTTTATGTCTATTTTGCCACATCACATGAGATACATACACACGTGTCTATATTTTCATGTTAGTTAAGAATATGTGTCAAACTACTGGTTTTACACTTTTTCTATATAGCCTTTTAAGATGTGAACTTGTCAATATTTTAAAAATATATTAGTAGTGGATCTATCTATTTATAATAATAATAATAATAAATATTGCGAGGTTTTTGTAATTTTAAAATGGATATTAATTGAAGTTGGTTTGAGTGATTAAGAGTCTCAAGTAGCTTAAGCTAAAACTCAACTTCGAATCCTAACTATTACTTTGCACGTTCTTTGCCTGGGGCAGTCAATTGTTTATATAGAAATCGAAAATTGTAAAAAAAAATTAATTCCATATTATTGAATACAATGATATTAATAATTTAGGTTAAAATGATTTCAAGTTTAAAGTGTTATGAATTAATTCCATATCATTCGAAAATTGTAAAATTGCTACATGTGTCCCCTTACGTGTCTCCTTACCTCCACTAAGTTGCTCTGTCTGTCAAATTTTGAAAAAAATTGTTGTCTCCAACCATATGTCCTTACGTGTCCCCTTGATGAAGTGGAGCGGGCCTTGAACTATTTGGAGAAAGCGGACCCGGTGGCGAAACTGAGATTTTGAAGTTAAAACGTGGTTGTTGGAATTTAGTGATTTCGGACCCTAATTTAATTGGATTCGGCCCACTAAACTCCAATCGGTAAGGGTGTCAAATGTGATCTTTGGTATAGGTTATGGGATGGTGTTGTTAGTAATAGTTGTAGTTCTGTCCATAAATCTATATTAGAGAATGATTTGATTTTACTATGTTCGGATGACAATAAACAGTTCCTACTATTTTATCATGAACGATGTTCCATTTTGTGTTTATTAAGGTTTAAGTTTCCTAAATTTTATGGAAGGATCTACAGATATATTTTTGGGATTGAATAACTTTAACTTATACATGATGTGTAATATGTGGGCTTTTGAATTATATGTATAACTTTTCAATTAAGTTTTGCTTTTTATTTTTATTTTTTTGTTTTAATTATAAGGTAAAAGTTATGTTGTATGTTTACTAAATCTCAATTGCAACAAAATAGCTAACAAGTTAACAGATCCTACAAATTGAAATTGCACACGAAAACAAAGTCACTTGTTTAACCAAAATATTTACTATGTCCACATTGAGCTATAGATTCAAAATTAATCAGCATTACGTATTGATTGTAGAATCATTCCCACCTTTGATTATCGAATATAAATTCAAAATTAAAAAACTAAGATATGTTACTGCTGGAATTATTGGAGGTCGAGGGATTGAGGTTTTGTAATTGGTTGCTATGCTATTAACCTCTCTAGTGGTTATACGCATATTGCCCAGCTGACTGTCATTTTTTTCGTAGTAAAATCTGCCTATGAGCCGGGGTGTCACATTCTTTGGATTGAATCAGATTCTACATATGCAGTTGATAGGTTAAACCCAAAGTCTACCACGGTACCCTGGAAAATTAGACAAGATTGACTTCAGCGTTTATCAAGATTTTCGAATATGAATTGCAGAATCACTCATATCCACGGAGAGGGCCATCAGGCGTCGGATCAGCTTGCCCGTTTTGGCAAGACTGCTTCCGCCCTTACATGGTGGCACTCGGCTCCTCATTTTTGTCAATCGTCTGTTTTTGGCGATTTATATATGTAATGTTGCACATGTTCGTTTCCCTTAATTTTCTGTTTTGAACCTTTTATTTTCATTTTCCTCTCTTTGTAATTAACCTCTCTAGTGGTTATAGGCATATTGTCCAGCTGACTGTCATTTTTTTCGTAGTAAAATCTGCCTGTGAGCTGGGGTGTCACATTCTTTGGATTGAATCAGATTCTACATATGCAGTTGATAGGTTAAACCCAAAGTCTACCACGATACCCTCGAAAATTAGACAAGATTGACTTCAGCGTTTATCAAGATTTTCGAATATGAACTGCAGAATCACTCATATCCACAGAGAGGGCAATCAGGCGTCCGATCAGCTTGCCCGTTTTGGCAAGACTGCTTCCGCCCTTACATGGTGGCACTCGGCTCCTCATTTTTGTCAATCGTCTGTTTTTGGCGATTTATATATGTAATGTTGCACATGTTCGTTTCCCTTAATTTTCTGTTTTGAACCTTTTATTTTCATTTTCCTCTCTTTGTAATTTTCCTTTTTATTGATAATATTTCAGGTTGATTTGGTGTGTTAGGGGTGCCAACCTAGTTGGGATGTCTAGCCACTTAATCGCGTCTTAAGCGTTCATGCAAAAATAATAATAATAATAATATTAATAATACTAATAAATTTTGTTATTATATAGACTCTCCTCCACCGCCACACCAAGTCCTTCTAAGATATCTTTCTTTTTCTCTTTGTCTCTTCTTTCCATATTCGTCTCCATTTTCTTCACTTTCTCCTTCTTTTATGTCTGTTATGTCACATCACATGTTCTCCATTTTCTTCACTTTCTCCTTCTTTTATGTCTATTTTGCCACATCACATGAGATACATACACACGTGTCTATATTTTCATGTTAGTTAAGAATATGTGTCAAACTACTGGTTTTACACTCTTTCTATATAGCCTATTAAGATGTGAACTTGTCAATATTTTAAAAATATATTAGTAGTTGACCTATCTATCTATAATAATAATAATAATAAATATTGCGAGGTTTTTGTAATTTTAAAATGGATATTAATTGAAGTTGGTTTGAGTGATTAAGAGTCTCAAGTCGCTTAAGCTAAAACTCAAGTTCGAATCCTAACTATTACTTTGCACGTTCTTTGCCTGGGGCAGTCAATTGTTTATATAGAAATCGAAAATTGTAAAAATAAATTAATTCCATATTATTGAATATAATGATATTAATAATTTAGGTTAAAATGATTTCAAGTTTAAAGTGTTATGAATTAATTCCATATCATTCGAAAATTGTAAAATTGCTACATGTGTCCCCTTACGTGTCTCCCTACCTCCACTAAGTTGCTCTGTCTGTCAAATTTTGAAAAAAAATGTTGTCTCCAACCATATGTCCTTACGTGTCCCCTTGATGAAGTGGAGCGGGCCTTGAACTATTTGGAGAAAGCGGACCCGGTGGCGAAACTGAGAGTTTGAAGTTAACACGTGGTTGTTGGAATTTAGTGATTTCGGACCCTAATTTAATTGGATTCGACCGACTGAACTCCAACCGGTAAGGGTGTCAAATGTGATCTTTGGTATAGGTTATGGGATGGTGTTGTTAGTAATATGGTGTTGTTAGTAATAGTTGTGGTTCTGTCCATAAATCTATATTAGAGAATGATTTGATTTTACTATGTTCGGATGACAATAGACAGTTCCTACTATTTTATCATGCACGATGTTCCATTTTGTGTTTATTAAGGTTTAAGTTTCCTAAATTTTATGGAAGGATCTACAGATATATTTTTGGGATTGAATAACTTTAACTTATACATGATGTGTAATATGTGGGCTTTTGAATTATATGTATAACTTTTCAATTAAGTTTTGGTTTTTATTTTTATTTTTTTGCTTTAATTATAAGGTAAAAGTTATGTTCTATGTTTACTAAATCTCAATTGCAACAAAATAGGTAACAAGTTAACAGATCCTACAAATTGAAATTGCACACGAAAACAAAGTCACTTGTTTAACCAAAATATTTACTATGTCCACATTGAGCTATAGATTCAAAATTAATCAGCATTACGTATTGATTGTAGAATCATTCCCACCTTTGATTATCGAATATAAATTCAAAATTAAAAAACTAAGATATGTTACTGTTGGAATTGTTGGTGCTGGAGGGATCGAGGTTTTATAATTGGTTGCTATGCTATTAACCTCTCTAGTGGTTATACGCATATTGCCCAGCTGACTGTCATTTTTTTCGTAGTAAAATCTGCCTGGGAGCGGGGTGTCACAATCTTTGGATTGAATCAGATTCTACATATGCAGTTGATAGGCTAAATCGAAAGTCTACCACCGTACCCTGGAAAATTAGACAAAATTGACTTCAGCGTTTATCAAGATTTTCGAATATGAATTGCTGAATCACTCATATCCACAGAGAGGGCAATCAGGCGTCGGATCAGCTTGCCCGTTTTGGCGATTTACATGGTGGCACTCGGCTCCTCATTTTTGTCAATCGTGTGTTTTTGGCGATTTATGTAATGTTGCACATGTTCGTTTCTCTTAATTTTCTGTTTTGAACCTTTTATTTTCATTTTCCTCTCTTTGTAATTTTCCTTTTTATTAATAATATTTCAGGTTGATTTGGTGTGTTAGGGGTGCCAACCTAGTTGGGATGTCTAGCCACTTAATCGCGTCCTAAGCTTTCATGCAAAAATAATAATAATAATTATAATAATAATAAATTTTGTTATTATATAGACTCTCCTCCACCGCCACACAAAGTCCGTCTAAGATATCTTTCTTTTTGTTTGTCTCCTCTTTCCATATCGGTCTCCATTTTCTTCACTTTCTCCTTCTTTTATGTCTGTTATGTCACATCACATGTTCTCCATTTTCTTCACTTTCTCCTTCTTTTATGTCTATTTTGCCACATCACATGAGATACATACACACGTGTCTATATTTTCATGTTAGTTAAGAATATGTGTCAAACTACTGGTTTTACACTTTTTCTATATAGCCTTTTAAGATGTGAACTTGTCAATATTTTAAAAATATATTAGTAGTTGATCTATCTATTTATAATAATAATAATAATAAATATTGCGAGGTTTTTGTAATTTTAAAATGGATATTAATTGAAGTTGGTTTGAGTGATTAAGAGTCTCAAGTCGCTTAAGCTAGAACTCAAGTTCGAATCCTAACTATTACTTTGCACGTTCTTTGCCTGGGGCAGTCAATTGTTTATATAGAAATCGAAAATTGTAATAAAAAATTAATTCCATATTATTGAATATAATGATATTAATAATTTAGGTTAAAATGATTTCAAGTTTAAAGTGTTATGAATTAATTCCATATCATTCGAAAATTGTAAAATTGCTACATGTGTTCCCTTACGTGTCTCCTTACCTCCACTAAGTTGCTCCGTCAAATTTTGAAAAAATTGCTGTCTCAAACCATATGTCCTTACGTGTCCCCTTGATGAAGTGGAGCGGGCCTTGAACTATTTGGAGAAAGCGGACCCGGTGGCGAAACTGAGATTTTGAAGTTAAAACGGGGTTGTTGGAATTTAGTGATTTCGGACCGTAATTTAATTGGATTCGGCCCACTGAACTCCAACCGGTAAGGATGTCAAATGTGATCTTTGGTATAGGTTATGGGATGATGTTGTTAGTAATAGTTGTAGTTCTATCCATAAATCTATATTAGAGAATGATTTGATTTTACTATGTTCGGATGACAATAGACAGTTCCTACTATTTTATCATGAACGATGTTCCATTTTGTGTTTATTAAGGTTTAAGTTTCCTAAATTTTATGGAAGGATCTACAGATATATTTTTGGTTTTTATTTTTATTTTTTTGTTTTAATTATAAGGTAAAAGTTATGTTGTATGTTTACTAAATCTCAATTGCAACAAAATAGCTAACAAGTTAATAGATCCTACAAATTGAAATTGCACATGAAAACAAAGTTACTTGTTTAACCAAAATATTTACTATGTCCACATTGAGCTATAGATTCAAAATTAATCAGCATTACGTATTGATTGTAGAATCATTCCCACCTTTGATTATCGAATATAAATTCAAAATAAAAAAACTAGATATGTTATTGCTGGAATTGTTGGAGCTGGAGGGATCGAGGTTTTGTAATTGGTTGCTATGCTATTAACCTCTCTAGTGGTTATACGCATATTGCCCAGCTGACTATCATTTTTTTCGTAGTAAAATCTGCCTGGGAGCGGGGGTGTCACAATCTTTGGATTGAATAAGATTCTACATATGCAGTTGATAGGCGAAACCCAAAGTCTACCACAGTTGATTTCAGCGTTTATCAAGATTTTCGAATATGAATTGCAGAATCACTCATATCCACAGAGAGGGAAATCAGGCGTCGGATCAGCTTGCCCGTTTTGGCAAGACTGCTTTCGCCCTTACATGGTGGCACTCGGCTCCTCATTTTTGTCAATCGTCTGTTTTTGGCAATTTATGTAATGTTGCACATGTTCGTTTCCCTTAATTTTCTGTTTTGAACCTTTTATTTTCATTTTCCTCTCTTTGTAATTTTCCTTTTTATTAATAATATTTCAGGTTGATTTAATGTGTTAGGGGTGCCAACCTAGTTGGGATGTCTAGCCACTTAATCGCGTCTTAAGCTTTCATGCAAAAATAATAATAATAATAATATTAATATTAATAATAATAATAATAATAAATTTTGTTATTATATAGACTCTCCTCCACCGCCACACCAAGTCTGATAACTCGGGAAAAAATCCTTGATCGGAGCACTTCCCTGTGAGGCGCCGTTGGGATCGGCCGGGGACACTCCGATGCCAAAGTCAGTAATATTTCTGAAAGTAAACTATAAGCACAAAAGTAGAGAATCAGTAAGTGTACCTTTGATCCTAAGAAGTTGGGGTATTTATATAGGTTTCTGTAACCTTCAGCATTAATGGGGAAGCAGGTGAAGAGTCATGTCATTACTCATCTTTAATTGCTATCAATTCTCCATTAATCCCAACATTTAGCATCGAAACCCTCAGAGTTGAGGTATTCGAACAGTCAAGTCTTTATTCCCCTTTAATGGCTATTAATTGCCATTTAATTATATTTATTCCCATTCATGGATGGTAATAAAGGCGCCTTTTGGTATTCTTAGATTTGTCAAGGCGTATGTACGCTCTCCTTGAGAGCTATGGCGGGTCTCCACTACTCGCTCTCATCGGGCGTATCTTGTTATGGCGTATCTCGTCATGGTCCACGTGGTGTGGCATAATGCTAGAGACTCCTTATGGCGTATCTCGTCATAAAGTTCCAGATTTAATGTAGAAAACTCTTTCCTACCAATATATGGAGAACTGTATCTTTGGATAGATTTGTTGTACTGATTGAGCCAAGGTTTGAGATTGAGATTTCTATTCCGTTGACTCTATTGTTTTGAACCTTTTATTTTCATTTTCCTCTCTTTGTAATTTTCCTTTTTATTGATAATATTTCAGGTTGATTTGGTGTGTTAGGGGTGCCAACCTAGTTGGGATGTCTACCACTTAATCGCGTCTTAAGCTTTCATGCAAAAATAATAATAATATTATTATTAATAATAATAATAAATTTTGTTATTATATAGACTCTCCTCCACCGCTACCCCAAGTCCTTCTAAGATATCTTTCTTTTTCTCTTTGTCTCTTCTTTCCATATTCGTCTCCATTTTCTTCACTTTCTCCTTCTTTTATGTCTGTTATGTCACATCACATGTTCTCCATTTTCTTCACTTTCTCATTCTTTTATGTCTATTTTGCCACATCACATGAGATACATACACACGTGTCTATATTTTCATGTTAGTTAAGAATAGGTGGCAAACTACTGGTTTTACACTTTTTCTATATAGCCTATTAAGATGTGAACTTGTCAATATTTTAAAAATATATTAGTAGTTGATCTATCTATCTATCTATAATAATAATAATAATAAATATTACGAAGTTTTTGTAATTTTAAAATGGATATTAATTGAAGTTGGTTTGAGTGATTAAGAGTCTTAAGTCGCTTAAGCTAGAACTCAAGTTCGAATCCTAACTATTACTTTGCACGATCTTTGCGTGGGGCAGTCAATTGTTTATATAGAAATCGAAAATTGTAAAAAAAAATTAATTCCATATTATTGAATATGGTGATATTAATAATTTAGGTTAAAATGATTTCCAGTTTAAAGTGTTATGAATTAATTCCATATCATTCGAAAATTGTAAAATTGCTACATGTGTTCCCTTACGTGTCTCCTTACCTCCACTAAGTTGCTCCGTCTGTCAAATTTTGAAAAAAATTGCTGTCTCAAACCATATGTCCTTACGTGCCCCCTTGATGAAGTGGAGCGGGCCTTGAACTATTTGGAGAAACCGGACCCGCTGGTGAAACTGAGATTTTGAAGTTAAAACGGGGTTGTTGGAATTTAGTGATTTCGGACCCTAATTTAATTGGATTCGGCCCACTGAACTCCAATCGGTAAGGGTGTCAAATGTGATCTTTGGTATAGGTTATGGGATGGTGTTGTTAGTAATAGTTGTAGTTCTGTCCATAAATCTATATTAGAGAATGATTTGATTTTACTATGTTCGGATGACAATAGACAGTTCCTACTATTTTATCATGAACGATGTTCCATTTTGTGTTTATTAAGGTTTAAGTTTCCTAAATTTTATGGAAGGATCTACAGATATATTTTTGGGATTGAATAACTTTAACTTATACATGATGTGTAATATGTGGGCTTTTGAATTATATGTATAACTTTTCAATTATGTTTTGGTTTTTATTTTTATTTTTTTTGTTTTAATTATAAGGTAAAAGTTATGTTGTATGTTTACTAAATCTCAATTGCAACAAAATAGCTAACAAGTTAACCGATCCTACAAATTGAAATTGCACACGAAAACAAAGTCACTTGTTTAACCAAAATATTTACTATGTCCACATTGAGCTATAGATTCAAAATTAATCAGCATTACGTATTGATTGTAGAATCATTCCCACCTTTGATTATCGAATATAAATTCAAAATTAAAAAACTACGATATGTCACTACTGGAATTGTTGGAGCTGTAGGGATCGAGGTTTTTTAATTGGTTGCTATGCTACTAACCTCTCTAGTGGTTATACGTATATTGCCCAGCTGACTGTCATTTTTTTCGTAGTAAAATCTGCCTGGGAGCAGGGGTGTCAAAATCTTTGGATTGAATCAGATTCTACATATGCAGTTGATAGGCTAAACGGAAAGTCTACCACGGTACCCTAGAAAATTAGACAAGATTGACTTCAGCGTTTATCAAGATTTTCGAATATGAATTGCAGAATCACTCATATCCATAGAGAGGGCAATCAGGCGTCGGATCAGCTTGCCCGTTTTGGTAAGACTGCTTCCGCCCTTACATAGTGGCACTCGGCTCCTCATTTTTGTCAATGGTCTGTTTTTGGCGATTTATGTAATGTTGCACATGTTCGTTTCCCTTAATTTTCTGTTTTAAACCTTTTATTTTCATTTTCCTCTCTTTGTAATTTTCCTTTTTATTGATAATATTTTAGGTTGATTTGGTGTGTTAGGGGTGCCAACCTAGGTGGGATGTCTAGCCACTTAATCGCATCTTAAGCTTTCATGCAAAAATAATAATAATAATAATAATATTAATAATAATAATAAATTTTGTTATTATATAGACTCTCCTCCACCGCCACACCAAGTCCTTCTAAGATATCTTTCCTTTTCTCTTTGTCTCTTCTTTCCATATCCGTCTCCAATTTCTTCACTTTCTCCTTCTTTTATGTCTGTTATGTCACATCACATGTTCTCCATTTTCTTCACTTTCTCCTTCTTTTATGTCTATTTTTCCATATCACATGAGATACATACACACGTGTCTATATTTTCATGTTAGTTAAGAATAGGTGGCAAACTACTCGTTTTACACTTTTTCTATATAGCCTATTAAGATGTGAACTTCTCAATATTTTAAATATATATTAGTAGTTGATCTATCTATTTATAATAATAATAATAATAAATATTGCGAGGTTTTTGTAATTTTAAAATGGATATTAACTGAAGTTGGTTTGAGTGATTAAGAGTCTTAAGTCGCTTAAGCTAGAACTCAAGTTCGAATCCTAACTATTACTTTGCATGTTCTTTGTAAAAAATCGAAAATTGTTTATATAGAAATCGAAAATTGTAAAAAAAAATTAATTCCATATTATTGAATATAATGATATTAATAATTTAGGTTAAAATGATTTCAAGTTTAAAGTGTTATGAATTAATTCCATATCATTCGAAAATTGTAAAATTGCTACATGTGTCCCCTTACGTGTCTCCTTACCTCCACTAAGTTGCTCCGTCTGTCAAATTTTGAAAAACATTACTGTCTCAAACCATATGTCCTTACGTGTCCCCTTGATGAAGTGGAGCGGGCCTTGAACTATTTGGAGAAAGCGGACCCGGTGGCGAAACTGAGATTTTGAAGTTAAAACGGGGTTGTTGGAATTTAGTGATTTCGGACCCTAATTTAATTAGATTCGGCCCACTGAACTCCAACCGGTAAGGGTGTCAAATGTGATCTTTGGTATAGATTATGGGATGGTGTTGTTAGTAATAGTTGTAGTTCTGTCCATAAATCTATATTAGAGAATGATTTGATTTTACTATGTTCGGATGACAATAGACAATTCCTACTATTTTATCATGAACGATGTTCCATTTTGTGTTTATTAAGGTTTAAGTTTCCTAAATTTTATGGAAGGATCTACAGATAAATTTTTGGGATTGAATAACTTTAACTTATACATGATGTGTAATATGTGGGCTTTTGAATTATATGTATAACTTTTCAATTATGTTTTGGTTTTTATTTTTATTTTTTTGTTTTAATTATAAGGTAAAAGTTATGTTGTATGTTTACTAAATCTCAATTGCAACAAAATAGCTAACAAGTTAACAGAGGATCCTACAAAAAAGAGATTAGAAGGGTGTATATTTATTGCGATCTCATGACGAAACCTAAGGCGATTGATTCCAAGGCAAAGGCGGCTATGGGGAAGGGTGGCGCTGCCGACGGATCGGCGCCGGTTTTGAGGGACTAGACGGAGGAGAGGGCGCTGGATGAGGATCCAGTGGCGGATGGGCTAAGGGAGGACCGTGCTAGGTGGTTGGCGGAGTTTCCGCGTGAGGGAAATCTGGCGGATGGGGATGGTATCTCGGCGGATCTGCCGCGCGATAGGAGAAGGAGCGGCGATCGGGTGTGGGAGAGGTCGCGGGAGCGGGTCCGGTTGGCTCGTGATGGGGGTGGTGTGCCGGATTCGGCGGGGGTGCCAAGAGGGCGCAAGGGATTACGGGATGGTGCGGGGCTTCGGGGCTTGGGGTAGGGGAACGTGGGCAAGTCGGTGCGGGGTTATTCGAAGCACCGACTCCTGTTGCGGGGGGCCATGCTTGCGGATCCGATACTGGGATGTCAGAAGAGAGGCATCCCTGTCCTAGCGCGCAGGAACCCCCTGCTAGGGCAGTTTGCCATCCTGTGGGGGGGGGGGATTGGTGGGAAGGTGCCTGTTGCTAGTGCGGGAGAGGGTAGCGCTGTCGGGGCTATACCGGCAGGTTTGGAGGTTGCCCTGTTAAGAGCACCAGAGGTGTCCATGGGATCTAAGGAAGCTAGGGAAATCGTGGATGTCCCCTTGGGGGGAGCGTTGGCCCAGGGGGCTGCGGGACATAATGTGTCATGTTCTAACCCTAACCCAGTGGATTATTCTAATTCTGGTAAAGGCATGGGAAAATTTTCTTGGAGAGATAAGGTGTTGGGGGTGGTTGAAGAAGAACCCATGTTGGAGGATGACATTATAGAGGAGGATTCTGAGGATATCTTTTCCGACTCTGACATTGAAGATGGTGAACAAGAGGACCCGCTGTTGGTCCCTTGTAGGGTTGCAAGTATAGTTCCAAGGGGGGGTTAGGAACTATTTAAACTTTTTTCGCAATTAGGGCAGACTTCTTTTTCTAAGGAAAAAGGTTTTAACAGTGGCGCTGAGTAAACAGCAAGATACTGGCTTAGTCAACTGGTGACTAAGTCAGTTTCTTAGCTTGAGTCAGGAGATAGCACATAGAGTTTATTCCTGAGCTCAGACGTTCAGTGCGCACAACTCAACTTGACCTTCTTTACTTGGTCAGTTTTTAGTTATTTTAAGCAAGCAATATAAATAAGGAGTTAAAGGTAAGAAATACTTCACTCAGCAGATTTATCCAGGCTCGATAGGCTCTCTACTTTACTTAACAGCCAGTAGACCGGACATTCAGTTTTCAGTATGCTACTGTGCTAGATATCAATCTAACCCTAAGGAATCTCATTACATTGTTGTAAAAAGAATCCTTAGATATTTGCAAAGCTCAGTGAACGCATGTCTATGGTATCCAAATACACATGATTTTACACTCATCGGATACACTGACGCTGACTATGGACGGGATAAGCTAGAACGTAAAAGCACCTCTGGAGGATGTCACTTCTTAGGAAGCTGTCTTGTATCCTGGTTCAGCAAGAAGCAGGCGTCAGTAGCCTTGTCCACCACTGAAGCTGAGTACATTGCTGCTGGTCATTGTGTTTCTCAAGTCCTATGGATTAAGCAACAACTTGAAGACTATGGTGTTCAAACGAAGACAATTGAAGTCAAGTGTGACAACAAAAGTGCAATTGATCTTTCAAAGAACCCAATTCAACACAGCAGAATGAAGCATGTCAGCATCAGACATCACTTCATTAGAGACCATGTACTCAAAGGTGAGATCAAGCTGACCTTTGTCCCAACGGACGAACAGCTTGCGGATATCTTCACGAAGCCACTGGCCCGTGAGCAGTTCAGCATACTGAGAGAAGCAATTGGTATGTTTAATCCTCTTCAGTAAATTCCTGTGCTAAATGAATATGAATGCTGAGTGAATTACTATGCTGAATGATTGATTGTTTGCTGAGTATCTCATCAAAACTAACTGAACATCAAATACTGAGTAAACTTGCCCACTAAGTTAATTAGTTTAAACTTAAACTTTAAAATCATCTGTAAATGCAAGACTGACCACTTAGAATATGAAACGCTTGACATTCTAAACGATGAGTGTTAGATTCGTTAGAATGAATGCAATAGCACGCGTATAGCCCTAGGATGACGTATTCACCGTATGTGTCATAAATGCCAGGATCTTTGTCGGTACATAATCCCGAGGCAAAACTGACACATGGATTTGATTAAATCCACACCGATCATTTCTTCTATAAATAATGGGTAATTCCCCATCTTTTATTTTTTACGCTTAATCAAATTCTAAGGCAAAGAAACTCTCTCTCTCAAGATCCTTCTAAACCTTCCCCATCCTCGAAAATGACTAAGGTTTCTTACAATACCTCCGGTGCCGGCCACCAAAAGTCCAACTCCGATGAACCCACTGGAAATCCTCCTACGCCGAGCAAGGGAAAAACTGGCCAAACCTTTGGTCAAGGAAAGACTGTGAAAGTTCGCACCTACTCCAAAGTTTTTGAGAACGTACGAGAATGGAAAGTTGAGCCCTCCAGATGGGTCTCAGAACACTTCGTACAGAACGAACAACCCTTCTACGAATGGATTTCACAAAACGGCTGGACTGAGCTGTTTTCGGTTAGGGATGAAACCTATCCTGACCTAGTGAGGGAGTTTTACTACAACCTCAAAGTTGCCAATGACAACACTAACTACCTGTGCACTGAGGTGAAAGGCAAAACCATCTTCATCAACCCTCTCTACATAGGAAATCTTCTCAAGCTAAAGACTGAGGGAGCAAGGCTGAGAAGATCGGGAAATCAGGACAAAACTAACTATGCACACAACTTTTGCAAACCTGAGGGTCACTCAGGAGAAGTGTCAGCTTCATCAATGGGTCAGCACCAGAAGATGGCTCACTACTTGCTGACCTACTTCATTTACCCGAAGATCAACTGCACTACATCAGCAACAAACTTCGAGCAGTGCTTCATATGGCACATGCTGACGTACACTCCCATCAACATGCCGGTCTTCCTCGTTGCTGGTTTCCTTCGAAGCACTGGCACGATGCGGCTTGGATCACTCATCACCCGAATCCTCATTGACCATAAGATTGATCTTGAAGGTGAGGACAAAAATCGAGGATCTGAGATAACAGCTGCCTCGCTGAGGGCATTGAAGTTTGGACAGCCCTTGAAGAAAGGCAAAGTTGCTGCTGGCCAAGCTGAGGAAACTGCTGAGCCAAAGAAAGGGCGAAGGACTAAGGCCCCAGCTTCCCACAAGAGGAAAACTGATGAGACTCCTTCTAAAAATATTGAGTCTCCAGCAAAGAGGCAGAAGTCAGCTGGTAAGTCAGCTGAGAAAAGAAGCATGCAAGGTGAGCCTGGAACTGAGGAAGCTACTGGGCAACCTCAGAAGAAGCAGAAGTCTTCAACGCTGGCTCCACTGAATGCCATACCTACTGATTTCATTGTACCGGGTGACTCTCACTTCACCCAGTGTCAAGGTACAGAAGCTGAGCATGATGAACATGAGGTTCAACTAGATGATCACTTCATCTCCCAAGTTGAGGAAGAACTTGACGGTGACAGTACCGAAGAAGAAGAGGAAGAAGCCAGCGGTCAAGATGACGCTGAGGACTCTGAGGAAACAGCCAGTGAGAATGAGGCTGAGGATGCTGATACTGGGTTAGCTGCTGGTGTTGAGCAAGTACTTGACCAACACACTGTTGATCAAGTTGAAGAGCAAGCTGACCAGCCTCATACTGAGCAACAAGAATCTTCCCCTTCTCACTCAGGAGAACCTGATCATACTGTCACTCCACCTCGTAGAAGGCGAAAGTTGGTCAAGGCCAGTGAGAAGCTAATCAGTGAACCTCCTGTGCAAATACCAACTCTTCCTGACTTTGTCGTCTCCAAGACAACTAAGGACCCTTCTACCGTCCAACTCAAGTTTTTCAAACGCCAATCCACTTCCACTACATCGGCGGCATTAGAAAAACAAGCCTCTGTTTCTTCTCAATAGGAACATACCGACCCCAATGCTTCTACAACATCAACCAGTCAGGTTGAGCCGTCTACTGTTCATGCTATTTCCTCAAGCATGGTGCTGACTCCACACACCTCTGCCGTCAGCACAGACAGTATTCGCATTGCAACTTCTCAAACTCAACTCTCTGCCGATCAATCAACTGTTCCTACAACTCAAGTGTAGATTGAGCATACTATTCCAGTCACTGACCTGGTTACTTCTCTCACTCCTTTCACTCCTCCTACCGGTCACACTGATATACCTGAAGGATCCCAAAGCTATTTGAATGCCACTGAGTCTGGCAAAAAGATCATTGACTCAGTGCAAGC
The DNA here is from genome assembly GCF_963576675.1 of Euphorbia lathyris. Taxonomy (NCBI): domain Eukaryota; kingdom Viridiplantae; phylum Streptophyta; class Magnoliopsida; order Malpighiales; family Euphorbiaceae; genus Euphorbia; species Euphorbia lathyris. Next base: position 81,784,691 of record NC_088917.1, on the reverse strand, counting down.
TTTAATCAGAGACCTTCAATACTCCACTCCTCCTGCTGCTGGATCTTCACTTCATGAGACCACCCAGCTTTCCCAGGTCACTCAGCTTCTCAACGAAGTTAAGGGACTCAAGGATCTGCTAAATGTCGTCTTATCCTTCCAAGCCCAGCAAGCTAAGCAGGATTCAATTGCCAAGCTAGCTGAGATCCAGCTGACAACCGTGCAACATCTGAACTCTCTCCATCAACAAGTCCAGAAATTGTCAGCTGTGAACACTGACTATGCCACTTCATCAGAAATCAAAATGCTCTTTGCTCAGCTTCATACTGAACAACTCAAGACCAACGAGCAAATGGTGTCATACAGTCAGTGCTCAGTAGAGCAAATTGGTGAGGCTATAATGTTGCTTAATCTGAATAAGCAAGAGATGGATACTGACGGAATGAAGCAGAACGAGATGATGACTCTCGCACAACAGACCTTCAATCACATTCGTCATAACAACATCCAACGTCAGTATTACGACACAACTCTCTTAAAAACCTTCCACCAAATCTTTGATGGCCTTACTAAAGCTCTTATCTGGCAAGGCAAAGCTCAAGCATTCAGCGTCAATATGCTCAGTGTTGCTGGTCTCAAAGTACCCGAAGAGGTCTCAGCGGATGGAGTTTCCATTTTTGATGGCGTAAATGAAAGCGCTAAGATGCTTAAGGAGCTATCCCAAGAACTGACTCGCGCTGTATTAACTGATGCTTTCAGACTCCCTGAAGTTGACAAAACGGGGGAGAAAGAACATGCAGCTCGAGCTCAGCATGAGCGAAGTCAGTCATCGCAACACAAGAAAAAGAAATAGATTGGCTAGCTCAGTATAGGTTAAGGTTAAGACAGTTGTAATCTATTTGCCTTATCTATATGTTGCTGTGTAATCACTGACTTCTATCTATATATCATATTTGCATCTCTTAAATACTGAGTCATTGTGTATCTTCCATTAAATCAGCTATGTTTAATACTTGTAACATTTATTGACTGAATGATATGCTGATAACATGTTTGACATTGACCTATGTGTTTATAAAACATTCTGATAAGAACTCATTGAACAAAAAATTACTCAGCGCGCTCTATATGACTAAACCTTTCGCTTAATACTGAGTAAATAGAATATGTTGATATAGCTGATATATATCTGAAAACTGACCTTAGACTTACTCACTTAAACCTTTAAATGTTTTGAGTAAAACTAAGTCAGTAGCTCAACCCTTACGGGGGAGTTTGCTAAATTATACTAGGTCAACTATCATGGGGGAGCTCATACTGAGTTCCTCGCTGAATAATTTTGCCAACATCAAAATGGGGGAGTTTGTTGAAACACCTTTCCACATAATTTTGATTTGACAAAATTGTTTAAGTATAATTTAAAATACATATTCTAAACACACTAAGTTTAAATGCTTTGATTTATTCCCCTAATGTGTTTGTTCAATGTTGAGTTAAAACTGTTATAAGACATAAGGATTAAAAGGCCCAAGCCCAATACAGAAGCCAAGGCCCAAGTCAAACAACTCAGTACAACTCGGCCCGCGTATGTCAAGACGTTGCCGTTTTGAACAAAACGCAACTCAGCAAACGGAAGGATCTAGAAGACCTTCGGGAACAACTTCAAGATGAAGCTGCTGAGTAGTCTCGACAAAGCGTACAAGACAGCAACTGGCAAAGCAAAACTTCCAGACAAAGTATTTCCCTTTTGGGCAAAGTTCAGACGACACAGTATGCTGTCCAGTTGACTTTACCATAAAAGGAGAGACAGTCTGCTGAGCTGACCGAGGACAGAAGATACACAATTCTGATTGGCCGAGAGCTCTGAGCAAGTCAGGATGACAACGACATATAGCCGTTTCCCTCCAACGGTTATTTTGAAATTCGAAATGACCGATGCCCAGACGTCTCTATAAATAGTGCCATCACAAGCTTCACAAAAAAACAGAACTTGATCAAGCCATTACGCTGACCAAATTTCTACAAGTTCTGCAAGCAAAGAAGCAAAGCAAATTCTTACACTACAATTCTTATATCTGTGTAAAAGTCTAGAGTGATTGTCTCAATCGTCTAAAGTGTCTTAGCAAATCTTTGTATAGGACAAAACACTTATAATTTCTAGAGATAGAAAGGAGAGGCTGAGTACTCGGTTTTAAGTACTCAGCGAGAGATTAGGATTGAGTAGAGGTATAGAGGAAGGTACTCTTGTTATACTCAGTTGCTGATATTGTAAAAGGTTTGAGGCTCTACCTTTAAAGAGCTCAGTAGAGGATTCGAAATCTCAGAACGTGTTCCGGGGACAGGACGTAGGCTTAGAAAAAGCCGAACCTGGATAAATCTGCTGAGTGAAGTATTTCTTACCTTTAACTCCTTATTTATATTGCTTGCTTCAAATAACTAAAAACTGACCAAGTAAAGAAGGTCAAGTTGAGTTGTGCGCGCTGAACGTCTGAGCTCAGGAATAGACTCTAAGTGTTATCTCCTGACTCAAGCTAAGAAACTGACCTAGTCACCAGTTGACTAAGCCAGTATCTTGCTGTTTACTCAGCGCCACTGTTAAAACCTTTTTCCTTAGAAAAAGAAGTCTGCCCTAATTACGAAAAAGTTTAAATAGTTCCTAACCCCCCCTTGGAACTATACTTGCAACCCTACAATGGACCAACACCCGCTTTGTCCTGTAATCCGTCTTTCTTCTGAAGACAAGCGTATCCTCAGATCAAAATGGAAATTAGCCTTAATTGTCACTGTGCTTGGGAAGAGGATAAGCTTTAATTACTTTGCTCAGATGATTCAGGCTCAATGGGCAAAGAAAGGGAAGGTTACCATTACGGACCTGGAAAATGATTATTATGTCATAAAATTTACAAGGGCAGAAGATTATAACGCAGTTGTTAATGGTGGACCTTATATCATCTCCAATCATGTTCTGGCGCTGAGGCCATGGGTTCCAAATTTTAATCCTCATGATTGCTCGGTGAATAGGATCCTTACTTGGGTTAGATTCCCAGGGTTACCCATAGAATACTATAACGAAAGATTTCTAAATAAGATTGGTGGCCTGGTTGGGAAAGTTCACCATGTTGAAAAAACTACCGTTGGGGCAGTGAGAGGCAAGTTTGCCAGGGTTTGTATTGACATTGATCTTGCTAAGCCTCTCCTGTCTAAATTCTCAGTTCAGAATAAGGTCTTTTATATCGAATACGAAGGTATTCACAACATCTGCTATGAATGCGGTATGTTTGGCCATACCTATGATGGATGCTCTAGAAGAATGAAAGTGGTCGAGGAGATGGTGGAGCCTATCATAGGCAGAGCTGAAGAGAACCAAGGGGAAGGGAAAAATTTTGGTCCCTGGATGCTGGCCAAAAGGCCTGTTAGAAGGAAGCCACAAGCAAATACTAATCGGAGTCAATTCCTAGATATCAGTAAGGAGATGAACTCTCTCCAAATTGCTCCTGAGATCAAGGCTAGGCCTCCCGATAATAAGATTCGTACTGGTGTTGACTCAGCTTCCGGGTCAGGATCTAGATTCGGAGTCCTAACTCTTGAGGATGGACAGGATTCAGATTTATCTAAGGAGCATATGGAGTTAAGTATGCCAAGCCTTGAGTCTGCTAAGCCAACTACCATCCTAGGTGACTCTATTAATCCTCTTTTTGAGCCCAAAGCTCATGCTAAGGGGAAATCTCAGATCATTGTTTCAACAGGAAAAGCAAAGCTCAATGAGGTTAGTAATTTGCAAACTCTTATGGAGGTCCCAATTGGAAAGTCTATGGGAGTTAACAAGTTGAATTTGAAGAAACCTAAGGCTAACCATAAAAAGAACCATAGTTCTTTGGAGTCTTGGGATAAAAGAGGTCATACGGGTTCCTCTTCTAGGCTCTCAGGAGCCCCGAATAAATACCTGCTCTAGGGTTTGGGCCTGTGATCGGTAGTCTTCCCTCTGATGGACTTCTTTGTTTGGAATGTTAGAGGTGCGGCTAGCAAGGCGACCCGCATCCATGTTAATGATCTTATTAAGCAGTTTAATCCTTCTTGTTTTGCTCTTCTTGAAACCAAGGTTAGTGGTTCCAAAGCAGATAAGGTGGTTAATAAGTTTAAGAATTAGAATTGTGTCAGATCGGAGGCTACTGGTCGGGCAGGGGGGATCTGGCTTTTTTGGAAGCCAGGTCGTGTTAATATTGATATTATCAGTATAGATAATCAATTTATTCATAGCAAGGTGTGTTACCCTGGCAATAAACGTTTCTTTGTCACCTTTGTCTATGCTGATCCGGTTTTGTCTAACCGGAAAAAGCTTTGGGAGATCCTTTACTCTATTAGTACAAGCATGGTGGATGCTTGGATGGTTGCTGGGGACTTTAATGATATTGCCCTGGTGAGTGATCAGAAAAGGGGGGGTAATCATTATGTCAACCGATGCCTTAGCCATAAACAGAATATGGATCTTTGTGGGCTATCTGACCTGGGTGCTGCTGGCCACAAGTTCACGTGGAAAAGGAATATCATGTTTGTTAGGTTGGACAAAATATACGTGAATGTCGCGGCTATTTGTAGATTTCCTGAGGTGAACATGCTGAATCTCCCTTTCCGCCATTCTGACCATTGTCCTATCCTCGTCAATCTGGTTAGATATCGGCCTAAAGGAAATAGACCTTTTAGGTACCTTGTTGCCTGGGATTCCCATCCTGAGTTTAGACAGTTTGTTAAAGATAATTGGCAGCCTCATTCGAATGTTCTCCTCGCCGCTGAGGGGTTTAGGAAGAATGTGGTGGGTTGGAATAAAAACATCTTTGGCCATATTATCAGACGGAAAAATAAACTTTTAAGAAGAATGGAAGGCATTCAACGCTGTTTGGAGACCCGTTTTGATCACAGCCTGAGTTGTCAGCTTAGATCCCTCCAGAACAAGCTGGAAGCTGTTCTTAGACAGGAGGAGCTTCTTTGGTTCTAAAAATCTAGGAAGGTGTGGATTAAGGATGGAGACCGGAATACCAGGTTCTTCCACCTCTCGACTATTGTTAGGAGGCAGAGGAATCGGATCGATGCTATTAAAGACACCAATGGAGACTGGGTCTATGAGGATGAAGAGATTCGTCGCCTGGCCATTGATTTCTACAAAGGCCTCTTTAAAGAGGACGAGGTGGATCTGGATAAAGCCCTCGCTGGGATTTCTTTTCCTAGGTTGGATGAGGATTCTATTAAAGAAGCCTTCCATCCTATTGACCAGAAAGAAATTGATCTAGCCTTCTCTAGTATTGGAGCTACTAAGGCTCCGGGGATTGATGGTATCCCCGCCAGTTTTTATCACAAACACTGGGATACTGTGAAGGAAGGTATCTACAGTTTTGTTAAAGGGATTTTCAGTGGTTCTAACAATATTAGTCTGGTGAATAAGACCCTTCTGGTCCATATCCCAAAAGTTGAAAAACCTTCATCCTTTTTGCAGATGAGACCGATTAGTCTTTGCAATGTGTTATATAAAGCTATCACTAAGATTGTGGCTAATAGGATCCGGCGTATTCTTCCTGAGATTATTGGCCAAAACCAAGGCAGTTTTGTCCCTGGCAGGCAAATGATGGACAATGTGGTTATCGCCCAGGAAATGATTCATTCCATGAAAGTGAAGAAGGGGAAGAAAGGGATTGTGGCGCTCAAACTTGATAGTTTGAAGAGAGCAGGTATTCCGGACAGCTGGAGAAGATTGATTGAGGACTGTATTTCTTCTCCTGTTTTCCAGGTTATGATCAATGGTGACATGTCTGAGGAGTTCTCTCCTTCCAGGGGTATCCGTCAAGGGGATCCTATGAGCCCCTTCCTTTTTGTAATTGTTAAGGAAAGGTTGTCCCACATGATCCAAGAGGCTGTAAGCAAGGGGAATCTTCATCCTGTGGCCATCAATAAATTCTGCCCTCCTATTACCGATCTGTTCTTCGCCGACGATATTATGATCTTTGTGGAAGGGAATGAGGTGCAGATTGGTGTGGTTATGGATATTCTTAACTGTTTCTGCGCTGCGTCTGGCCAGAAGATCAATGTCCAGAAGTCTCGTATGCATTGCTCTAAGAATATGGAGAAAAGTGTTTGTAAAAGACTTAGTGATGTTTCTGGTATCCCTCTTACTCAATCGTTGGGTAAGTATCTTGGGGTCCCTCTCCATAGCGACAGAGTTTCTAAAGCCTCGTTTAAAGAGACTCTGGATAAAGCTAATGGGTTGTGCGCTAGTTGGAAAGCAAATTCTCTGTCCATGGCGGGCCGCCTTACCTTAATCCAATCGGTCAATTGTGCGGCTCCCAATCATATCATGCAAGCTTGCAGACTGCCTGAGCCTGTTCTCAATGAGCTGGATAAAGTTAACCGGAGATTTCTTTGGGGAGATTCTGGAGAGGGGAAAAAGATTCATCTTGTCCCTTGGAAGGAGGTCTGCCAGCGTAAAAGTATGGGGGGTCTTGGTATCACACAAGCTAAGGATAATAACAAAGTCCTATTGATGAAGCTTCTCTGGAGAATGTGGCAATGCCCCTCCTCTCTTTGGGTTCGTCTTCTTTGTGGCAAGTATCAAAAAGATAAAATCTTTGGAGGCCCTAAGGAGAGAGTCGTCAATTGTTCCTTCCTCTGGAAAGGTCTTAGTGCTGTGTTTGCCGAGTTCTGCTCTAGGGTTGGCCTTGAGGTGGGTAATGGCAAGTCCATCAGTTTCTGGAATGATATCTGGAGTGGAGACAAACCGCTTTTAGAAGTGTGTAGCCTTCCCCCGCCTAATAATATCCGCAATTGGAGGATTGCTGATGTGGTTGATTCTGAGGGGGACTGGATTTGGTCGAAATTTGATACTTTCTTTAGTCTTGATACTCTCCTAAAAATTAGGGGAGTAAAGATTAGTAATCATGATAATGACAAGGATAGGCATTGCTGGACCCTCTCCAGAAATGGCGCTTATTCTTGTAAATCGGCCTTTGAAGCTTTTACCCCCAACAGGTCTAACCCTCCCTCTATTTCTTGGAAGTCTATCTGGGCCCTTAAAGTCCCCTACCGTATTAGGAGCTTCCTCTGGCTGGGAGTAAAGGACAGGTTACTTACTAACTCTGATAGACATATACGACATTTGGTGGATTCTAGAGCTTGCAGTAGATGCAGAGGACATGATGAATCTTTATGCCATGCTCTTAGGGACTGCTCTAAGAGTATAGAAGTGTGGAAGAAAATCCTCCCTCCCCACGTTCTTCCTTCCTTCCTTACCCATGATGAGCATGATTGGTTCTCTGATGGGGTTAGTGGGAAGTTATTGGCTAACATGGAGCATGGTGACATTTTCTTTGCTATCATCTGTCATCAGATTTGGAAGTGGAGGAACGAGGAGCTCTTTGGTGATAAAACTGTTTTTATTCCTAACCTACCTGATTTCTTCTCGAATAAACTCACTAGTATTACTGAGAGCTTTAAAGGGGACTCCCTTGCCAGATCCACCCAGAGAAGAGATATCCACCTTGTGGGTTGGAGCAGGCCTAATGACGGGGTGGTTAAGTTGAATTCGGATGGCTCCTGCCTTAATGATGGGAAGATTGCCACCGGAGGTGTTCTCAAAGATTCGGGGGGTGCCTAGCTGTCTGGGTTCACCCAAAATCTAGGGTTGGGCTCCTCAGAGCTTTGGGGTATTTTCTCTAGTATCAAGTTAGCCAGAAGCCTGGGTATAAGGAGGCTTTCTGTGGAGTCTGATAACATGGAGGCCATCAAGATGATTTCCGACAATCATGTTATTTGTCTTAATAGCCGCAACCTTATCAAAGCTATCAAACGGCTTTCCTCATCCTTTGAGTCCTTACAATTCAGCCACATTTTTAGAGAGCAAAACCGAGTTGCGGATCGCTTGGCGGCTGCTGGTCATGAGGAGATGCTAGGCGTCACTAATCTTTCTGTTCCTCCTTTTTATCTCTCTTCCCTACTTGTTGAGGATAGGATTGGGGTTAGCTTTCCGAGGCTAATCCCAGGTTAGTTGTTTTTGTTTGTTTGTTTTTTCTTCCTTTTCTACTAAAAAAAAAGTTAACAGATCCTACAAATTGAAATTGCACACGAAAACAAAGTCACTTGTTTAACCAAAATATTTACTATGTCCAAATTGAGCTATAGATTCAAAATTAATCAGCATTACGTATTGATTGTAGAATCATTCCCACCTTTGATTATCGAATATAAATTCAAAATTAAAAAACTAAGATATGTTACTGCTGGAATTGTTGGAGCTGGAGGGATCGAGGTTTTGTAATTGGTTGCTATGCTATTAACCTCTCTAGTGGTTATACGCATATTGCCCAGCTGACTGTCATTTTTTTCGTAGTAAAATCTTCCTGGGAGCGGGGGTGTCACAATCTTTGGATTGAATCAGATTCTACATATGCAGTTGATAGGCTAAACGGAAAGTCTACCACGGTACCCTGGAAAATTAGACAAGATTGAATTCAGCGTTTATCAAAATTTTCGAATATGAATTGTAGAATCACTCATATCCACAGAGAGGGCAATCAGGCGTCGGATCAGCTTGCCCGTTTTGGCAAGACTGCTTCCGCCCTTACATGGTGGCACTCGGCTCCTCATTTTTGTCAATCGTCTGTTTTTGGCGATTTATGTAATGTTGCACATGTTCGTTTCCCTTAATTTTCTGTTTTGAACCTTTTATTTTCATTTTCCTCTGTTTGTAATTTTCCTTTTTATTAATAATATTTCAGGTTGATTTGGTGTGTTAGGGGTGCCAACCTAGTTGGGATGTCTAGCCACTTAATCGCGTCTTAAGCTTCCATGCAAAAATAATAATAATAAATTTTGTTATTATATAGACTCTCCTCCACTGCCACACCAAGTCCTTCTAAGATATCTTTCTTTTTCTCTTTGTATCTTCTTTCCATATCCGTCTCCATTTTCTTCACTTTCTCCTTCTTTATGTCTGTTATGTCACATCACATGTTCTCCATTTTCTTCACTTTCTCCTTCTTTTATGTCTATTTTGCCACATCACATGAGATACATACACACGTGTCTATATTTTCATGTTAGTTAAGAATAGGTGTCAAACTACTGGTTTTTAATAATAATAATAATAATAATAATAATAAATATTGCGAGGTTTTTGTAATTTTAAAATGGATATTAATTGAAGTTGGTTTGAGTGATTAAGAGTCTCAAGTCGCTTAAGCTAGAACTCAAGTTCGAATCCTAACTATTACTTTGCACGTTCTTTGCGTGGGGCAGTCAATTGTTTATATAGAAATCGAAAATTGTAAAAAAAAAATTAATTCCATATTATTGAATATAATGATATTAATAATTTACGCTAAAATGATTTCCAGTTTACAGTGTTATGAATTAATTCCATATCATTCGAAAATTGTAAAATTGCTACATATGTTCCCTTACGTGTCTCCTTACCTCCACTAAGTTGCTCCATCTATCAAATTTTGAAAAAAATTGCTGTCTCAAACTATATGTCCTTACGTGTCCCCTGGATGAAGTGGAGCGGGCCTTGAACTATTTGGAGAAAGCCGACCCGATGGCGAAACTGAGGTTTTGAAGTTAAAACGGGGTTGTTGGAATTTAGTGATTTCGGACCCTAATTTAATTGGATTCTACCCACTCAACTCCAACCTGTAAGGGTGTCAAATGTGATCTTTGGTGTAGATTATGGGATGGTGTTGTTAGTAATAGTTGTAGTTCTGTCCATAAATCTATATTAGAGAATGATTTGATTTTACTATGTTCGGATGACAATAGACAGTTCCTACTATTTTATCATGAACGATGTTCCATTTTGTGTTTATTAAGGTTTAAGTTTCCTAAATTTTATGGAAGGATCTACAGATATATTTTTGGGATTGAATAACTTTAACTTATACATGATGTGTAATATGTGGGCTTTTGAATTATATGTATAACTTTTCAATTAAGTTTTGGTTTTTATTTTTATTTTTTTGTTTTAATTATAAGGTAAAAGTTATGTTGTATGTTTACTAAATCTCAATTGCAACAAAATAGCTAACAAATTAACAGATACTACAAATTGAAATTGCACACAAAAACAAAGTCACTTGTTTAACCAAAATATTTACTATGTCCACATTGAGCTATAGATTCAAAATTAATCAGCATTACGTATTGATTGTAGAATCATTCCCACCTTTGATTATCGAAATAAATTCAAAATAAAAAAACTAAGATATGTTACTGTTGGAATTGTTGGAGCTGGAGGGATCGAGGTTTTGTAATTGGTTGCTATGCTATTAACCTCTCTAGTGGTTATACGCATATTGCCCAGCTGGCTGTCATTTTTTTCGTAGTAAAATCTGCCTGGGAGCGGGGGTGTCACAATCTTTGGATTGAATCAGATTCTACATATGCAGTTGATAGGCTAAACCGAAAGTATACCACGGTACCCTGGAAAATTAGACAAGATTGACTTCCGCGTTTATCAAGATTTTCGAATATGAATTGCTGAATCACTCATATCCACAAAGAGGGCAATCAGGCGTCGGATCAGCTTGCCCGTTTTGGCAAGACTGCTTCCGCCCTTACATGGTGGCACTCGGCTCCTCATTTTTGTCAATTGTCTGTTTTTGGCGATTTATGTAATGTTGCACATGTTCGTTTCCCTTAATTTTCTGTTTTGAACCTTTTATTTTCATTTTCCTCTGTTTGTAATTTTCCTTTTTATTAATAATATTTCAGGTTGATTTGGTGTGTTAGGGGTGCCAACCTAGTTGGGATGTCTAGCCACTTAATCGCGTCTTAAGCTTTCTTGCAAAAATAATAATAATAATATTAATAATAATATATTTTGTTATTATATAGACTCTCATCCACCGCCACACCAAGTCCTTCTAAGATATCTTTCTTTTTCTCTTTGTCTCTTCTTTCCATATCCGTCTCCATTTTCTTCACTTTCTCCTTCTTTTATGTCTGTTAAGTCACATCACATGTTCTCCATTTTCTTCATTTTCTGCTTCTTTTATGTCTATTTTGCCATAACACATGAGATACATACACACATGTCTATATTTTCACGCTAGTTATGAATAGGTGTCAAACTACTGGTTTTACACTTTTTCTATAAAGCCTATTAAGATGTGAACTTGTCAATATTTTAAAAATATATTACTAGTTGATCTATCTATCTATAATAATAATAATAATAATAAATATTGCGAGGTTTTTGTAATTTTAAAATGGATATTAATTGAAGTTGGTTTGAGTGATTAAGAGTTTCAAGTTGCTTAAGCTAGAACTCAAGTTCGAATCCTAACTATTACTTTGCACGTTCTTTGCGTGGGGCAATCAATTGTTTACATAGAAATCGAAAATTGTAAAAAAACATTAATTCCATATTATTGAATATAATGATATTAATAATTTAGGTTAAATTGATTTCAAGTTTAAAGTGTTATGAATTAATTCCATATCATTCGAAAATTGTAAAATTGCTACATGTGTTCCCTTACGTGTCTCCTTACCTCCACTAAGTTGCTCCATCTGTCAAATTTTGAAAAAAATTGCTGTCTTAAACCATATGTCCTTACGTGTCCCCTTGATGAAGTGGAGCGGGCCTTGAACTATTTGGAGAAAGCCGATCCGGTGGCGAAACAGAAATTTTGAAGTTAAAACGGGGTTGTTGGAATTTAGTGATTTCAGACCCTAATTTAATTGGATTCGGCCCACTGAACTCCAACTGGTAAGGGTGTCAAATGTGATCTTTGGTATAGGTTATGGGATGGTGTTGTTAGTAATAGTTGTAGTTCTGTCCATAAATCTATATTAGAGAATGATTTGATTTTACTATGTTCGGATGACAATAGACAGTTCCTACTATTTTATCATGAACGATGTTCCATTTTGTGTTTATTAAGGTTTAAGTTTCCTAAATTTTATGGAAGGATCTACAGATATATTTTTGGGATTGAATAACTTTAACTTATACATGATGTGTAATATGTGGGCTTTTGAATTATATGTATAACTTTTTAATTAAGTTTTGGTTTTTATTTTTATTTTTTTGTTTTAATTATAAGGTAAAAGATATGTTGTATGTTTACTAAATCTCAATTGCAACAAAATAGCTAACAAGTTAACAGATCCTACAAATTGAAATTGCACACGAAAACAAAGTCACTTGTTTAACCAAAATATTTACTATGTCCACATTGAGCTATAGATTCAAAATTAATCAGCATTACGTATTGATTGTAGAATCATTCCCACCTTTGATTATCGAATATAAATTCAAAATTAAAAAACTAAGATATGTTACTGCTGGAATTGTTGGAGGGATCGAGGGTTTTGTAATTGGTTGCTATGCTATTAACCTCTCTAGTGGTTATACGCATATTGCCCAGCTGACTGTCATTTTTTTCGTAGTAAAATATGCCTGGGAGCGGGGGTGTCACAATCTTTAGATTGAATCAGATTCTACATATGCAGTTGATAGGCTAAACGGAAAGTCTACCACGGTACCCTCGAAAATTAGACAAGATTGACTTCAGCGTTTGTCAAGATTTTCGAATATGAATTGTAGAATCACTCATATCCACTGAGAGGGCAATCAGGCGTCGGATCAGCTTGCCCGTTTTGGCAAGACTGCTTCCGCCCTTACATGGTGGCACTCGGCTCCTCATTTTTGTCAATCGTCTGTTTTTGGCGATTTATGTAATGTTGCACATGTTCATTTCCCTTAATTTTCTGTTTTGAACCTTTTATTTTCATTTTCCTCTCTTTGTAATTTTCCTTTTTATTAATAATATTTCAGGTTGATTTGGTGTGTTAGGGGTGCCAACCTAGTTGGGATGTCTAGCAACTTAATCGCGTCTTAAGCTTTCATGCAAAAAAAAAAAAATAATAATAATAATAATATTAATAATAATAATAAATTTTGTTATTACATAGACTCTCCTCTACCGCCACACCAAGTCGTTCTAAGATATCTTTCTTTTTCTCTTTGTCTCTTCTTTCCATATCCGTCTCCATTTTCTTCACTTTCTCCTTCTTTGATGTCTGTTATGTAACATCACATGTTCTCCATTTTCTTCACTTTCTCCTTCTTTTATGTCTATTTTGCCACATCGCATGAGATACATACACACGTGTCTATATTTTCATGTTAGTTAAGAATAGGTGTCAAACTACTGGTTTTACACTTTTTCTATATAGCCTATTAAGATGTGAACTTGTCAATATTTTAAAAATATATTAGTAGTTGATCTATCTATCTATAATAATAATAATAATAAATATTGCGAGGTTTTTGTAATTTTAAAATGGATATTAATTGAAGTTGGTTTGAGTGATTAAGAGTCTCAAGTCGCTTAAGCTAGAACTCAAGTTCGAATCCTAACTATTACTTTGCACGTTCTTTACGTGGGGCAGTCAATTGTTTATATAGAAATCGAAAATTGTAAAAAAAAATTAATTCCATATTATTGAATATAATGATATTAATAATTTAGGTTAAAATGATTTCAAGTTTAAAGTGTTATGAATTAATTCCATATCATTCGAAAATTGTAAAATAGCTACATGTGTTCCCTTACGTGTCTCCTTACCTCCACTAAGTTGCTCCATCTGTCAAATTTTGAAAAAAATTGCTGTCTCAAACCATATGTCCTTACGTGTCCCCTTGATGAAGTGGAGCGGGCCTTGAACTATTTGGAGAAAGAGGACCCGGTGGCGAAATTGAGATTTTGAAGTTAAAACGGGGTTGTTGGAATTTAGTGATTTCGGACCCTAATTTAATTGGATTCGGCTCCTAATTTACATGGTGGCACTCGGCTCCTCATTTTTGTCAATTGTCTGTTTTTGGCGATTTATGTAATGTTGCACATGTTCGTTTCCCCTAATTTTCTGTTTTGAACCTTTTATTTTCATTTTCCTCTCTTTGTAATTTTCCTTTTTATTAATAATATTTCAGGTTGATTTGGTGTGTTAGGGGTGCCAACTATTTGGGATGTCTAGCCACTTAATCACGTCTTAAGCTTTCATGCAATAATAATAATAATAATAATAATATTAATAATAATAATAAATTTTGTTATTATATAGACTCTCCTCCACCGCCACACCAAGTCCTTCTAAGATATCTTTCTTTTTCTCTTTGTCTCTTCTTTCCATATCGGTCTCCATTTTCTTCACTTTCTCCTTCTTTTATGTCTGTTATGTCACATCACATGTTCTCCATTTTCTTCACTTTCTCCTTCTTTTATGTCTATTTTGCCACATCACATGAGATACATACACACGTGTCTATATTTTTATGTTAGTCAAGAATAGGTGTCAAACTACTGGTTTTACACTTTTTCTATATAGCCTATTAAGATGTGAACTTGTCAATATTTTAAAAATATATTAGTAGTTGATCTATCTATCTATAATAATAATAATAATAAATATTGCGAGGTTTTTGTAATTTTAAAATGGATATTAATTCAAGTTGGTTTGAGTGATTAAGGATCTCAAGTCGCTTAAGCTAGAACTCAAGTTCGAATCCTAACTATTACTTTGCACGTTCTTTGCGTGGGGCAATCAATTGTTTATATAGGAATCGAAAATTGTAAAAAAAAATTAATTCTATATTATTGATGTCTCCTTACCTCCACTAAGTTGCTCAATCTGTCAAATTTTGAAAAAAATTGATGTCTCAAACCATATGTCCTTACATGCCCCCTTGATGAAGTGGAGCGGGCCTTGAACTATTTGGAGAAAGCGGGCCCGGTTTGCGAAACTGAGATTTGGAAGTTAAAACGGGGTTGTTGGAATTTAGTGATTTCGGACCCTAATTTAATTCGATTCGGCCCACTCAACTCCAACCCGTAATGGTGTCAAATGTGATCTTTGGTATAGGTTATGGGATGGTGTTGTTAGTAATAGTTGTAGTTCTGTCCATAAATCTATATTAGAGAATGATTTGATTTTACTATGTTCGGATGACAATAGACAGTTCCTATTATTTTATCATGAACGATGTTCCATTTTGTGTTTATTAAGGTTTAAGTTTCCTAAATTTTATGGAAGGATCTACAGATATATTTTTGGGATTGAATAACTTTAACTTATACATGATGTGTAATATGTGGGCTTTTGAATTATATGTATAACTTTTCAATTAAGTTTTGGTTTTTATTTTTATTTTTTTGTTTTAATTATAAGGTAAAAGTTATGTTGTATGTTTACTAAATCTCAATTGCAATAAAATAGCTAACAAGTTAACAGATCCTACAAATTGAAATTGCACACGAAAACAAAGTCACTTGTTTAACCAAAATATTTACTATACCCACATTGAGCTATAGATTCAAAATTAATCAGCATTGCGTATTGATTGTAGAATCATTCCCACATTTGATTATCGAATATAAATTCAAAATTAAAAAACTAAGATATGTTATTGCTGGAATTGTTGGAGCTGGAGGGATCGAGGTTTTGTAATTGGTTGCTATGCTATTAACCTCTCTAGTGGTTATACGCATATTGTCCAGCTGACTGTCATTTTTTTCGTAGTAAAATCTGCCTGGGAGTGGGGTTGTCACAATCTTTGGATTGAATCAGATTCTACATATGCATTTGATAGGGTAAACCGAAAGTCTACCACGGTACCCTGGAAAATTAGACAAGATTGACTTCAGCGTTTATCAAGATTTTCGAATATGAATTGCAGAATCACTCATATCCATAGAGAGGGCAATCAGGCGTCGGATCAGCTTGCCCGTTTTGGCAAGACTTCTTACGCCCTTATATGGTGGCACTCGGCTCCTCATTTTTGTCAATCGTCTGTTTTTGGCGATTTATGTAATGTTGCACATGTTCGTTTCCCCTAATTTTCTGTTTTGAACCTTTTATTTTCATTTTCCTCTCTTTGTAATTTTCCTTTTTATTAATAATATTTCAGATTGATTCGGTGTGTTAGGGGTGCCAACCTAGTTGGGATGTCTAGCCACTTAATCGCGTCTTAAGCTTTCATGCAAAAATAATAATAATAATAATAATAATAATAATAATAATAAATTTTGTTATTATATAGACTCTCCTCCACCGCCACACCAAGTCCTTCTAAGATATCTTTCTTTTTCTCTTTGTCTCTTCTTTCCATATCCGTCTCCATTTTCTTCACTTTCTCCTTCTTTTATGTCTGTTATGTCACATCACATGTTCCTCATTTTCTTCACTTTCTCCTTCTTTTATGTCTATTTTGCCACATCACATGAGATACATACACACGTGTCTATATTTTCATGTTAGTTAAGAATAGGTGTCAAACTACTGGTTTTACACTTTTTCTATATAGACTATTAAGATGTGAACTTGTCAATATTTTAAAAATATATTAGTAGTTGATCTATCTATCTATAATAATAATAATAATAAATATTGCGAGGTTTTTGTAATTTTAAAATGGATATTAATTCAAGTTGGTTTGAGTGATTAAGGGTCTCAAGTCACTTAAGCTAGAACTCAAGTTCGAATCCTAACTATTACTTTGCACGTTCTTTGCGTGGGGCAGTCAATTGTTTATATAGGAATCGAAAATTGTAAAAAAAAATTAATTCTATATTATTAAATATAATGATATTAATAATTTAGGTTAAAATGATTTCAAGTTTAAAGTGTTATGAATTAATTCTATATCATTCGAAAATTGTAAAATTGCTACATGTGTTCCCTTACATGTCTCCTTACCTCCACTAAGTTGCTCCATCTGTAAAATTTTGAAAAAAATTGATGTCTCAAACCATATGTCCTTACGTGTCCCCTTGGATGAAGTGGAGCGGGCCTTGAACTATTTGGAGAAAGCGGACCCGGTGGCGAAACTGAGATTTTGAAGTTAAAACGGGGTTGTTGGAATTTAGTGATTTCGGACCCTAATTTAATTCGATTCGGCCCACTGAACTCCAACCTGTAAGGGTGTCAAATGTGATCTTTGTATAGGTTATGGGATGTTGTTGTTAGTAATAGTTGTAGTTCTGTCCATAAATCTATATTAGAGAATGATTTGATTTTACTATGTTCGGATGACAATAGACAGTTCCTACTATTTTATCATGAACGATGTTCCATTTTGTGTTTATTAAGGTTTAAGTTTCCTAAATTTTATGGAAGGATCTACAGATATATTTTTGGGATTGAATAACTTTAACTTATACATGATGTGTAATATGTGGGCTTTTGAATTATATGTATAACTTTTCAATTAAGTTTTGGTTTTTATTTTTATTTTTTTGTTTTAATTATAAGGTAAAAGTTATGTTGTATGTTTACTAAATCTCAATTGCAATAAAATAGCTAACAAGTTAACAGATCCTACAAATTGAAATTGCACACGAAAACAAAGGCACTTGTTTAACCAAAATATTTACTATGTCCACATTGAGCTATAGATTCAAAATTAATCAGCATTGCGTATTGATTGTAGAATCATTCCCACCTTTGATTATCGAATATAAATTCAAAATTAAAAAAACTAAGATATGTTACTGCTGGAATTGTTGGAGCTGGAGGGATCGAGGTTTTGTAATTGGTTGCTATGCTATTAATGCCCAGCTGACTGTCATTTTTTTCGTAGTAAAATCTGCTTGGGAGCGGGGGTGTCACAATCTTTGGATTGAATCAGATTCTACATATGCAGTTGATAGGCTAAACGGAAAGTCTACCACGGTACCCTGGAAAATTAGACAAGATTGACTTCAGCGTTTATCAAGATTTTCGAATATGAATTGCTGAATCACTCATATCCACAGAGAGGGCAATCAGGCGTCCGATCAGCTTGCCCATTTTGGCAAGACTTCTTACGCCCTTACATGGTGGCACTCGGCTCCTCAGTTTTGTCAATCGTCTGTTTTTGGCGATTTATGTAATGCTGCACATGTTCGTTTCTCTTAATTTTCTGTTTTGAACCTTTTATTTTCATTTTTCTCTCTTTGTAATTTTCCTTTTTATTAATAATATTTCAGGTTGATTTGTTGTGTTAGGGGTGCCAACCTAGTTGGGATGTCTAGCCACTTAATCGCGTCTTAAGTTTTCATGCAAAAATAATAATTTATACTATATATAATTACAGAAGCAGAGAGAAATGAGAAGAAGTGTTTTAGAGGTCTTTTTGATTAGTTGTCAACGTAGTAAAAAATCAGATTAAAAATATTTAATTAATTAAAATAAATATTTAATTAATTAAAAATAAAAAATTTATATTTATAATATATTAAATAATTACTAGCCTATTAATTAAAATAATAAAAGAAAGCAAGAGTTACGGGAAGATGAAAAAACACAAAGCAAAGGAAATCCAAAAGTCACAAATAAACTTCTATATAAAACATGATAGATAGTATTCCACCATTATATTCATTGGTCACGATAGATAGTATTATATTTCTGAAGGTAAATATTCAATTTTTTCATATGTTATAGTTATTTTGTTCTAAATTATGTTGTTGTTTTATTTTTATTAAACAATAGTTGTTATAGTTTCATCTTTCAGATTCATTTCTGTTGTTACCCAGGTTCTATACCCCTCGCTATCTTATCCATGTTTTCTTTTTTATTTGTCTTTTTTTTCCAAACTGATAGCTTCAATTGAAGAAATCCGACAGAAATAGAAGATACATGAACAACTAAAACCGAAAAACACAAAAATGTCAAAAATTACAAGAAATTCTAATGTTTCTCAAGGTAATTATTCGATTTTTTTCATATGTTGTTATTTTTGTTCTCAATTGTGTTGTTGTTTTCTTTTTATTAAACAATAGTTGTTATAGTTTCATTTTTCAGAGATGAAATTCCATTCCTGTCGTTACCCAGGTTCCATACCTCTCGCTACCTTATCCATGTTTTCTTTTTTATTTGTCTTTTTTTTTCAAAATGACTAAAATAAAGATTTTGTAAATTTGTATTCTTTTTTAGTATATGTTGCTAGGTGTTATCGTTTCGATTGCTAACTCTTAACTAAAATTTAGATTTTCGGCTTTATATGAACTCAATTTTTGGTTTTCTCAATTGTCCTGTTGTTTTATTTTTATTAAACAATTGTTGTTATAGTTTCATCTTTTAGAGATGAAATTCTATTTCTGTCGTTATCCAGATTCCATACCTCTCGCTACCTTATCCATGTTTTCTTTTTTATTTATTTATTTTTCAAAATGACTAAAATAAAGATTTTGTATATTTGCATTCTTTTTTAGTATATGTTCCTAGGTGTTATCGTTTTGATTGTTAACTCTAACTAAAATTTAGATTTTCGGCTTTTTACGAACTCAATTTTTAGTTTTAATTGAAGTTAGATGAATTTTTCTAATTCGGAACATGTTCAAATCCACTCATTTTTTTAGTTTGAGTTTAGCTAATTGATATGGATTGTATTTTTTATTTTTATGCATTTTGGTACAAATAGATATAAAGTTTCGCACGATAGTTGTTCATTGAAGTTTGAGACATATTAAATAAAATATTAAAGACATATTGGAATATTATACTTATAATGAAGTTTATTTCAATATAAATTATGTTATATTATTATTATTATTATTATCAAGAAATTATTTTTTCCCAATTTTCTAGACAAGGAGATTGTAAACGTCTAATACGCTTGATAAGATGTTTATTTTTGAAGAATGTGGATTATGCTAGATACGAATTCAAAATCAAGGTAAATAAAAATAAATTTTGATGTTCAAAATCCTAAAAATGTACATTAATTATGGATATTGAGATAATTACTTTTGCAACATTGGCTTATATAATTTTTAACTATTATATTATGGTTCGTACACAATTGTTAGTATTTCAAGAGTTTTTAACAGATGAAAATGAAATATGATCATAGGACAAATTATTGAAAAATATTAATTAAGAAAATATTATTATTTGAATCTCTTCAAATTCTCAAATGTTGAGCATAATGATTCTAATTAATATAATCAATTTCACATATTAATTATAAAACGTTTTTTTTTGTAATGAGTGGTTATAATTGCGATTTAATTCTATTTAACTAAAATTAATTTATGGACTTAATACTTCATTAAGAAAAAATAAAATGTTTAATTAATGGACAAAAAATATTTTCACTCTCCTGTTTATACGCTTATGTCTCGACATTCTCTCTTATTTTAAAAAAAAAAAACCCGATAGGAAGATGGTTCTCTCCTAATTATCTTTTTCGTCCCTTCATTTTTTTTTCAATTCTTTTGTTTATTTTTCTTACTTACAAAATTCAAGAATATACAATTATTAGAAAATATTAATGAAGTCAAATAAGTGATATCTGCGAGTATGACTAATATTCTATATAGTGAAAAAATGAAGAACAAATTGATCGAATGTCTTGATGAGATATTACGAGATGAAAATAAGAGAAATCATCATCTTAAACTGATTCAATTAGATATATTGGGTTATTGTAGCAGAATAAATAATTGAATTCGAATACTTGGTGATCATGAAATTCCATCAACCAAAATAATTATCATCAAGATGAATTTGTGACTAATTCTTACTAATTTTATTTTTTTATATGTAACATATTGAATTGATAAAGTTTCTTCATATGCAACATTAGAAAAGTATTGATTGTAATAGTTTATAGAATAATATATTGATGTTGCTTCTATTTTAACATAGATTGTAATTCTTTTGTATCGTAGATATAATATTTAATTTTAATTGTAGTTTAATTCAATTTTTGTTTAACCTATATTGTAATTCTTTTGTATCGTAAATATAATATTTAATTTTTGGGTTTTTATTATATTCTAATATATTTCTTAATTAATCTGCTATTTTATTATTATTGTTTCACAGAATATTTGGAATATGAAAATGTATTAAAATTCCTAAAAAGTACAAATCATTGAATTTTGTAAAAATAAATAAATCATTCATCTTTAGTTAAAATTCTATAAAAAAGTAGTCAATTATTTTTAAAATTAATTTAATTTGAATTATCATTAAATATATATTAATTTCAAATATACATAATATAAATTTTTTTCATAGCATGATATAAAATTATTTAAAAGTAAATATGTCAAATTATTTATTTATCTAAATTATATAAAAGTTTCATACCCCGTGCATCGCACGGGTTTTCAACTAGTAATAATAATAATATTAATAATAATAATAAATTTTGTTATTATATAGACTCTCCTCCACCGCCTAACCAAGTCCTTCTAAGATATCTTTCTTTTTCTCTTTGTCTCTTCTTTCCATATCCGTCTCCATTTTCTTCACTTTCTCCTTCTTTTATGTCTGTTATGTCACATCACATGTTCTCCATTTTCTTCACTTTCTCCTTCTTTTATGTCTATTTTGCCACATCACATGAGATACATACACACGTGTCTATATTTTCATGTTAGTTAAGAATAGGTGTCAAACTACTGGTTTTACACTTTTTCTATATAGCCTATTAAGATGTGAACTTGTCAATATTTTAAAAATATATTAGTAGTTGATCTATCTATCTATAATAATAATAATAATAAATATTGCGAGGTTTTTCTAATTTTAAAATGGATATTAATTGAAGTTGGTTTGAGTGATTAAGAGTCTCAAGTCGCTTAAGCTAGAACTCAAGTTCGAATCCTAACTATTACTTTGCACGTTCTTTGCGTGGGGCAGTCAATTGTTTATATAGAAATCGAAAATTGTAAAAAAAAATTAATTCCATATTATTGAATATAATGATATTAATAATTTAGGTTAAAATGATTTCAAGTTTAAAGTGTTATGAATTAATTCCATATCATTCAAAATTTGTAAAATTGCTACATGTGTTCCCTTAGGTGTCTCCTTACCTCCACTAAGTTGCTCCATCTGTCAAATTTTGAAAAAAATTGCTGTCTCAAACCATATGTCCTTACGTGTCCCCTTGATGAAGTGGAGCGGGCCTTGAACTATTTGGAGAAAGCGGACCCGGTGGCGAAACTGAGATTTTGAAGTTAAAACGGGGTTGTTGGAATTTAGTGATTTCGGACCCTAATTTAATTAGATTCGGCCCACTAAATCAAACCCAGCGGTCCAAGGACCGATGCCAGACGTGTTTTTTAGCCATCCGAGGTCGTTTAGGGCCTCAAATCGGCGTTTTTGTGTTTTTATCGCACTTTCGGTTATTTTCCTGTTTTGTTGCGTTTCCTTTTAGGTTTCGGATTAGGTTTTATTTGTCAGCCTATATAAAGGCTCGACCTCCACCTTATGTAAGGCAGTTATTGATTAATAAAATTTCAGAGTTTATTCTCTCTCTTTCCAATTTTCGTTAGTCGTGCGCGATTCAACGATCGTTGAGGGTTTTAAGCATTGTTCGTGCGTGAACAACCGTTTAGGACGAAAGTTTGTTTAATTCCGCTGTATCACCCCTTTTATTTTTTACATGTGTAATTTTAATAATAATCATATTTAATTTGTTAAACTCTGTTAACTTCTGTTAAACCTATGATTTAAAACTCTGTTTAAATGATTAATGTGATTAGTTTGTTATTCAGGTGCCAGGCATCATCTTTGTCTTCTGATTAGGGTTTCTCTTCTCAGATTTCTATTTCGATCATATTTTTTTCATGTTCATCGTCCCTTCTTATTAGCGTTGTACTGCAGTGTAAGATTGAAAGTTGATTATTGATTGGAATAAAGCTTCTTACATTATAATTCCATGATGGGCATCAAGGTTGATAACAACCCAAATTATTCTTGAATAAGGAATAAGGGAAAATTAATAGAAATAATGGCAAACCATTATTCATTCTAAAAGAGATATTTATGCATGATTAATGTGGAATTAATGATAATTAATGCAGGGGCGAATATGCAAATAATGAGGAAAAGGAAGGAGTCTCTAGCATTATGCCATGCCACGTGGACCATGGCGAGATACGCTATAACGAGATACGCTTGATGAGAGCGAGTAGCGGAGACCCGCCATAGCTCTCAAGGAGAGCGTACATACGCCTTGACGGATCAAAGAATACGAAAATGCGCCTTTATTACCATCCATGAATGGGAATAAATACAATTAAATGGCAATTAATAGCCAATAAAAGGGAATAAAGACTTGACTGTTCAAATACCTCAACTCTGAGGGTTTCAATGCTAAATACTGGGATTAATAGAGAATTGATAGCAATTGAAGACGAGTAATGACACGACTCTTTACATGCTTCCCCATTAATGTTGAAGGTTACAAAAACCTATATAAATACCACAGCTTCCTAGGATCAAAGGTACACTTACTGATTCTCTACTTTTGTGCTTACAGTTTATTTTCAAAAATATTACTGACTTTGGTATCGGAGTGTCCCCGGCCGATCCCAACGGCGCCTCACAGGGAAGTGCTCCGATCAAGGATTTTTCCACAAGTTATCAATTGGTGCGGTGAACGTGGATCTCTAACAAACAGAAGATCACAAAATCTTGATTGTATAGAGTTTCACAAAGAACAAAACAATGGAGTCAACAGAATAGAAATCACAATCTCAAACTTTGGCTCAATCAGTACAACAAATCTATCCAAATATACAGTTCTCCATATATTGGTGGGAAAGAGTTTTCTACATTAAATCTGGAATTTTATGATGAAAAAGATAAGTTTTCTCCCCCTTCTTATTCCATTTTTAATTAAAGAAAATTGAGATCCCTCACTCTTATAAAGTGCTATGAATATCATTACATGTTATTATGATAAATCTAATAAACTGTGAAAGATGAAGTCATAGACACAAATCTTTCATTAAATCTTGCATGCTTACTATGCCCTCATATTTTTATGCATGACAAGTGTAATATGATATTATCATTGAATTAGTACAAACGCATGTATAAGACCCGTAATCTTGGGATTTACAAAAAAAAAATTCATCCATTCAATGTGATTTTGTCATTTGATATTAAAATATCATAAAAGGGCTCATATAATTACAAATGATTTAGATCTGGTCGGTCTTTTGGATGAACATGCATATAACTATTAGAAGAAATTATAAAAAAATCATATTTGGTTTTTCCTTGTACAATTCACCATCTATATATGGCTTTTCTCCTATATAGTACTTTTAATATCAAAAATTCATATTTTTTAATATTGTTTTGTCAAACAGTTATTTCATTCCCTTTTTTACAAGGATGTGTCTATTCATATAAAAACTGTTTATTTGACATTGTTAGAATTTCTGTTACCAACACAAGAGACTTGAAAATATTGAGTCTATTTGTAATTATCATGTAATTGTCCCTAACTATTAAGGCCATTATGGGCTGATGAATTACCAAATTGGAAAACAAAACTTTCATGTCCTGAGCTAACTACAAAATAGTGCAAGTATCGGTTTCGGATCAAAACATTAATTTATGCAAAATTCTTAGGATATACATGAGAATTCCTTAAAGATTGGAGGATTGTATGTGAAGGTAGGTGAGAGTGGATTTTGAGTAATTTTCCTTACACTCCAAATTGGAGGAGAATCATTGTACATGTATTTTTCTTCCAAAATTACCCTTTCTCTTTTATTTTATTCGTACAAATGAAATGATATAAGATTAATTTTATATATAACTATATCATTAAATCATCACTTACCTTTCTTTAATTACACCTCATTCAAATGAGGCTTTAATGGTCTCTGAATGCCATTAATGTATGGATGCACAATATTAATTGCAAGTAAATAGCAACTATGTAAGATATCTTACCCAATATAGAATGTCATAACTTTTATGACGTTTAAATAAATATGCTATCTTGGATATTAATGCGCATTGAAATACAAAAGGACATTATTCTTAAACCATTCTCATTATGGTTATTTATTAAGAATTCATTATGATATTCATGTGCAGTAGCAATCTTTATGGTTATGACCGTTATACGTGATATTATTATTAAAACAAGCACGATTAAAATTCTATTATGAATTTGTTTGACATATAATATTTACTCGGTTTTATCCTTCGACTAAGCTCATTCTAGAGCCAGGGACCAACGTGAAGGAATTATTAAGTTGATTCCAAGATGAACTAAAAATTGCATAAAGAGACATTGCATTATACATGATATTTGCCAACAAGGTCAATACAAACAGTCTTTTGCTATGAAGTATGTTCCGTGGATCAAACCACTGATCCCCAAGATAAGTGAATATTGCTTTTATGCCTTACCACAATCTTTTAATAATGGACATGGTATGCCCCACTTCTGGAGTTCTTTCAGTGCTAACCCACAGGTACAAGGGAATTGCTAATAATGCAACCAGTGTCAAACACTAGCATGAAAAATAAAGCTCAATCCAGAGAAGTGTATATTCAGAGTCGCTTCAGAAAAATTCCTTGACTATGTCATTAGCAAAAAAGGAGTTAGAGCAAATCCAGATAAAGTAAAAAGCCCTGCGAGGAAAAAGGTGAAAAGAGCGCCTAAATAAAAGCCATGTGAGGAAAAAGGTGAAAAGAGCGCCTAAATGAAAGCTGCACTATGGGTGAGAAAGATCCAGAGGATGAACGGGCGGATCATCGTACTAGAAAGATTGTCAACAAGCATATCAAGGTATAAAACAATTCCTAGCAGAACCACCCTTGATGAGCAGACCAATCTGAAGGGGAGACCTGCATTTGTATCAATCTATCATGGATAAAGCTATGTGCACCGTGGTTATTCAAGAAGAAGAAGGTCAGCAGTTCTCCATCTATTATGTTAGCAAAATGTTGAAGGATGCAGAGACAAGATATTCGAAGCTAGATAAAATGGCTCCCACGGTTGTGACAACATCCATCCGCGTTAAACCATAGCTCCAAGCATAACCTCAACATGATCGAGATCAAGATCAAGAGCCGGCTTCACCATCATGATTCAACATTGAACACACGAATGATGAGATTGAAAGGCGAGTGCATGCCGCTCTCGATAGATAAGAGAACAATGCAGAAAGATACGCCATCCAGTTAACAGGAATTCACCATTCACAGCGCGAATCATGGGGTACGAGGCGGAAAAAATGATTAAAGCTTCCAACTTGCCACAATATAAAAGAAAAGAATCAATATAAGCGGAACATTACATATCCTGAACCCAAAGGAGGGGAGCATGTAACCGTTGGAAGAAACGCCAAAGTGTACTACAGGTTGGCCACCACACTGAAGCTTGCTGGGAGCTGGCAAACTAGATAGCTTTGTCCAGAATAACAAATAACAAGACGACAAGCAGAAGACAGATCCCAAAAAGAAATTCAAAAGTGTCATTAATGTCATAGCAGATGGACCAGTGTATCAGCCACCCATGGAAAAAGCAAAAATATCCGTTCTGGATAAAACATCCCTCAATTGCCCTTTTTGCAAAAACAGGTCCAGTAATCTCTCCACATACAGATGCGTTGACAATTGAAGGATGGGAGATGAAATGAAGCGAGTAATGGTAGACACGGGCAGTTCTTGCAATGTCATCACCATAGGTGCATTTGCCAAACTAAAGGTTCATCCGATCCAAATAGAAACAACCATTGTTGACATCATGGGAGTGACAGGTCACACTATCCGGACCAAGGACCAGGTAACTTCGGAATGCAAGCTGGCGGATGATGATCAAGCGTGGATTGGTGATCTGGAGTTCTCTATTATGAATGGACAATCAGCTTATAACATCATTCTTGGGCGGCCGTTCATCTCAAAGGTTGCAGCCCTAATTTCCATCCATCGTATGGCAATGTACATTCCCACCAGCAAAGGAGGAATAATGATTAGCAGGAACCAAAAGGCGGTTCAAGAGACCTACTCGGCGTCGCTATCGATCCGCCCACAATTCAAAAATGACGAAGGTGAGGAAGATGAACTTATCACTACAGCTTTTGGCGACACAGAAACGCTCCTTATTGCTGATGGAAAGCGGGTGCAGATCGCCAAAGGATTAAAACCTGAGATCAAGGAGGATGTTACGAAATTTCTCATCGAGTCTGAAAGCCTATTTGCATAGGAGAATGAGATCCCCACAGGAGTAAGCCCAGATGTGATTACTCATAAGTTAAACATCATTGAGGATGCGGTTCTAGTTGCTCAGAAAAGACGGAACCATAGGCCTAAAAATCAGTATTTCTATGTATTCTTATATGTGCATTAAACTGTTCTAGTATCCTATATTCGATAATTTATTCTTTCTCGCCATACTTCTTATATTCATTTGCATAGCTTTTATTCCTGATATACGCCCAGTGGCTGGCGAATGAAAAGTTCCACAGACGGATCAATTACCTTAAAGATAGGACAATTGATCCCCATCACGGGCGGATCCCCTTTCCACAAAGATAAGAAGCACAGACCCTCAGGAGCTTTCAAATGAGCTCAACTCTCTCCTCAAAGACAGGAAAAGTATTGGTCACCATCAAAAGCGGGTTAAAATTATCTCAAACATGAGAAAATTACACCTTAAACTTTCTCCTCAAAGATAGGAGAACAATAATCTCAGCGGCGGATCAATCTACCTCAAAGATAGGAAACAATTGATCGTCGTCAGAGACAGAGTTAAAACATTTCTCAGACGTGAGAACTTTACACTCTCAAATACTCTTCCCAAAGAAGAGTCTCAAGACCTGGCGGCGGATCGATTCACCTCAAAGATAGGAAGCAAATCAATCGCCTAAGGCAGCTTAACTTCCTCACCAGGAATAAAAGCTTCTAACCTTCACAAAGGTTCACACATTGGGGTACGGCTAGCCACCTACCCTAAACAATCGGAGAAATCCTAAACCAGATTCTAAAAAGTTACTTGCTAAAAGATATAATGCATTAGTAAAAATAGTTCTGGAAAGAAAAGGGTTCATCCAACAATGAAGCCTGGTCTTCATTCAAGATAATGAAGCCTCGTCTTCATCCAAATAATGAAGCCTTATCTTCATCTCTAAATAATGAAGCCTCGTCTTCATCCAAGATAATGAAGCCTCGTCTTCATCCAAATAATGAAGCCTCATCTTCATCCAAGTAATGAAGCCTCGTCTTCATCTCCAAATAATGAAGCCTCGTCTTCATCCAAGTAATGAAGCCTCGTCTTCATCCAAATAATGAAGCCTCTTCTTCATCCAAGTAATGAAGCCTCGTCTTCATCTCCAAATAATGAAGCCTCGTCTTCATCCAAATAATGAAGCCTCGTCTTCATCCAAGTAATGAAGCCTCGTCTTCATCTCCAAATAATGAAGCCTCGTCTTCATCTCCAAATAATGAAGCCTCGTCTTCATCCAAGTAATGAAGCCTCGTCTTCATCTAAGATAATGAAGCCTCTTCTTCATCCAAATAATGAAGCCTCGTCTTCATCCAAGTAATGAAGCCTCGTCTTCATCCAAGTAATGAAGCCTCATCTTCATCTCCAAATAACGAAGCCTCGTCTTCATCTCTAAATAATGAAGCCTCGTCTTCATCCAAGTAATGAAGCCTCGTCTTCATCCAAGTAATGAAGCCTCGTCTTCATCTCCAAACAATGAAGCCTCGTCTTCATCAAAGTAATGAATTCACGTCTTCATCATAGAAATAACGAAGTCTCGCCTTCACAAATGCAAAGTAAAAACACTTTGGAAAATGAGTAAAGGCTAAAAAGGCAAGTGCCAAAACCCTCCACAAAATGCACAAAAGTCCCTAAATAGCTGATCATTCTTACTGATCCCTAAGGTCGGGTCATTCTCCTCAATATGGCAGAACTGAAGAAAAAAAGTCCCTAAGGCGAATCATAATCCTATGCGGTAGGAACAAATGGTCCCATAAAGGGCGGGTTATTCCATTTCTAAAAGAAATATAACTCTCAAGATACGCACGATGAGAGCGAGTAGCGGAGACCCGCCTTAGCTCTCAAGGAGAGCGTACATACGCCTTGACGGATTAAAGAATACGAAAATGCGCCTTTATTACCATCCATGAATGGGAATAAATACAATTAAATGGCAATTAATAGCCATTAAAAGGGAATAAAGACTTGACTGTTCAAATACATCAACTTTGAGGGTTTCAATTCTAAATACTGGGATTAATGGAGAATTGATAGCAATTAAAGACGAGTAATGACACGACTCTTCACATGTTTCCCCATTAATGCTGAAGGTTACAAAAACCTATATAAATACCACAGCTTCCTAGGATCAAAGGTACACTTACTGATTCTCTACTTTTGTGCTTACAGTTTATTCTTAGAAATATTACTGACTTTGGCATCGGAGTGTCCCCGGCCGATCCCAACGGCGCCTCACATGGAAGTGCTCTGATCAAGGATTTTTCCACAAGTTATCAAAGGTCAATATTATACATTGTTTGGTAGCATCAATCACTCTTTTCAAATGGATTTCCTTTCTCATTCCAATAAACATCAGAAATTTGAGTTTAGCCATGTATTGGTTCACCAAATGATACATACAGAAAAGGCAGATGGATTCAATTTAGGAAGAATTCGAGTCGCATCTATGGTAAGACTAGGAAGCTTCGGTCGAGTCACCACTGATTCGATATTCAAGTCACCATTTAAAAAAAATTCAATTTTTAACAACTAAAAAACTTAGAGCAGAAGAAGATGACTATTCACTTTACAAAAACAAAAAAAACATACAAAAATTATGAAACACAAATAGTTTCAATTAGATGACTCTTCACTTTATAAATTCCAAAACCTTCCATCTTCTTTTCTATTTATTTGTTATTATCTTCTTCTACTCTATAGTCTACCGATTTTTTATGTTCTGCTTGTCTCTACTTTCTTTTATAATTTTATATAATTTCTATTTAGATTTCGAGTCAAGAGTCAAATCTGGATTTAACAACCATGGTTCGAACCATATTCATCTTGTTTCTTGGTATGGTACCACACTTCTTGAGTTGGAATTTTGATCAATAAATAAGGCTTCGAGAATTACCAATCCATTTGTTCAAATTATTGATTTTATTTATTTCTTCTTGATTCTTACAGCATTATGCTTATTTTGTAACATTACTTGGTGAAAGGAAGAAAATGAGTTTCTACAGTTTGTTTTGTTCTAACTTATATAAAATTTTTTTCACAAGTACAGAAGAAGAGTATAATTGTTAGAAGAAAATTCTCTTTTTTACTGATTGTATTCATATGTATTTATACATTACAGACATATATTGTTATACAACATAACTCTCTGTAAATACACATGACTCTTTATGAAACAATACAACTCTTGATAAATTCAGAAATTACTTTTGAACAATATAATAAACCAAATTAAAGACTATTAATTGTAAGTTTATTATTTCAATGCACACCTTAAACTTATAATTTTTTTATCCCTTAGTAACACCAAGAATAATTCTTAATCTGTTGACATCTTCAAACTTCATGGTCATTGATCTTTTCACTTTAACCGCCATCATACACATTATTATCTCTATCATTTTCTTCTCCCTCGTAATCATTGTTGTCTTCCTTATCATCCTTGTTAGTACCATCACCATCACTTTTATCTCTACCAATTGGTATTTTAGGTTTTGGATGAGGCACATAACTAGTGAACTTTCTATCTGAAAATTGACACAATATTATTCATTTCAATGCCCTGAAGTCCTTTCGCTCTTCCCTTTCTCTTTTTAACTTCTATGATTTCTTTGAAAAATATCTCCTTCAGTTCCTCCATTAGCTCGACCTCACATTTGTTCTCTTGCACATACTTGATTTTTTTTTGTAAATTACTAGAGGCACACTCATCCCATATGATTTTATTACAATTTTTTAGATGCTCAACATCTTTACCATACCCTAGTATTGAAACTTTCTTTTTCTTGACACATCGATCGTTGAGCATATGATTGAGAACAACTATCATTAGAGCCATGCTCGGAGCGTTCTGCAATGCCATTGTCCTTTGCTGCTTCTTCCATAAGCTTGTTTTGCTTCTTACCTGATCCTTTGATTTCTTTTTCAAACCTCTTCCTCTTTTTTGATACTTCCGAATTTTGTACATTTTGTTTTGCACTTATTTGGATATTGCAATCAAAATTATTGGAGTTTGTTAATTGTGTTGAAAAAACTAAAACCAAGGAAAAAAGCTCAGAAGTAACCCAAGGTTAATTGTCTAGTTTTTTTAGAATTGTAATCGTTAGATTTTAGCATAACCAGATATATATATAAAATAATAGAGTAACATGGTAAACTTGTTTTGTATTGTGGTTGTCCTAAAAGCTAAGATTTGTTCGGTTAAAAATCTAAAAAAATATATAAAAAGACCACAAGGTTAATATTGGTAAAAGATAGGGACCTCAAAATATGTTTTTCAAAATAAAAGTACTAAACAGTGTTTTAGATAAAAACTAGAAGACTAATAAATTATTTACCCTATGGTTATTGACGATTTCAATAGTAAAATGCGGAAAAATATAAGTATCTACTGTTTTCTTTTCATTTTTTTTCCTGAAAATCACTTCGCGAAATAAGTATTTCGAAAGTCTAGGAGGAAAAAGAGGCTGAAACCGACGATTTTTACTTCATGAAACCAGATTCCACGAAGTCTACGAAGAGAAATGTTCATGATTTTTACTTTCGCAGACTTCGCGTATTTTGCTTTCACGAAGTAAAATCGTGTCTTTACTATAACATTTCTCTTTGCAGAATTCACGTATTCTGCTTTCGTGAAGCCAAATCGTCATTTTTCTTGCTAACACGACTTAATTTTTTGATATAGATTGAAAGCGATAAATGAAGGTTTTAGTCGTAAACCAACAAAGAGGTTCTTCTCTAGCTAAACTAGGAGTGAATCCCAATATAACAAGGTATAAACCTTTGGTTCTCAAAGAGAATGATTTTAGATTGATAAAAGTTGCATATCCTTACAAAAGTGGGGGTTTAAATACATCCCCTAATGATAATAAAGACCAGGACTACCCCTACTAGGGTTACAATAAAGCGGTAGACAAAAGGGTAAAATAGGTGATACGCCCAGACAATTCGTACGGAGCTGCAGGTACGGAATGTTAGGGTGGTTGGTGATTTACTTCGTGAGGAAGTAGGCATGGGGATCCGCCTAGGAATAGAAATTGATACTCCTTCTCTTATAATATGAGATCCTCCCCTCTCGTATAGCCTAGACCCGCTCCACTTGTACATCCCTAGGATCCGCCCTGATAGGTGCTGGCGCTCCTCGTGTGGCATGTGGTGTCGGAGGGTCCGCCAGGACGTGTTTGAGCGGCGGCCCTAGTTAGGATGTCTGCATCATTCTCTCCTTCTTTAAAAGAGCAGGGCGTGGACTTGCTCGTGTCTAGAGGGCCATCTGGTTTCCACGGGCTGAGGTCACGGACGTTGAAAGCTGGTGACATTTTACCAAACCAATTTGGCAATGCAACATGATAGGCATTGGTATTGACCTTCTCGGTGACTTTATATGGCCCGTATTTCCTAGGTCGAAGTTTACTGCTTGGGGCGTTGGTGAGTCTCTCTTTCCCCAAATATACCATAACCTCATCCCCAACTTCAAACTGTAGGTCCATGTGGTGCTCATCCGCCTTAGCTTTTAATTTCTGGTTTCGCTCCTCAAGAGTTTCCTTCACCTCTTGATGCATCTATACATAGTCTTTGGCTAGCTGGTTAGCGGTCACGTTTCCTTTAGGAAGATGGGCTATATCAAGAGTATGATTTGGGGTCTTCGTGTATACCACCGCGAATGGTGACTTCCCGGTTCCTGAATTACAGATCCGTTGTAGGCAAACTCAGCCTGGGCTAATACCACATCCCATATCCTGGGCTTATCCTTACATTTGCTGCGTAGTAAATTTCCCAAGGTCCGATTGACCACCTCTGTCTGACCGTCTGTTTGAGGGTGGACGGTGGTACTAAACTTCAGAGACGTATCAAAAAGGGCCCACAACGTCCGCCAGAAGTGACTTAGGAACTTCGTATCATGATCTGAGACAATGCTTCTCGGTACGCCATATAGTCTGACAAGCTCTTTGAAAAATAACTTGGCAGTCGCTGAGGCATCGTTAGTTTTGCTACAGGGTATAAAGTGTGCCATCTTCGAAAACTTGTCAACAACGACGAAAATGGAATCCATGCCTCGTTGAGTTCTAGGTAATCCTAGGACAAAATCCATGGATAGGTCTATAGTTTCTGGTACAGGCAGAGGTAGGTTCAAGCCTGCGTTCGTAGCGTGTCCCTTAGCGGTCTGGCAAACATAGCATCGTTCTACTAAGTAGGCAACATCTCTCCTTATCTTAGGCCAAAAATAACGGGAACTCGCTGCTTCGTATGTCTTATCTCGCCCAAAATGCCCTCCTAGACATCCGCCATGTAGATCCCGCACAACCTTTTCACGAATGGAGGTGCAGGGTAAGCAAAGTTGATTGCCCCTCATAAGATACTCATCCATTAAGTGATACGTCCTATCCCCATGCTGGTGCTGACACTTTGCCCAGATACTGCCAAAATCAGGATCCGCCAAGTATTCTCCTCGGATTTGTTCAAAACACTCGACTTCCAAGTTCACTGTCTTTAATAGTAACACTCTTCGACTCAAGGCGTCCGCCACCTTGTTTTGTTTTCCAGCATTATGGACAAGTTTATAGGGAAACTTATCTATGAGGCGGACCATCGGGCATGCATGGAGCTTCGAAGTTGCTTCTGACTTCCAGATACTTGAGAGCTTGGTGGTCAGTGTAGAGGACGAATTATTTCCCTACCAAGTAATGCTCCCATACTTTTAACGCCCTCACTACAGCATAAAATTCTTGATCATACGTGGCCCACTTTTTCCTTGATTCACAGAGCTTCTCACTGAAATACGCAATGGGCCTCTTTTCTTGCATCAAGACACCACCAATCCCAACTCCACTAGCATCACACTCAACTTCGAACAGTTTATCAAAATTAGGATACGCCAGCACTGGCGTTGTACTCAGCTTTTCCTTGATCAGGGCAAAGCTCTCCTCTTGAGCATCCGCCCACGCGAACCCCCTTCCTTTCTTCAAACACTCCATCAACGGGGCTACTATGGAACTGACGTTTTTGATGAATCCTCGATAAAATGTTGCTAGCCCATGAAAACTCCTCATATCCCCTACGTTCCTCGGAGTAGGCCATTCTCGGATAGCTCTTACCTTCTCCCCATCAACTTGGACTCCATCACCACTAACCACGAACCCAAGGAAAACCAGGCTTTCCATGACGAAATCACAATTCTTAGTGTTGGCGTATAACTGGTGTTTCCTTAACAGGTCAAATACTATCTGCAAGTGCTCCACATGTTCCACCAAGGTCTGGCTGTGAATCAGGATGTCATCAAAATACACAACTACGAATTTCCCAATCACCGGGCGAAGCACCTGGTTCATCAGCCTCATGAACGTACTGGGGGCGTTAGTCATTCCAAATGGGATAACTAACCACTCATACAATCCATCTCTAGTCTTGAAGGTGGTCTTCCACTCATCCCCAGATCGAATTCGTATCTGATGATACCCACTCCGGAGATCAATCTTGGAGAAAACTCTGGATCCGCCAAGCTGATCTAGCATATCATCCAGCCTTGGAATAGGGAACTTATACTTGATAGTGATCTTGTTAATAGCCCTGCTGTCCACACACATCCGCCAAGATCCATCTTTCTTGGGCGTAAGTAGGGCTGGAACGGCGCATGGACTCATACTTTCCCTAATGTATCCCATCTCAATGAGTTCTTCCACTTTCTACCTCATGATGTCATTCTCCTTTGGACTCATTCGATAATGGGGTAGGCTTGGTAAACTAGCCCCGGGCACAAGATCGATATAATGTTGGATGTCCCTCAAAGGTGGTAACCCACTTGGCAACTCCTCGGGGAAAAAATTCGGATACTCGCCAAGTAGGCGGGTCACTTCATTCGGCATTTCTCGTTTGTCCACTGGGAAGGCTTCGTGATTCGCCTTAACCATTACAACATAGACCATCTAGATCTCTTCACATTCGCTGACAAATGATTTGTGTGTGGGATAGACTACCAAGGTAGACTTCTCATCGATCTTTGGCTCCCTCGTCATTAGCGTAAATACGAACTTCACCCTATCCTTTACAAATCTGTAAGTATTCCTTCTTCCTGCGTGGATGGCATCGTTATCGAACTGACAGGGTCTGCCCAACAATAGGTGGCAGGCGTCCATATCGACCACGTCACAACAGACTTCATCTCTATAATCACCAATCTCAATAGGCACCCTGCATCTCTGGTTCACTCTAAGTTCACCCACGTTTTGATCCATCCAACCCTATAGGGGTCAGGATGCGCCTCATTCAACAACCTGAATTTCCGAACGGCACTGCTGCTCACAATGTTCTCTTGGCTCCCACTATCTATTATCACATTGCATCGCTCGCCTTTCACAAGAGAGCGGGTCCTGAATAGTCGGTGCCTCTGATCTCCCTCTATCCGGCTGGAGACTAACAAACGATGTACCACATGAATGGCGTATCTTTCCTCATCCGCCTCGTCATCATCTTCTCCTAAGGGTTCACAAAACACTTCATCCCCTTCTTCATAGTCATCTTCATACCTTTCCACCATGTTGGCGCTCTTCCTCCTAGGACACTAGTTGGACCTATGGCCTGGCTCATTGCACCGAAAACATTTAAAAGGCGCTGGTTTGGCGTATGGGTTGCTGCTCTTAGGTGGTATAGGTGCTTCTTTGTAAGGCCTAGTATCTTCGATAGATCCTCTCCCCACATTACTGACCTTTCCCCCACTGGCACTCGCCACCTGCTTGCCTTTGTCATAAGGCTTCATGTTATCTCTCCCCCCCAGGCGTATGCTCGGTAGTTGCGGATCTTCGTGATCTCCCGTTTAGTTGGGATTCGGCCTTGAGAGCTAAGTTTCTGGCGTCTTGTACCCGAACCACCATCTGCGTGCCAATGCGATCCTGGATGTGGTATCTTAACCCTTTTAGATACCTAGAAGTCTTTTGACTCTCGGTATCCGACAAGTTAGCCCTTGCCGACAGTCTCAAGAACTCTGATGTATACTCATGGACACTCCGGTTTCCTTGACAGCATCCCTGGTATGAACTGTAGATGTACTGCTCAAAGTCTGGCGGTAGGAACCGCTCCCTCAACATCGCCTTCATCCGTAGCCAAGATCTAATTGGATCCCTGCCCCTTTTCTCATTTGCTCTCTCAACTGATCCCACCAAACTGAGGCGCCACCCTTCAAGCGATATGCCACCAGCCTCACTTTCCTTTCGTTAGGAATCCCAGCATACTCAAAGAAACGCTCCACTTCAGATAACCAGTCTAGGAACCCCTTTATCTCCAACTCACCTCCAAAAGAGGGTAAGTCTATTTTTAGCCTAAAAGCATCATCTCTGTCAAAGTTTCCTAGATCTAGGTTTGTCCTAGCAACGCCCACACGTCTGTTGTCAACCAGACCAACATCCCTCATAGTCCGAAAGGCACCATCATCCCCAATATCTTCAAAGTCATCACTATCACTATCAGCATTATGAACAAGAACAAAGTTGGGTCTTCTTACCTCAGGATCCCTAGGACCCATTCGTGGAAGTTGGACATTTGCCAATGGCAGTCTGGGTGGTGTGGGTTGCCTTTGGGGCCGTTGTTCAAGGACTCCTTCCCTCCTCTGGTCTAACTCTCCGGTGGCTGGTCTGATCAAGGCACAGACCTCTAGTTTGAAGTTTTCCAGGGAAGTGGATAACTCCTAGAACCGTTGGTCGGTTTGCTTCTGCTGCTCGATGCTGGCTTGGATTTGTTCCGCGAGGTTCTCTCTCAGCTCCTCATATCTCCGGTCGCTGGCCTCCATGGAATCTTGCGGTTGTCGGGGTTGAACCATTGCCAAAAGAAGTTTCGGGTCAGAAAACGATCGGCTCTGATACCAACTGATACAGATTGAAAGCGATAAATGAAGGTTTTAGTCGTAAACCAACAAAGAGGTTATTCTCTAGCTAAACTAGAAGGAGTGAATCCCAATATAACAAGGTATAAACCTTTGGTTCTCAAAGAGAATGATTTTAGATTGATAAAAGTTGCATATCCTTACAAAAGCGGGGGTTTAAATACATCCTCTAATGATAATAAAGACTAGGACTACCCCTACTAGGGTTATAACAAAGTGGTAGACAAAAGGGTAAAATAGGTGATACGCCCAGACAATTCGTACGGAGGTGCAGGTACAGAATGTCAGGGTGGTTGGTGATTTACTTCGTGAGGAAGTAGGCCTGGGGATCCGCCTAGGAATAGAAATTGATACACCCTCTCTTATAATCTGAGATCTGCCCCTCTCGTATACGCCTGGACTCGCTCCACTTGTACATCCCTAGGATCCGCCCAGATAGGTGCTGGCGTTCCTCGTGTGGCATGTGGTGTCGGAGGGTCCACCAGGATGTGTTTAGGCGGCGGCCCTAGTTAGGATGTCCGCATCATTTTTGTGAAGGTGATTGAATACAGAACATCAAATTCACATACCCATTTCGCAATCACCACCACCGGTGACATTTACACCGATGTAATCCTAATCGAGTCAATGTCTCCAGCAATAAGGAGGGGTGGGTAATCACACGTTGGTGTCTTCTGTTTCGATACAAACTTTGTAAACCAAATTCAACTTATGTATTGTATCCTCCCTTGAATTGGTAATTTGGTAGGCCTACACATTAGCTTCATTTCCAGTTTGAAGTTTTCTAGGGAAGTGGATAACTCCTAGAACCGTTGGTCAGTTTGCTTCTGCCGCTCGATGCTGGCTTGGATTTGTTCCGCAAGGTGCTCTCTCAACTCCTCATATCTC
Source organism: Euphorbia lathyris (assembly GCF_963576675.1). Lineage (NCBI taxonomy): Eukaryota > Viridiplantae > Streptophyta > Magnoliopsida > Malpighiales > Euphorbiaceae > Euphorbia > Euphorbia lathyris. The sequence goes on along the minus strand of NC_088917.1, from coordinate 81,746,940 downwards.
CGGTCGCTGGCCTCCATGGAATCTTGCGGTTGTCGGGGTTGAACCATTGCCAAAAGAAGTTTCGGGTCAGAAAACGATCGGCTCTAATACCAACTGATACAGATTGAAAGCGATAAATGAAGGTTTTAGTCGTAAACCAACAAATGGGTTATTCTCTAGCTAAACTAGAAGGAGTGAATCTCAATATAACAAGGTATAAACCTTTGGTTCTCAAAGAGAATGATTTTAGATTGATAAAAGTTGCATATCCTTACAAAAGTGGGGGTTTAAATACATCCTCTAATGATAATAAAGACCAGGACTACCCCTACTAGGGTTATAACAAAGCGGTAGACAAAAGGGTAAAATAGGTGATACGCCCAGACAATTCGTATGGAGGTGCAGGTACAGAATGTTAGGGTGGTTGGTGATTTACTTCGTGAGGAAGTAGGCCTGGGGATCCGCCTAGGAATAGAAATTGATACACCCTCTCTTATAATCTGAGATCCGCCCCTCTCGTATACGCCTGAACCCGCTCCACTTGTACATCCCTAGGATCCGCCCAGATAGGTGCTGGCGTTCCTCGTGTGGCATGTGGTGTCGGAGGGTCCGCCAGGACGTGTTTGGGCGGCGGCCCTAGTTAGGATGTCCGCATCATTTTTGTGAAGGTGATTGAATACAGAACATCAAATTCACATACCCATTTCGCAATCACCACCACCGGTGACATTTACACCAATGTAATCCTAATCGAGTCAATGTCTCCAGCAATAAGGAGGGGTGGGTAATCACACGTTGGTGTCTTCTGTTTCGATACAAACTTTGTAAACCAAATTCAACTTATGTATTGTGTCCTCCCTTGAATTGGTAATTTGGTAGGCCTACACATTAGCTTCATTTCCATCTGTCAAATTTTGTTTTTTCTTTTTTTCTTTCAATTAAAATATATTTATTTTACAGTAATTTGTAGAAACTTTATAACAAGTTTCACTTTATTTTACAGTAATCTATTCATATTTAACCTTAACGTTTTAAGCGAAATGCAGATTTAGCTCTAACCTAGAAAATTATGCGAATTTAACTCTAACGTTTTCAATCAAAATCAATTTTAGCCATACGCTATGGAAAATTTAAAAAAACTGGTTTGATTGTTATTTAACCGTCACATTGAACCTTACAAACAATTTTATTGATAAATTGAATCAATTTTTACATTTTCAGTTGGTTTTTTTTGTAACCATATTAATAACACATTAGATATTTGAAATTGTTAAAAAAATTGTTTAATTTATACGTATCAGATTTAATTTTTAGCATTTTAACATAATTTTTGTACTTTGGTTTTAATACATTAAATATTTTAGACATAATTGATATTTAGAATGTCTAAAGTAACAGTTCAGTACCCGTCATACAAGTTTTTCTAATAAATGTTAGGGTTACATTTACCCCATTTTAATATGTTAAGGCTAAATCTAACTTTTGGTTAGGGCTAAATTTGAATTACATTAATTATGGCCGCCGATTTTCTGGATCTTTTTTACCCTTAATTCATTGTAAGGATATAGTCGTTCATATTAAGGATGATAACGGGTACTGTACCTACGCGTATCCGGTACTACCGATCCTAATAATTAGGTTATAAATTTGTCAAGCTAAGAGCTAAGTTGATATTAGGATGATAATGGTTATGTACCCGCCGGTATCTAGTACTACCATTTCTAATGGGATTACCGGTACTCTATATGAGACGAGTATGAGCTTAAAAATTACCAGTGATTGGTATGATAATATTGCGGGTACCCTTTAACCGGTGGTCCCGACTCCTTTATAGACTCGGATGTGATTCGAACCCATGACCTCCCAAGGCATAGGTAAGCTCTCAACCACTAGGCTAAGAGCTTCACCAGTGCATTATAAGCATATAAAAAAGCCATTAATTTGTACTTTTAAGGTGTACATAAATTAACAAATTCAATAAAATACTTAGCACCATATTTTATTATTAATTTCTTTCTAAAAATCCCAGCATTGTACCTACGGTTATCCAGTACTACCGATTCCAATGGAATTACGAGTACTTTGTATAAAAAAAAAAGTATGAGAGGAGTATCAATTCAAAATAATTAACAATTAAGGGTATGGAAATACCACGCATACCAGTTACCCAGTGGTCCCAACTCCTTTATATGAAAAATATATTGATAACCTAAAAATTTAACAAGTGGGATTTGAAAGCATAACTTATTGTCTTATCGAGTGACCTAAACCTTTTAACTAAATTACTTTTATTGAATAAGTTTGAAAACATATGGCTTTATATATTAGTCATTGTTAATTAGAGTCTCTATATAAGAAAACCCTAAATTGCTCTTCCGCCACCAGCAGCCGCCATCTACATCACTCTCAATATTCTTCCTGCTATGTGTCTAGCTAGCAGATTGGGAATAAACAAGACAATAAGAAGCGCAATATTTGAGTTTTTCCAATTCATTAGTGTCAACTTCTTCTTCATTTGAAACTCGTTTTGACATACCACAGATGCTAGATTGGTAAAATCTGATATCCAAGGTAACATCTGTTTAAGTGTTAAATGAGTTTTTGTGTCATCTTGAGTAGGGAGCAATTATTTAGATCCTTTTTTCTGTTGTGGCATAACTAGATTGTGCAGGCAGTACAGGTACCGTTTTTCCGGATCTCTTTCTTGCTTTGAATTTGATTGTTTCGACAATTTTCTGAAATCTTCTTTTCCTTCATGTTCAATCTAATATTAGGAAAATTGAAGCTTGTTATTTGAGAGATAATTATTTCCTTGTATCCTTCAATTTAAAGAACTTACCCATATTTCTTACCCCTATAATATTTGTCTCTTAAATCTCGATTGAGCTTTGACTTTCTTCCTCTTGTTCTTCAATCTTGTTTGTTAATGTATTATTATATTTTTAATATTTATAAATATGCCCCCTATATTTTTTTTATGTTTCGGTTTCCTATGTTTTTCAGAAATTACTTTTCCTAGCTAATATGGTTTCCGTATCAGTTTCCCTTTCCGTGGAACATAGGTAAAGCGTATTGATGTTTTCCAAAGAGATTTTGTTGTAGTTTCCAAAGGCAAAGTAATTATTAAAGATTGGGATTTTAGGATTCACAGGCCTATTTTTACATTAATTGCAAGTCTCTTAAAGTGACTCAACTCTTATCTGAATTCGTGTAAAGTTGAAGCTGGTACAAGTGTGATATGATTATTTTATGCAAAAGTTAAACATTTCTACATTTTATTTACTTATGAGGTTAGAACACTAAATGAGATGAAGGATTGAAAGCAAAATTAATTAAGGAGATGTCTCATTAACAACTTCTAATGGTTTAAAAAGGCTTTCTTTTTCTTCAAATTGCTTTATTTTTCCTCAAATTAGTGTTCGAATTGGTTAGTTTAGTTGCTTGATTGAGACAAGGAAGCAAGCTAAACTATGATTTTAACTTAGTTTAATTTTGTGCAGGAAAAACGATGGTCCTCAAGAAACACGAAGAAACTTCATGTCAATATGTGAGTGCATCACCAAATCTATCGGGCACTCCCAATAACAAAAAAGGATACTCTAGCATTGATTGCATAATGTGGCCGGCGAAAACGATACTCTTCTTCCTCCTTGATTATATCCAAGGCCAGAAGCCGTTGATACTCGCAATTAACTTGCGCCAGCTCTTTCTTAAGCTTTAATACTACCTTTGTATAATCGTCTTTGTTCCTCTCATAGTCCCGACATTTCTGTTTGAGCTTTCGGTTTACTTGCATCAAATTTGACGCCTCTGGTTCTGCAGTAATGACAGGCTCTGTTTCCAAACCGTGCTCTGCATCAACTGAATTGACCAATAATCCTCTAACTCTAGGCCTCTCTACCGCATGGTATCCAATTAAACCACAATGATAATCCCAGTACTCCCATGTCATTTCCTTCAATCGAGCTTTAAGCTTCTGGAAAAGGGAAGTTATCTCAAACCCTTGTTTGTTGCGTGTTGGTTCAACAAAATTTGCTTCAAGAACACCGGCCACCCCTCTACCCCTATTGCTTGAATAGCTCACAACTGGCCAAAATGGCAGTATTAAGCGATTTTTATAGTAGACACCGAAACCATGGACATTTACATGTGGAGCTTCTTTTATAAACCCAATTGTAGTTATGACCTCACCCTCTTTAACTCCATCACGTCGAGGTTTGTACAAGATGAATTGTGAAAACTTGAGATCATTGGCAAGATTGTGATGCTCGACAAGTCGTCCACGCAATATTATTCTGAAAGTTTCAGGTAGTCGCAAGTACAATATAGACAAATACACTCGGAGGGAATAATGTAATCGGTTAGCTATGTGCTGTTCATTATCTTCCCTCCAAGTACCATACCTTGTCACCACTTTTTTTTTAGCTATGGATATCCTGCTTCTCTCTCTTGCTTTCTCCAAGCAATGATTTTCTCACCTCCCTCTAAAAGGTCAGTTTTGTTCTTCTGATCCATTATCTTTTTTCTTACTTGTTATTATCTTTCTTTCTGATTCTGTAATTGGGTTATAAGGTATGGTTTTATTAATTGATTAATTTGATGCTTGGTTTATCTGAACCCTGAATCTGTAAAACTTATCTAACCTTTGAATGCTAATTCAATCTCATTAACTTTTGTTCTGTTCTGTTTTTTTTTTTTTTTTTTTTGCTGACAGATTGAATTTTTGAATTATTTCATTTAGATTAGATTGGAGTTATAGAGTCATGGAAACTGATGTGTAAGCTATGGTTATGAACCCAGTAAGGTACGGTTAAAAACGTGATGCTTGTTTGAGTGCCTGTTGTTTTGTCTCTAAAGTTAGTCTGGACGTGTGATGCTTGTTTGAGCGGCTATTGTTTTGTGCTTTTAACTTGTTTTAGGGTGTCTTTGGTGTGTTGTAATGCAATGTAATATAATCAAAGATGCAATGTAATAGAATGAAATAGTGATTCAATTACAATGTTTGATTGACAAATAGAACAAATATGATAAAAATGTAATTACCATTACAATACTTATATTTGGTTAGTTAAATGTAATCATAAAATTTATTTACATAATTAAACTTAACAAAAAAAAACATGAAAAATGTGAAATTAGTATATAGTTTTCCGTATTTTCATATTATTTTTTTACATTTTTCTCGTGTTTTCGTTTTCCCTTTTCAGGTTTTCTATTTTCTTTTTCTCTGATTTTTCTTATTTTTGTAATTTTTTACAATTTTTTTTTGCTTTTTTTCCTTTTGAGTTTTTCTAGTTTTTGAGAATGATGAGAGGTGAGATTTGACAAATGAGGGATTAGAAATTATGATTACATGTTTTAAATGTAAGGATGATTAAAGCAATTTTTTTTATGTAATTGAGATTACAATATCGTTGAACAAAATTTAATCTACGAATTTTTCATTCAATTGCAATAAAATTTTAATATGCAACCAAACGTAATGACACTTCAAAGTAATGAGCATTCTATTACAAATCTCATTACATCTTACCAAACGGCCTCTTGGTGTTTGCTAATTGGACAAATGATGTTCTTGCATGCTACACAGAAAATTACAACAGTTTTGTACTGTTCAGTTTTGCATAAAAATAACTGACCTTAATTCAAAGAATACTTGAAAGATTGTCAAATAGGGCATGAATAGACGAGCTGACCTGGTTAAATCGTGGAACTAATGAAATTCAATTCAATTTTTTATTTATAGACGAGGTAACCTGTTTATAAACCGGTTGACCTGGTTAAGTTGTTTGAATATTCAAATTCAATTAAAATCGTATTTTTTAGATGGCTTGATCTTTTTAAGCCATTTAAGTAATAAAATTCTATTAAATTCATGTGGTTTAGATGAGTTGGCTTGGTTACGTCATTTAAGTAATCATCATATTCAATTAACTTTGAATTGTTTACGCGAGTTGACCTGTCATATCATTTTAGTACCCATAAGTAACAGATAACAAACACATGTACACACGGAAAAAAAAAATTATATTGTGTTGCATACGAAATGGACAAAACAAATCCAAATATTTTGTCAAATTGAAAATTATTAATCTCCAATTCAACTATGAAATAATAATTTAAGAAAAATATTAAAACCACTTAATATATGTGTTTCTTAATGATTACTGAAATTGACCCAATTTAGAAGTATTATAGGTAAAATTGTTCGTGGTTGCCAAAGTTAGGGGTCAAGTTGAAGCATATTAGAAGTTAGGGTAAAATTTGTCTTGATTGTCAATATTTGTTTGATTTCATGAGACAACTCATACCACCTTTTTCGAGACCTTTTAGGAGCATTTAATGTCGGTTTTTAAGCCTTTTCTGATTCTCCCAAATGTAATTCTTGGTGAACTTCTTATCAGATAAAAGTACAGAGAGAAGATACTGTGTTTGTGATGAAACTAGTCCGAAACTAGACATTTTCGTTGCAGCAGGTCGGAGAACTTTTGAAAGGCTATACACAATGTGAACTCTATTCCGAACTTCATTATCACATTTCCTGTCCTTCAAAATCTCCATTATACTTACAAACTCGGGGGAGGAAAACACGGTACCAGAGTAGATTTCGTCGCTAATGAGATGGATTCCTTTCATAGAGGGTTTGAAGGGTTAGTGACAAGCACACCCTTTGGCTTCTTCAAGATAAGATTTGGAAGCCATTTGAACTTGTGCATTGAATTGGTACAATTTCAACTCCAGTTCTCCTATTAAGATCTCTATCAAATCTGCATAAATTAAGTTGTAAATTAGAGGTCAGAAACGTAACTTAGATGTTGTTTTCATTAAATGGTACTTTGTGATTATCCCAACAACAATTGCCTTTGTAATAACAGAGAAGCATAGATGGATGCTCTTTTCAATATTGAATTTGCTAGTAGGATATGAGAATGGTAAAGATTATGCACGCTCCTATTCCTATGGTAATGGATTTGTTAAATTTCAAAACTTTACCCCAATTTTGTTATTTACCTCCAATTTGATTTTTGAAAGATGTAAACCTTATTCTTTTTCATTTCAGCTTAGTTCAGACATGTAATAGTTTTATTCTATAGAAACATTTGATGGTGTCAAAAACATTCCATTCCACCCCATTGCAGTAAATATATAAAACATATAGGAATTGTTGCACATATCATCATTATTCCTATAAGTCTTATGTGTTTCATTTGAGTATTTTGATCCTTTGAAGAATGTGAATTATGTTAGCACTTCTCCTACATTCTACTTCCTACAGACATGCTCGCTATTAGCTCCAATGACCTGATCAAAGATATGATAGGTATGGATTATCACTTCTCTTACATTTGTATCATATACAATGCTTATATAGATAATATAACATGATTTTGACATAACAACCCGAAATTACCACCCTTACTTATGTTCTAATTTACAGAGTAAAATTCTAAAGAGTAGCTATAAAAAGAAAAACTAAACAGATACATTACTGTTACGAGTTGATTTGATTGCACCTAATTACGAGATCCGGCTAAGTCTTAAAACACTCCCCTAAAATAGCAAACAATATTATTCATACAAGTTCGAATCAATAGCCAACTTATTTGTTTATTGTAACTAAACAGGGGCTGAACAGAACATATGCATAAAAGTCTACTCTAACTATACTGCACGGTAAGCTTAGATAGAGTAATTAAATGTCAAACTCGTTTAAATTCGATATGAACTCGACAAGTCCATATCTTGAACAAATATTGTTATTATTAAAACCTAAAAGTACTGTTTCAGTTATTTGGATGCAATTTAGAAAAGGGTAACAGTACTTGACATAAAAAAGACAAATTTTGAAGAGAACTTCAACGTTTACATTATGAGCTTATGTAGAAGTTGATTGTACGTACTTAGAGTATTTATACCTTAATATTTAGAGATCTCTAATGGCGTGCATGGATTGGTCACTAGTTGCCACTTGTCACGGCATGATACGCACACCACATGCATGACACGTGGCGACTGCCTGTTACTAAGCAAGTCGAGTCTGAAGAGGACTGTGTGGGCCACACACCCCTTCCCATTGTCAGTTGCTACTAAAATTCTATCCAATCCTTGATAACGTGCGTTTGTCCATACGATGAACGAAAAAGTTGTGCTTTAGGCACACACAATCTCGGTTGAGACTTAAACTCATAGTAGAAATTCTAACCATCTTTCTATCTTATCTTAAACTTATACTAAAGTTCTAACCATCTTTCTATATTATCTCAGACACAAGAAATATCCCTTCAGTCATTACAATATTACCTTACATATTCTTTAGTATCAAATTAGTGTTGTAAGTATGGATTGAACAACAGAACGACCATGACTCAACAAAGAAATCAATTTCAACCCTACTTCATATCAACAACCTAGCCTCTTCATTGACATTAGTAATGATCTCAGACCTTTTTATTACACCTGATATGGACGACACATTGGTGAAGCCCTATTGAGTACCTGTGGTTTTCAATGTTAGCAAAAAAAAAAATTAATAACACTATTAAAGTCAAAAAATATTTTTTGGTATCGTTGTTAAAATTAAAATTAATGCAGTGAAAATGACAAGTTGAAATTGTTTTAGTTATTGCAGATATAACAAATTAGAATACTTTAGCTTGACATGTTGATGGGCTCCATGACCCGCGCAACCTATGTTGCCCAGACACGGATACGAATACGGTATCCGACACAGACACGGATACGGGAAACGTCTTTTTTATAAAACATAGGACACGGAAACATGAAGAAACATGTAAATATTAAAAATATTGGGTCATATTTATAAATATTAAAAATATATTTTTATATTTGAAGTTTTGTAATATAACTAAATAAACACATATAAAGGAAATTATAATAATCTTATCTCAACGTAATTATTAAATACATGAAATATAAATAATATAAAAAAACGTTTTGAGAAAAAAAACATAAACAATTAAAGCTTTCGTCTCTCTGTTTTTTTTTTCTTTAAATGAAATCCAATCCTTTTTTGTCTGGGAAACGGGTTTCCCAGACAGATACGCATATCCAACTTCTGAATATTACAGATACGGCCTCCAAACGTATCCCAGCAGTTTCCGAGAGTTTCCGTGTCCGAAACCTGATACGCCAGCATGTTGAAGTGTTCGTGCATCATAGCGCGCAACTCGTCTAAGCATGCCTTATATGGGTTGAGGTTGGACATGCATATTTAAATAAAAAATTAAGCCATTTGGGGTGAAAATCCCCAATCTATTGCGCAAAGTGGCTTAAAGCCACTTTGCAATTTCGAGTGCTCTCCTCCTCCCCCCTTTCCACCATTCTTCAGCTCAGCTCTCCTCCTCCCTTTCCTTTCCTTTTCTTTTCATTTTACTTTCATTTCTTCTTCTAATTACACAAGTTAGTCTCTACATTTCTTAAAGTATGTAATTTCTTCCATAAAATTAGGTTAATTTTCATTTATGGTTTTTAATTTATAATTTGTTGAATTAATTTGGTGCTTTGTTAAATTATTTTAGGGTTTTCATAGTTTAGGGAATTTGTAGGGTTTTGATAGTTTAATTTGTTGAATTAATTTAGGGTTTTGTTAGTTTAGGGAATTTGTAGGGTTTTGATAGTTTAATTTCTTGAATTAATTTAGGGTTTTGTTAGTTTAGGAATTTTAGTTTAGGGTTTTTATAGTTTATGGAATATGAATTAATTTGTAGAATAAATTTAGATTCTTTGATTTAGTGATTTTCATTTGAGGGTTTAATTTAGTGATGTTGATTTGTGCCATATTTTCAAAATTCTGGATCTCGAAGAATAGATTTGCCATATTTGAGAGCGTGCCCGTTGTCAAAAAAATAGGTACATTTTCCAGTAATATAGTATATGTAACAAGTACTTTTTAGCATTTATTTATCAATACAATTAACATTTTGTATAAAGAAAATGAATAGGAAGTTAGGGATAAAAACCTTAGCAACAGCCTTTGGTTGGAAATTAAGAAGTTTAGGATCAACACATTGTTTGACTTTATCCTCACTCAACCTTGGACTTGCCCAAGTGACAATGCTATGTTGTCCCTTAGGTTTAGTGTGATCAACTGGCTTTTTACCTGTCAAAAAGCTCTAGAAGAACTACTCCAAAGCTATATACATTAAACCTGTCCAAATCATAACTTATAATTATTAAACAATCACTTTATTAGACTATGTATTTTTTTTTTTGTTATTTATCTGTATCATTCTGTTCCTTATCTCTAGCCTAAAATATAGGTTCAATTGTTGACTATAGTTGTTCACTACAGAGTGAACTGTATTCTGTATTAATACTGAACTACACATCAATAACAATCACTGAGAATCATATTATTACATGGTATCAGAGACCTAACCCTAACTCTAATCTTCTTCTTCTTCTATTCCTACCTAAACCGAAACACTAAACCCTCCTTCCCTTTTTCGGCAGCTGCCGCCGCCGCCGATTCCGGCCGCCTCCTCCTCCCTACTTCGATCCAGCAAAAACTGACTCACCACTCTTCCCCTCCCGTGGCCACCATGAGCACCAATACAGAAAATTCCACCACTGGAACACCACCTAACACAAATTCAAACATCAATACCATAGACACAAACCCTAATCACCATTCTTCCCTCACCGTCTCCAACATATCTACCTTCATCAAAATAACCCTAGACATAGAAAAAGGGCATTACCCCACTTGGGCTGCTCTATTCAAGCATTCCAGGTCCTGGACAATTTTTTTCCTCCCTCACCCACCAACCCTTCCGTCAATACTCTACAACAATCCAACCCCGACCTCTGGTCTCGTATTGATGTCGTTGTTCTTCAATGGATCTATAGCACCATCTCCCTAGACCTTCTACATACTATTATTGAAGCCGACTCTACAACCGCCAGGACCTGGATATGCATATGTTTGTACAGAATGCCTTGTGATCTGAATGCAGCTAGTTTGAAGTGGGATTAAAATTCTATGTTCCCACTGTCATTTGAGACCTTTGTGTTGAATTTGGAAAACATTTAATGTCTAGTCATATTCCCATGAGGAATGAATTTTTTTAGAATGGTCATGGCCGCACAATGATTATTTTATATTAATAACTCAATCTGACATGTCTGTCTAAGATTTGATAAACTATGTTTTAATTGTGGCTACTTGTCATGGCTATCATTTTTGTTTGTTTCTTTACTCTCATGCTATTGATTGCATATAACCCTTGAATGCATCAAAGAAGGGGCTGATTACATCAAAGGGTATGAAATGGTCAAGCTTGTCTATCTCTCATCAAGACTCCATTTTGTTTATACCCGTTAAGCAAGCGTATGAACTGGTCTAAAATGAAAAAATTGAAGGGGACTGAAAACATAATGCAGAAAGCCCTCTTGATTACATGTATCTTAATAACAATGTAGAATTTCATCATTGACTTGTTAGAATCCTAGAGTAAAGATTCAATCCCTTAAGCTTAAATTTAATAGGTTTTGATGACATGAACCTTAATGACTATACAGATTTTAATGAAGAATAGGATACTATCTTTCTTTTTGGCTTCTTTCCGATCATCTTCTTTCTCCTCGGGTTCGGCCAATTATGTACAGATTTTTTGTATCATCCAACAGCACCAGATTTTTTTCCCTTTCACCCATTATCCCATTCCATGAGGAGCTCTTTCATCTCTATTTTGACTCTATTCTTTCCTATCATCCTCTTCATAATTTGTTGATTCATAAAACAAAGAGCTTCTTAATTTATTTGTTGAACTTAATTTATTTGTTGAATGGGTTAGCCGAGAAGGGAATCCCTTACTTGGTTGAGAGTTTGAAATTTCAACTGTGAAAGTTACAGTAAAACCTCTATATAGGAATACGAAATAACCTCTATAATTCTTGAGCAATAATTTGGATTTATAAAATATTAAATATTTCTACTTCTTTTAGGCCTAACACTTTTAATTTTTTAGTATTCAACACCCCAAAACCATAAAAATTTAGGTGTTTTAGTTTAGGAAATCAACATTGACCATATAGAAAATTAAATAATTTTACGACTTTTCACTTTGGCCAAAATAAAGCACTTTTATCATGCTAGAGGCTAAAAAAATTTGTCCAGCTCTGACAAGCTGGACTTTAAAAAATTACGGCAAACTATACAACTAAAATTAGCCCACCCCCCCAAACCTCAAATTCTGACTCCAACCACTGCCAAGTGGTCCCAACTCTTTTATATGAAAAATATATTAATAATCTAAAAATTTAAGAAGTGGGACTTGAAACCATAACTTATTGTGTCTCAACCATTAACGTAAACCACTTAACTAAATTACTTTTATCGAATAAGTTTGAAAAATATATGACTTTATATATTCAAGCAACATGAATAAACAAGGAAGAGTTCTTCTTGATCATACAGACGAAATGAAGAATCACTGAGAAGAAGAGAAGAAGAGAGTTTTGGATTTCCAATCTGAAAGAGAGAGGAGTTGAAGAAGATAAGGTATTCGTCTGACAAAAGTTTGAGTGACCTTTCAATTGCCTGAGGGCAATCTTGTCTTTGCACAGCCCTGAAGGGCAATTTCGTCCTACAACATTCGTGGTATATTCTAGAAACAGCCCACCATTTTATAATAGTCCCAACTGCACCCAATCTCAACTCAAATGGATCACCACCATCCATCACAGTCGGATTTGATCTATGGTTCAGATTGGGACATTTGTATTGTCCTTATTTTCTTAGCCTTTAAGTTTACTTGTTCAGCACACCTAAGAGCATCTCCAAGAAACTCTTAGTGAGCTCTCTAAAAATAATATAAAAAATTGACTCTTAGTGATTTAAGAGTGGCTAACATATATCTCCAACCATGCTCCTTATATTCACTCCTTATTTATTATTTTATTATTAAGATTATTCTTTATTGTTACATTACCAATAGTGTGAGGAGAGAGACACATCAATAATAAATTATTAATAAAAAATGAAGTTGGGAGACACTAAGAGGTGGAGAGAGGCTCTCTATCTAAGAGGCTGTTGGAGATGGATTTTCATTCTCCGTCATCAAATTTTAACTTAAGAGCCAACTTAAGAGGCTGTTGGAGATGCTCTAACATTAGTATAAAATGTAGGTGTCTTCTATGGTTAATAGTTAGGGTGCAGGCTATTGTTACTTCGTTCAAAAACAAAGTAAAAACTACTTTGCTTAATGTTGGCCCAAAAAATAAAATAATTATTTTTATGTATATAAAAAGCTTGGGTTATGTTTTTAGGATATAGTTTATATTTTCTAAAAATAATACACGTGTAAGCTAACCTACAACCCATGAGAGAGTCCGGCAACACGCGGGGCGTGTCCTCAATACGCAGGGCGTAAACAAGGCGTCCAGAGAAATCAACGTCAAAAACTCAAATACGCAGCGCGTCCTTCACTTTACGCGGGGTGTACTTTCTTACGCGGGACGTACTTGCCAATACGTCATGCGTAAGACGCATCCGCAGAGTGTTCCAAGATCAGAAGCTCCAATACGCAGGGCGTATCCACCTATACGCAGGGCGTACTCCTTCACGCGCGACGCGACACCAGAGACGCCACGCGTAGAAATCAACAAGAAACGCACAAGGCCCAGTATCCGCCAACACGCAGGGCGTAGTAGGACATACGCGGGGCGTATCGTCTCGTTCGGAAGCAGTCAACGGCAGTTGAGGAAGTTAAGTTAGTTGGTTAGAGTTAGTTGGAGTTAGTTGAGTTAGTTGGTGATGAAAAGACCAAAACACCCTAATACCTCTAACTAATTACCAAAACGCCACTTAAAAATACTATAAATAGACCCCATCCCCTACACTAAAATACACACTCAACACACAACAAAACCCCTCTCTCAAGCTCCAATGCTTAATCTTTAGTTTTGCTCCCTAGTTCTTAGTTCTTAAGTTCTTTTGTTCTTATTTCTTCAAGTTCTTCAAGTTCTTCCTTTCGTTCTTCATTTTTCTTAGCTTCAATCCCTCCTTTAGCTTCCTTTAGCCTTAATTCAAGTTCCAATAGCCTTCCTTCCAAGTTTCTCAATTCAATTTAGCATTCCTAAGCTGTTACTCTGCTCAATTTTCAATTAGAATTCCATTTTCCAAAGTAATTTTCCAGATTCGTCCAATCATTTTCAAAGCCCATTTCTGTCCATTTAAAGTTATTTTTTGCCTTCGATCCCTTCGACAAAGTTGTTCCTAACGTCCTGAATTTCGATTTAGCCTTTTGATTCATTCAATTCCGTGTCCAGAAATTCCGTTTACAAGCTGATCTTTATACCCCAAATTCTTTTAGCTATTCTGCCCAGATTTTTCCAGATTCAACTAGTCATTTTCAATCTTTAATTTCGTCTGTTTACCATTCGTTTTAACCCCCGATCCCTTATACAAAGTTGTTCCTGACATCCCAAAGTTCAATTTACACTATTTATTTGCCCAATTCCATGTTCTTAAGCACTCCAACCAAGCTCCCCAAAGTCAAGATTAAATCTACCCCATTTGCCTACCAACGTTTAGTCATTGCACAAGACACATACCGTACGGGCCCGACCGGTTGCAGCTCTCCGAGGACCTCGCACCTACACCAAAATTGAACTTCAATCCGAGATAGCTATTGTGGCTCCGAGTTTGTTGTTCAATTTCAATTTGTTTTATCGCATTTCAATTCTTTGTATTGATTTGTTTGTTCAAATTCAATTGATTACCTATATGTTTAATATAGAGATTTCTCAATTGTAATTTAATTCATTTCCAATTTCATGTTTCAAACATTTATTCATCAATAAAATACCAATTTTCACCAAATCTTGTGTCAATTTCGCACCTTCAATTTCTTTATTTTTCCGTCTTCAATTTACACGCTTAGTTTAAATAAAAACAATTTATCTCGCAAAGTTTCTATAACGGCGCGAGAGACCCAAGAGGGACTTTTTCAATCCTTGCGTCCCTCGCCAATCGCTTCGATTTAGAATTCATGTTTTCGGCGCACAATTTCACAAACGTAACCGTTTTTCATAATTGAGGAATAATTCCTCTGGCACGCCCGCACCCTAACCACACGTGACAAGGTTGAAATTAGCATATTCGCAAAATATCGCTAACAATTTTTGGCACGCCCAGTGGGACCTATTTTTAAGCTTTGCCAAAAATTTTAGAACCCGTTTTTGTGCCTATTTCTTCTGTAACTTGTTTTTTTATATCACATTTATTTTTTTCGCCCCACTTCCACTTTACCAAAATTTATTAGCTAACGCTAACAATTTTTGGCACGCCCAGTGGGACGTTTGTTTTTTTTTAGCTACCAAAAATTGTGTCTATACTCGTTTTACGTTCTTAATTTTTTCCACACTCATTAACCCACTTGTTTTTCATGCCTTGCTTTTGTTCCGTTAATAAGCATTTATTTATTTCCTTGTTCTTTCTTTTTCAGCACTAGATTACTAACATAATTTCATAATTTTCACCCATAAGTACTCACGGAGAATGCCTCCTAGGAAGAACACGGGGAAAGATCCCATCCCATCGGACTCCGAAGAGAGTCAAAATCAGAACCGGGATCAGAGCAACGAACCCGCCATGCCTGAAGGTTGTGCGGCTGAGATCGTGAACAATAGCGGAGGTGCAAACCAACAACCTCAAGGCCCACCCATATTCGACATGGCACCATTTTTAGCAAAACTAGAGAAGCATATCGACCAATTTCTACATGGATTTTCACAGTCCATGAGAGAAAGTTATGAGGATGTGTGCAAGGCAATGCAAGCCAACAACGAGGCGGTGAACAATTCCAACAAGGGATCGGCTCTCGAGGAAAGGATCGTTGATTTAACCGGAGAAATCAGTAAAATCCCGGAAAAGTGCGCCGAGCTGTTCACACAAAGGTCGACATCTCAAGGACCGGTAGACGGTGGGAAGAAAGCACCGACATCAGGAACTGGGGAAAGGTATACCCCGCCACCAGCTCGAGAAGAGAATCTCAGGTTCAATGAGCGCGGTGACAGGATCAGCCCGGAACCTATTCAAATCCCGCCACCTCAACAACAGTTTAGATCTCATACAGGACCTAGTAACCATGCCGAACATTACGAGGAAAGCTATGCTCGTAATGTGGGGGGCAATGTGAGACAAGCCAACTTTCACCCACAACGGACGACGCATACACGCATGGAGCCCACCAACAACTTGGGAGAGGCCCAACCCATAAGAAACATCGTCCAAGAGATCTATGGGCTAGCCGTGAGGGAAGTATACCGATCCGAGTTCCAGAAACCCTATCCACGGCACTATGATCAGCAATACCCTTTACCCCACAACTTTAGAGTACCCGATTTCGCTTTATTTTCAGGGGAAGAAGGGCAATCCACTGTGGAGCACGTGGCACGCTTCACCTTTCAGTGCAGCGGTTTGAGCATGGACACAGACTTCGACATGTTACGCTTGCGGCTATTCCTAGGTTCACTAACGGGACCAGCTTTCTCTTGGTACACCACCTTAGCATCCGGATCCATTCACTAACTTCGCCAACTTAGTTGTTTATTGTGGTAGCCAACTTCAACTACTTAAAAGCCAAAACTCGGGATCTCATTCAACTTCCTCTTTCAATTACTGAACTCTCTAACCCGTGTTTGGTTCTACCCAATCAGGAGTGCCATATATAACTGAAGGAAATATGGTTATCTAAGAACTTGAAACTTTTTACTAATGGCATAAAAGTATATTGTAACTAAACAGGGGCTGAAAAGAACATATGCATAAAAGTCTATTGTAACTATAGTGCACGCTAAGCTTAGATAAAGTAATTAAATGTCAAACTCGTTTAAATTCGATATGAACTCGAACAAATCCATATCTTGAACAAATATTGTTATTATTAAAACCTAAAAGTACTGTTTCGGTTATTTGGATGCAATTTAGAAAAGGGTAACAGTACTTGACATAAAAAGACAAATTTTTAGAAGAGAACTTCAATGTTTACAGTATGAGCTTTTGTAGAAGTTGATTGTACGTACTTAGAGTATTTATACCTTAATCTTTCAAGATATCTAATGGCCCGTATGGATTGGTCACTAGTTGCCACTTGTCGCGGCATGATATGCACACCACATGCATGACACGTGGCAACTGCCTATTACTAAGCAAGTCGACTCTCAAGAGGAACGTGCGGACCACAGTTGCTACTAAAATTCTATCCAATCCTTGATGACGTGCGTTTGTCCATTCGATGAACGAAAAACTTGTGCTTTAGGCACACACAATCTCGGTTGAGACTTAAACTCGTAGTAGAAATTCTAACCATCTTTCTATCTTATCTTAAACTTATACTAAAGTTCTAACCATCTTTCTATATTATCTAAGGCACAAGAAATATCCCTTCAATCATTACAATATTACCTCACATATTCTCTAGTATCAAATTAGTGTGGTAAGCATGGATTGAACAACAGAACGACCATGACTCAACAAAGAAATCAATTTCATCCCTACTTCATATCAACAACCTAGCCTCTTCATTGACATTAGTAATGATCTCAGACGTTTCATTACACCTGATATGGACCGTCACATCGGTGAAGCCCTGTCGAGTAAATGTGGTTTTCAATGTTAGCAAAAAAAATTAATAACACTATTAAAGTCAAAAGATATTTTTTTCGTATCGTTGTTAAAATTAAAATTAATGCAGTGAAAATGACAATTTGAAATTGTTTTAGTTAGTGCAGATATAACAAATTAGAATACTTTAGCTTGACATGTTGATAGGCTCGGTGACCGGAAACAGACACGGACACGGACACGGAAAACGTCTTTTTTATAAAACATAAGACACGGGAACGTGGAGGAAACGTGTAAATATTAAAAATATTGGGTCACATTTATAAATATTAAAAATATATTTTTTTATTTGAATTTTTGTAATATAACTAAATAAACACATATAAAAGAAATTATAATACTCTTATCTCAACGTAATTATGAAATACATGAAATATAAAAAATGTCAAAAAACTTTTTGAGAAAAAAAAACAATGAAAGCTTTCGTCTCTATCTTTTGGTTTATCTCTGATTTTTTTTTATTGCACATACTGTCGACGTACTCTTTTGGATATTCCTACTCGTTTTCCCTTGAAATAACAATCGACCTTAATTGCTCTATTTAGCTATGTTTATTTTTTTCTGAAATGAAATCCAATCGTTTTTTGTTTGGAAAACTGGTTTTCCAGACAGATACGCATATCCAACTTTTGAATATTACGGATACGGCCCCGAAACTTATCCCAACAGTTTCCGGGAGTTTCCGTATCCGAAACGTATCGGAAACGTGATACATGTTGAAGTGTCTGTGCATCATATGGGTTGAGGTTGGACATGCATATTTAGATATTGGCTCGACCCACCCGGAACTCGATCAAGTCTGCACATAGAACGTGTCTCTTGTTTGTGGGAATTGGCACGCAGGTAGGGCCACCAGTCCAACTAGTCCTGCAACTGCTACTAACTGCAGACATAAATATATATATTCAACAACACAAACATTAACATTAATCTTCATAAAGAAAATGAATAGGAAGTTAGGGATAAAAACCTTAGCAACAGCCTTTGGTTGGAAATTAAGAAGTTTAGGATCAACACATTGTTTGACTTTATTCTCACTCAACCTTGGACTTGCCCAAGTGACAAGGCTCCGTTGTCCCTTAGGTTTAGTGTGATCATCTGGCTTTCTACCTGTCGAAAGATCTAGAAGAACTACTCCAAAGCTATATACATCAAACCTGTCTAAATCATAACTTATAATTATTAAACAATCACTTACTTTATGATAAGAAACATAGATAGAATGACTGACTGTGGAGCATGATACCCAAAAGCTCACCTTAGCTAGATATGTTAATGGGCTCGTTGATCTGCACAACTTGTCTAAGCCCACGTCATATGGGTAGAGGTTGAACATGTATATTTAGATATTGGCTCGGCCCACTCTGAACCCAATAAGTCTGCACGTATAACGGGTTGGATTTGGAATTTGTCTCAAAAGTTGTGTCCAACTTGGTTCGACTCGTCAGTATATTATATACATTTTATATATGTATTTATTACCTTTATTTGATTTTTATTATTTTGTTAAATATATTTTAATTACATGAAATTATTTTTGTTGAGTTTTATTGAATTATTAATAATTTTAGTTTGTTTGCTTTCTTTATTATATTTTAATTTAATTTTAATGAATTTGTTAAATATAAATATATACTTAGTTTGACGAACTAGGTTGAGTTAGTAATCATTTTTCGAGCCCAAGCCCGATGAAAATATGATACTTGGACAATATAATTTATTATAAAACTCAAGTAGGTTCCATCCAATCCGGGGCCAGCTCCACCCATGATCATATCTAATTTTAAAAGATAAAAATTATTGGACAAAAATACCTTCCTTCGAGAGAGGAGGCGCCATCCCTTACTCGTCATTTTGGAATCGCGCTCGAGAGAGAATTCCTGAACTCATATTGAGCTTAAAAAATTACCACTGACGGATATGAGAATATTGCGGGTATCCTTTAATCGGTGGTCTCGACTCCTTTATATAAATAACATATTAATAATTCCATGTAAGGATATGACTGTTAAGACTAAGGATGATAATTAACGGGTACTGTACCCACAGGTATCTAGTACTACCGATCCTAATGAGATTATGCGTGCTTTGTATAAAAAATGTATGAGACGAGTATCAATTCAAAATAATTAACAATTACGGGTATGAGAATACAACGCATACCTGTTACCTAGTGGTTCCTACTCCTTTATATGAAAAATATATTAATAATCTAAAAATTTAAGAAGTTGGATGTGAAACCATAATTTATTGTCTCATCCATTGACCTAAACCACTTAACTAAATTACTTTTATTGAATAAGTTTGAAAAATATTGGGATAAGGTGCAAAAGTACCACTAACTTTTATAGTAAGGATCAATTTTACCCATAACATTTAAAATAGTGCAATTTTACCCCTATTGTTGGCACCCAAGGGCAGTTTTACCCATAACATTGTCAAATTGGACCAATTTGAGAAATAATTCATCAAACTGTCTTTTCGGTCATGAATTTTATCGTCTAGACGTCACATCCGAGTCATTTTACCACTCATTCATAACATATTATAAACATATACCGTCTATTGTACGAGTTGGACAAAAAAAAATTCAAAATATTTCATATAATTTATAAATATTAATCTTTCATTCTATTATTAAATCACATAAAATACGAATTTATTTTTTAACAAACTGATATGTAATTAGTGCAGAATAATAAACAAAATATATGTGTATTAATAATGTCTGAAATTGACCTAACTTAATAACCTTAGGAGTAAAATTGCTTTTTAAACGAATGTTAGAGGTAAAATTGCAAATTGTTATTGACTATAAAAAGTGTATTTTTACACCTTATCTGAAAAATATATCCTTTATATATTAGTCATTGTGAATTATAGTCTCTATATAAGAAAACACTAAATCACTCTTCCGCCTCCAGCAGGCGCTGTGTCTAGCTAGCAGATTGGGAATAAACAAGACAATAATGTGGCTGGCGAAAACGATACTCTTCTCTCTCTTGGTTTCACCAAGCTATGATTTTCCCAGCTCGGTGTAAAAGGTCAGTTTTGTTCTTCTGATCTTTCTTTTTTATTGTGTATTTGGGTTACACGGGTTGCTTTTATTAATTAACTAATTTGATGTTTGGTTTATTTGAACCCTAAATCTGTAAAACCTAATCTAACCTTTGAATGCTAATTCAATCTCATTAATTCTTGTTTCTGTTTTTTTCTGTAATATTGAATTTTTGAATTGGTTAGCATACATTAATTTTTTCCGAGTGCATTGAAGGAAGGCTTAAGAACATAATGCTTGTTTGAGTGCCAGTTGTTTTGTGTCTAAAGTTAGTCCGAATGTGATGCTTCTTTGAGTGGCTATTGTTTTGTGCTTTTAACTTTAATATATAGGAATCTAAACTAATTTAAAATCAAAATTAGTTGAAATTTAAACTAAAAGAAAAAACATGGCGACCAAGTCCTCAATAATATTGAGTTTGCTATTTGTTGTAGTCATCACTACATGTTAGGTTTTCTTTCTATTGAATTGTCCTTTGTTTTTCAGAATTTTGATTTCATATATAATGATAAAATTTACACTTGAACAATGGTGTAGAAAAAGGAGAAGACGGTGATGAGATAATATCTTTTGTTTGGAAGAAATGTTCAGATTGCAACGATCCCAGTAAATGGCATTATGAAACTCGTTGACTGTATCAAGGATCGATGTCTGAGCTCTCCTAAAATATCTAAGCTCGACTCTCCAATCATAATTGATAAACATCATTCTTCTTCTACTCGGACTGTTTTTACTTTCTTTACCCTCTATGTATGCATACCTTTTTAAAGGCCAACGTTGAAAGACACTTTCTTCTATGTTGCACCTTATTTTCGAACTCGAAGGAGTTGCCAAACTTTGAAGCAATGACACTACATCAGCATTATCATCTAGATAGTATGTAGACTTGTTTGGTTTTTGTCCAACTTTATGTAAGTTTTATGTGTTTCTGAGTAGACTTTGAAAGTGTATATATGTGATCCACAATTATTGGAACCAAGATGCAATTTTGCATCTCCAAAACCAAAGGGCTTGAAATAGACAATTGGTTATGGGTCATTAACTCATTCTTTTTCTACATATTTTATTATTATTATTTTTTGGCCTAATACATTGCGAGCTCCTTGAACTTGTCCAAAATAATAGATTGGTTCCCTGAACATTACAAGTGTCTCACCAGCTCTCTAAACTTGCTTATTTCGTATCACCACCTCCCTAAACTTGTCCATAAAAATAGATTACCTCTCTAAATTTCGCAAGTGTCTCACCAACTCCCTAAACTTGCTTATTTTATAACAACTAAATACAAAAACTTATTAAACCTAAATTATAAAAATACGTCTTCATGTATTTCAGAGCTAATTTTTTTTGCTTCTCCTACCATTCAACCTATTATAAGAGTTAGTGTTGCAGTTTTGAGAGATTGAATGGATGAAGATTGAGAGTTAGTATTATCGTTTTTGTATTTAGTTTTTACAAAATAAGCAAGTTTGAGGAGTTGATGAGACACATGCAAAGTTCAGGGAGCTAATCTACTTTTATGGACAAGTATAGTGAGCTGGAGATAAGTTCAGGGAGCTGGCGAGACACTTGCAAAGGTTAGGAAGCGAATCAACTATTTTGGACAAGTTCAGAGAGCCTGTGATATATTAGGGCTTGTTTTTTTGTTTTGTTTTTTTAGGAAAGAAAATCTTCATTAACATAGACCACGAGAATCCTTACAAAGAGCAGAACCCAACCAGTAAGAGGTTACGTTTTTTGGACATCGAAATTTTACTAATTTTTTAGTAAATAACTTTGTTACTTGAGTTCGTTTCTAGCTTTAGCATCTATCCTAATTCATGAAAAATTGAATTTCCCAATGAAAAACAACTTGATAAATTGGTTGATCCTTTAAGTACGGTTGAATAAACAAACAAACAAAAATCACAATTAAAATATAGTTTATCGAATCTTAGACAAACATGTCAGATATAGCCTGGGTTGGACTTTGGCTGGCCAGAGACATATTGACTGGAGAGACTTTCTTTTAAGTTAGGCAAAATTACAAAACTGGGTCAAATGGGAGACTCATTTACATATTAAACCCATTTACTAATTCTACTACATATCTAGACTGATTTTGTGCGACTTTCCAAAAATACCCTCAATATTTACACGGAGCTCGCCCCATCCCGTCTGACTTCGCATATTCACCCATATGTGAAGCCTGCGAAGTTAATGTTTTAATTTACTTAATGAATTTAGTTCGCATATGCGAAGCCTGCGAAGCTGGAGTTTGTTTTGCTTGATGAATTTAGTTCGCATATGCGAATGCTGGATATGATTTCAAGCTAATACCCGAAGTGGTATATAACAAAAATTGGCAAACAACAACGGATTCGAACATTAAAATCATAACATTATCAAAATTTACAACAAGATTGCCACAATAACAACATTCAAATCATAACATTATCAAAATTTACAACAAGATTGCCACAATGAACTCTACTAACTAATCATTTCAAAGTGAAACTAACTAATCCGGTACCAAGATTACGCATCCGCTTCAAAATTGGTACCGGATTAAGTTAGGTCCACTTTGAAGATTGGCACCATAGGATGGACGTGTCCCATGGTGCACCCCGAGATTGACACAACCTCTCCTAACGAATCATTTCAGGAGTGAATGTGTCAATCTTGGGGAAGTTCATCCCTATACAGGAAGGAAAATCATCTCCCCTACAGCCCAGTACGCCGCCTTCCAAAGGGATGTTACGTATTCAACCATCTACAGAAAAAATTAACCATGTTAGTTAGGAAAAAAGACAATTTTGGCTTCGCGAAATGAAAATTAGCGAAGCATGCGAATGTAAATGTGCAGGGGAAGAGTGATTTTACTTCGCATATCAATTTTTTCGCGAAGTCTGCGAGGTCTGAAATGTGACTATCTACATCGCATATCACTGCTTTCGCGAAGTCTGCGAGGTCTGAAACGTGAGGATCTATTCGCAGACTTCGCGAACTAATCGATTCACGAGGTAGATCCATACGTTTCAGACTCTTTCTCTTCGCAGAACTTCGCGAAATCATCAATTCACGAAGTAGATCATCACTTTCCAGGCTCGTTCTCTTCGCAAAGCTTAGCGAAACCATCGATTGCGAAGTGAATTCATGAAAAAACACAGAAAAAACAAACAGATACTTACATTTTTCGCCCCTTTCATCCCCAAAAGCGACAATAACAATATGATAACATGGGAAGAACGAAGGAAATAACGTAGAAAAACCATTTCTTTGATGGTAACAAGAAGAAAGAAACCAAGCAACGAACAGGAAGATGAAAAACCATTTACTCGTTTTCTAGGGTTGGGAAGTTGCAGAATCAAGAGATGAAGAGATGAAAAAGAGAAATTCATTATGATTTTGACTAAATGGTGCAGATTTCGTGCAATTTAAAGGAAGAAAGGAAGATCAAAAGTCTTGAAATCATTAATGCTGGAGCAACTTTTCGCATAACCAAGGAGATAGAGGGAGCGACAATTCGCAAGTGGTGGAAGTGGGAAGGTCAGGGGTATTTTTGGAAAGTCACACAAAATCAGTCTAGATATGTAGTAGAATTAGTAAATGAGTTTAATATGTAAATGGACCTCCAATTTGACCCAGTTTTGTAATTTTCCCTTTAAGTTATTACTTGTGGTTTCAAATGTAACTCCAGAGAGTCTCGTGTTTTCCAAATCCAACACAAAGAAAAGAAACCTATACCATACAACTTCTAGCATATATAATAAAACATTAGCCAAATTGGTGAGCATACATAAAAGTCTAAAGTAACTAGAATACTTTTTAATATATCACAAGAATCCGAACTCAACATTCTCATTTCTTGATACTCGATGATAACCATAAACTGATCAAATTTTATATTGCACTGTATAGCCATTATCTGAGCTAATTCTGTAGGTTACTTGTTCCTAACTCTAAATAGAAGAATTAGTCTAATGGAATTTAATATAGGAAGCAATAGAAAACAATCTAGTAACTAGGAAAACATGCTTGTAACCAATGAATATATCCAATAAATCAATAAATTAATTACTACCTTTAAGGAAGTCACATTTAAAACGGACGAGCAAATGAATAAAAGAAAAAAATTAGCATTGCAAAGTCACAACTATTTACTATAATGATATTTCATCACTATGGAGTTTCACTCATCATATATTCCATAAATATAAGAAGAGTATTCACATCTGACTCCACAAGACTTGTAAAAGACAAAAAATATCCTACCCTATCGACCTTTCCTATAATATCTCAACTCGACTCTCCAATCATAAATGATAAACTTCATCTTTCTTCTACCCACACGCTTTACTTTATTTACCCTATATTTATGGAGGGCAAGGCAACAGTTTATACCATTTTCAAGGCCAACGTCGAAAGACACTTGCTCTTCAGTGTTGCACCTCTATTTCGAACTTGAAAGTCGCCAAACTTTGAAGCAATGGCAAGACATCAGCAGTATCATCTAGATAGTACGTATCAATAAACTAATATAGGTTATTTCTGTGCAACATTCACAAGTTAACAATGCTTACCAATACCAAAAGGAGTATCAATCCTTAAACGACTTCAGATTTCATTGACATTCTGCATCAACATCGTCCTCACATACTTGGATGAGCCCCACGGGCAGGCCATGAGGGTGTTTACGGGAGAGGGTTTCATTCAAGCTATTAAACATCGAAGTCTAAAGTAACTAGAACAGTTTTTAATGTCTCACAAAATTCTCAACTCGCATTGTCATTTGTTGATACTCGACGGTAACCATAAACCGATCACGTTCTATACTGCACTATATAGTCATTACCTGGTGTAATTCTATAGTCTAATGGAATTTAATATAACAAGTAATAGAAAAAAAAATCAGGTGAATAATAAATCCAATGACCACAAACATGCTTAAAAACAATGAATATCCCATAAATCAATTACTTCCGTGAAGCTATATTTAAAACGGGCCAACAAATGAATAGTTCAAAGAAAAAACATAGAATTTTAAAGACAACTATTTACTATAATGAAATTTCCATAGCATGTAATTTCACTCATGATATATTCCATAAATATAAGAGTACTCACATTTTAGTCACATTTGTCTCCAACAATCCTTGTAAAAGACGAAAAATATCCTAGCCTATCGACCTCTCCTACAATATCTCAACTCGACTCTCCAATCTTACTTGATAAACATCATCCTTGTTATTATCTAGATATTACCTAGACTTGATCCCCGGGCAAAACTTTCCTCTACTCTAAGACTACTCCAAGACTGGATTCCTTGTTATTCTCCTCCTTCGTCTTCTTCTACCATAATGAAGCTTTGGCACAGTTTCCATAACCCTGCAGGATTTGGCTCTGATTTGAATCCATATTTTCACTGGAATTTGGAGTATGACGAGGAAGAAAAAACGTGTAAGTTCCTTTCCTCTACAGTGAGACTGGATCCCCTGGTTTTCTGCTGCATCGTCTACCAGAATGGCGAGTTATGTGTCTGGCATATGGAATTTGTGAGGCAAAAACAATTAAATTTGTATGAGTTCATGACTACCTTCATAAACGAGATGCTGGTACAGTTTGTAACCCTAATCTCAATGACCAGAACCGATGACATTTACACCAATGAAGTTGTTGCAGTATGTAAACCTAATTGAATAAATGTCTCTGGGGAGAAGGTGGGGAGAAGGAGGGTGCAGAAGACCCACCGACTCAAAACCTGTCTTGTGGTAGGCCTTTAGTGAAGATGTCCGCCAGTTGTTGTCGAGATGGAACATGGAGGATCCGTACTTCTCCTTTGGCAACCTTTTCCCAAACAAAATGAATATCCATCTCAATGTGTTTGGTACGTTGGTGTTGTACAGGATTATCGGAGAGATAAACTGCACTAACATTGTCACAGTACACTAAGGTGGATTTTTGAATAGGACAGAAAAGTTCAAGTAAAAGGTTGCGAATCCAGCACGTTTCAGAAACAACATTAGCAACGCCTCGATACTCGGCTTCAGCACTGGAGCGAGAAAGAGTAGGTTGCCATTTGGCATACCATGAAAGTAGATTATCTCCAAGAAAAACACAGTATCCTGAAGTCGATCTCCGAGTGTCAGGACAACCACCCCAATCAGCATCATTATACGAGACCATGGAATCCAGAGAAGAGGCCGTGATAGAGAGCCCGAAGTCCAATGTGCCTTTTACATATCGAAGGATCCGTTTGATAGCGGCCATGTGTGATGTCTTTGGATCATGCATATACAAGCAGACCTGTTGTACAGCATAGCTAATGTTCGGGCGTGTGAGATTCAGATACTGAAGAGCACCAGTGAGGCTTCTATATTCAGAGGGGTCATGATACGCGGAACCAGAAGAGATGCTAAGCTTCTGCTTGGTGTCTACAGGAGTTATGTAAATTAGCAATAATTAATACAAGCAATCTTCTAAAAAAATTCAAGATAGAGAATTCCAAGGCAATAACTATACCTCAGTCAATAATGAAAAGTTGACTAAGGAAGATGGTTCACCTCCAGCAGATCGAAGGCAATATAGAAGTCTGATCGGTAGCTTGTTATATCTTACATCTACCATGCCAGATATCATGTTCGCTACAAGCTTATTATCACGTTTTATGCAGAGTCCAAGCCAAATTCATTTTACAACAGCAAAACGAGTGCTAAGATATATTAAAGGCACTGTGGATTTTGGAATATGGTACAAACCAATGAAATTTTATCAATTAATTGGTTTTTCACACAGTGATTGGGCAGGTTCAGAAAATGACATGAAAAGTACATCCGATTACAATTTCAATCTCGGTAGCCGAGTATTTGCATGCATCTCACAGAAGCGAGAAACAGTCGCGCAGTCAACTGCACAAGCTGAATATATTGCAGCATGTTCAGCGGTAAATCAAGAGATATGGCTAAGAAGAATTTTAGCAGATATGGACGAAATACAACACCAACCGACTAAGATTTTTTGTGATAGCAAGTCTGCAATTGCCATTGTTAAAAATCGGGTTCAGCACCGAAAAACGAAACACATCAAGATCAAGTTTCATTTTGTTCGTGAATATGAAAACGAAGGCGAAGTTAATCTGATTCACTGCAGTATTGAAAATCAGATTGCGGATATTTTTACGAAGGCACTTCCGAAAAATAAGTTTGAGTTCCTACGAATTAAACTTGTTATTAATTTAAAAAAAATAGAATGCATAATGACCCGTATGTCATATCCACCATTATAAAAAAAATTAAATAAATAAATAAACAAGTAACCTAATAATGAATAAATGGTATGGAACCAACCATATCACGTGCCACTGCTATATATTAAATGCAAAATACAGACCTTGAGAGTAAAATAATTGATATATAATTTCAATGCTTACCCATTTCTTCAGGTAGAATTTTCAGCCTAGAATTTCCATGTACACATTATTTTAGAATTCTATGTTTATACACTTGCATTCACAATTGTAGGCATCATGTTTACACGTATTTAGCAGTCTATGAATAGATGCTAGGTTGTATGAAATTTGAGTAACAAAAAATAATAAGTTTTCAATTCAAGTAATTACATTAAGTTCAATTCCTTTCTTTCCATGTCCAATTTATTCTAGTCATATTATTTATGCTCTGCATTTTTAATTAATTATTTCCGCTAAATTGTCGCAATATCTCCAACAACTAGAGTAAACAAACAAACCATAATAATAGGCATAACCACAATTAAAACATAGTTTATCAAATAGGAGTCAAAGTTCCTTTCAAGTTTTTAATATAAAATAATCTCATTAGAATATGGCTGGACAGTAATTTGTTTTCCAAATCCAACACAAAGGTCTCAAATGCCAGTGGGATCCTCGAATTTTAATCCTACTTCAAACCAGCAGCATTCAGATCACAAGGCATTCGGTACGAACATGTGCATATCAAAACCGTAGCATAAGGAACACAAACATATGTTATACAACTTCTAACAGATTAATAAAACATTAGCCAAGTTGGTGAATGTATATCAAAGTCTAAAGTAACTAGAACAGTTTTTAATATCTCATAAGAATCCGGACTTGCATTGTCATTTGTTGATACTCGAGGATAACCATAAACTGATCAAATTCTATACTGCACTATATAACAATTACCTCATCTAATTCTATAAGTTACTTGTTCCTAACTCTCAATAGAAGAATTAGTCTAATGGAGTATAATATAGCACGCAATAGAAAAAAAATGGAGTGAATTTCAAAGACAAGGTATATTTACTATGCAATTTCACTCCTGGTGTACTCTATAAATACAAGAAGAGTATTCACATTTTAGTCACATCAGTCTCCAACAAAACTTGTAAAAAAACAAAAAATATCCTGGGCTATGGCGCTCTACTACAATATCTCAGTTGGACTCTCCAATCATAATGGGTACACGTCATCCTTCTTCTACCCGGACTTTTTACTTTCCTTACCTTGTACTTGTGCATGAAAAGGCAACAATTTTATACATTTTTAAAGGCCAATTTCGAAAGACACTTGATCTTCTGTGTTGCACCTAAATTTCGAATTTGAAAGAGCTGCCTAAGTTTGAACTAATTGCAGGACATGAGCATTATCATCCAGATAGTACATAGCCTTGATTGGTTTTTGTTCAACAGTGCTTGCAAAGATCTCGGGAGCGGAAGAATATAGCAAATTTGAACCTGTTTTCGATATGCTTTCGAACATGTCTTCTTTGGATCTCCTACAATCCTTTTGTTCATATTAATTCATTAATGTTAGACCTAAGGTATATTGGTGCTTAGGACACAACATCAATAATTTGTAGTGCTTCTTTTCATAATTGGTTTGAAAGAATCCAAGATTGTTTACCCTCTAAACCATCATGGTGGAGGTGGAGTCAATTCTACCAGCAAGATTGTTACATGGACTTGCACCTATGAAATCCAATCACCCAAACGATTGAATCTGTTGCTTTAATCTGTCTTCCTTTAGATCTTAAACATCTTCTACCAAATTCACGGTTTGGGTTGTTTGCTCTCACCAGTGAAGAGCGATTTCTGCCCCTCCTATACCTAACAATAGAGACATCAGATTTATGCCTTCTGGGAATAAGTCTTTCAGTACGGACAGATTCCAAACAACCAACCTTTCACACCTTTATAAGGTTCTTATCTCCATAATGCACACACAAGGTGAGATTGTGCCGCAAAGCAATGAAATTTGTATGAGTTCATGACTATCTCATAAACTAGACTTTTGTTCCAAACCACTGGTTGAGTTTGTAACCCTAATCACCATCAATAGCACCAATGGCATTTACAGGGATAGAGTTGCGGTATTTAACCTAATCGGAATCAATTTCTTTACTGTTGTTCCCCGGGCCAGAAGGAGGAGTGGGTTATCCCATGGCGGAGAATACAAAGTTACATATCTCTCTTTTCTTTCAATACAAACTTTAAGAACCAAATTCAGCTTATGCTTATGTAGCTATATTCTAATTGTGTCGCGTCTTTAATTGGTAATTTGGTAGGATTACACGTCAACTTCTATCTACTTATAAATTTTTTCTTTTTTTAAGAAAAAAAAGAAAATCTAATAATTAATAGTTCGGATCTCTTTAAAAATCCATTTATTAATTTTATTTTAACTATATTAATTTTTATTAACCGTAACTCCTTCGTGTTATAAACTTAGGTTAAATCCTTTAAAAAAAACTTAGGTTAAATTGTGGTATTTATGTTACATAAACTGACTGCCAATAATAGAAAATTGAGGATATTAAAATTATCTTTCTTTTATATTTATTCCCAAAAATCTACAATATCAGTTTTATAAAGCTAAAAGTCTATTCCTAAAGCGAATAAGATTGTCTTCCTTCTAACAATTAAAGTAACACAAGTTGATGAGATTGATTGTCAAATTACTTTATAAACGTTTGAGTTTGTTACTTTTACCAAGCTTATGGATAGGTTTTAAAACCATTTGCTTCTAACAGGTAAGATATTTCAAATATAGTTTTAGGAGTTAATTCAGTTTCAAAGTAAACATTAATTTTAATTGATGTTACAATGTTAATTTTATATATGTTGTTAGTAGAATCACAACAATTAGCTCAACCAATTAAATTGATGTTAGTGAAAAGAACAAAAAAAAAAAAAAAGTAGAACAACGGATGAGTTATGAATATGGTTTGTCATTAAATTTTTGGCAATTTAATTTAAATTTTCTTAATTAAATTAAAATGTATATAATAAACTATGTAATAATAATGCATGATTTTATCGAAATAAGTTATTTAGCACGGAAAAATCTCCCTAATCTCAACTAAGTTGGCACTAGGAGAGAGAGCAACCGAATATAATTGTCATAATAAGAATATAAAAAATTATCTATTACAATTAAATAATGTTATTTTTTGTTAAAAAAAATAAAGCAAAAAGCAGTTAGTTAAATGATATTGTATGTCCGTGCAACCCGCATGTCTTCAACTAGTTATTATTAAAACAATAGCTTAAGGATTTATTTTAAAAATAATTTGAAAACTTTAACTTCACTTAAAATTTTCTTAAAATTTTATTAATTAAAATGTTCAAAGTTTCACACAATATACTATTTTACTTTTTTAAAAATAAAAATTAGAAGAAAAAAAATTAAAACTCCGCAGAATATAATATTTTACTTTTTTTACAATCACAAATATAATATTTTACTTTTATTTACAATAAAAATTAGATTAAAAATCTAAACTAAAAATTAGATTAAAAAATTGAAACTCCATGCATTTCACAGAATATACTGTTTTGCTTTTCCTTTATTGATACTTTGTGTGTCATAGAACCTGTGTGTCATAGAACCGTTTGAACCAAAATTTTAAGCTGATAGTTGAAGCTCAATAATAAATTGAATATTAATCTCTGACACACCACCATAGCTAATACCTCGCGGACTTGCAGCGTGTATAACACAGGTACATCTTATCATGTGTTTCTAATTCGACGAATTAAACTAAGAAGGCCGGATACCATTTTACAGAATTGAACAAGACACTACGCCAAAACCCCCTACAGACGACGGTTAATAACCGTCGTCCCGCGAGATATAAATCTGTCACAAGGCTCGCTGCCATCTGTTGCACCTTCAGACGACGGTTAGGTTCTGTCATTTGAAGATACTATACATGACATCAGCCTAGTTTCGTACTGTCATATGAATATTGTTATGATGCATCTTTTTATTTATTAACGTCACATTTACTGACATCACATGACATACTAATAATTAAAAATATCAAGTAGCTATATGGAAAATTGACATATTGGTATTCGCGGTGACAGTTTTTATAATAATTTCTGTCGTAGTAACTTGTATCAGATGGCATAAGTCTTAATCAATCATGTCAATAGATTTATTTTAGATGACAGATTCTTTTATTTTAATGTCTTTTTATTGTTGTTTAGATGATATTTTTTTAACCGTAAATGTCACTCCTTGCCTTCTTCTTCGAATGAATCTGGAAATGAACAATAATCAAATGAACAAGAATTTATGTATATCAATGATTTTAATTCTATTGGAGACTAATGCTCATAATCTGTTTACATTTGAACTACACAAATTTCTGAATGTACTAAGGTAAAAAAATAAGCAATATACATCTCCAAATCTGTCAATATGTCAATCTTTCAAGAGGCGTGGTGGTGTTGATTGGAAGCCAAATCCAACTTGATCTGCAGCATATCTAAGTCATCATTTCCTAGAATCCCCAAAGTCTTGATATCTACAAAACCAATTGATGATGCTCATTAATTACGTATCGTATACAGATAGACCTAATTAATCTCGTTTTACCCTTTCTCCATTCTGAGACCCTTCACTTACCCACCCACATTATAAATATGATGCGTTTAACAATTCTCAAGAGTCACCTAGGGCAACCTAACAGTATACTTACTCTAGTTATATCGAGCATGGATAGACTTATAAGGAACCTCTATCGTAATGTTGAGTTTCAGATTGCCCTACTCCGATATAAGGCACCCACGTGGCTTGTCAATATATATGCAGGTCCTAACTGTCGGTAATGGACTGCCGTGATGAAGGGCCCTCCAAACACCCCTTACGAAGGAGGTGTATTCATAGTCCACATGGACTTCTCTGTCGATTTCCCCTCCACACCGCCAGTTGTAAGAACATGCATAAACTTGTTAACACACATAATTTCAGTTCATATATATGCAAATACACTCATGACATTACTATTGTTCGCAGGTCATATTCAGGATCAAAATTTATCATCCTAATATCGGTCCATTGGGCATATTTCTATGCCCCAGCTACTTGATCGCCCTGCCCATAGTATTGCCACGGTAAGGTGATGCTATAAATCTATGCATTTGGGGTCTACTTTATCTATTCATGTCTGGGGTCTAGTTTATCTACTCATATTTGGGGTCTAATTTAATTTATCTATGCATTTTATAGTTGCTGTGGAATATTTATAGACTGCTAGTAGAGCCCTTCATTGAGGGGTCATTTCCTGGCCGAGAGCGAATTGTTGAACGATACATCAGTAACAGGGCAGGTTATATAGCAACTGCCAGGAGATGGACTGAAGAGCATGCAGGGGATATATGATGTGCAAATAGAAAATAAGGGGGCATTATGATGTGACGTGCGAATAGCGTACAAGGGGGGCGTGATGTGCGAATAGCAAGGAGATTTGGATGCTGGACAACCATTGAGTTGGATGGTGTGGACTACTGGATGGGCATAGAGCCAATCTTGAAGAATAGAATGATTACTGATTACAAATGTACTTGGTAATCAATCTGATCTTCAATGTTGGCTCCATGCCCCTCCAGTATTCGACGCCATTTAACTCTAATGGTTCCCCATTATCCAGATATCCTTGCTTACCATCTGCACATTCTTGAAGAAATGAGATTTGGATGCCAAAGAAACACTGAGCTAGATGGTGTGGACTACTGGATGGGCATAAAGCCATTCTTGAAGAACATAATGATTACTGATTACAAGTCTACTTGGTAATCAATATGATCTTCAATGTTGGCTCCATGCCCCTCCAATATTCTACTCCCTCCATCCAGCTCTAGTGTTTCTTTAGCATGCAAATATCTTTTCTATTCGCGCATCACGCCCCCCCTTGTATGCTATTCGCACGTCACATTATAATGCCCCCCTTGCACGCTATCCTTTTTTGATAGGCAATACAAAGTAAACAACTTATTCAAGTAGACATATATATGTATATTCAAGTGACGCATAACATGCTATAACGTGTAGTCAAATTATTCGTTTATGTCTATTAAATTGAATCAGATCTACTTCCTAACATATGTATATTCAAGTAACACATAACATGCTAAACTGATATGAAACATATGTATATTCCTGAATCAATTCTACTTCCTAAACAGAACATAAAACAAGCCAACATGCTTTATACATAGACACATAACACATAACATGCTAAATTGACATGAAACATATGTCTCATCAGCATAACTCATGTTAAAATAGAAAGGAATCAGGCAAGTTCATCATTTTCAGCTTTAAGAATATGTCTGATCAGCTACCTTCCTAAACAGAATATCAAGTAGACAACTTATTCGTGCATGTTTATTCCTTACTTATTCATAACATTTTCAGCTTTAAGAGTATGCCTAACATGCTATAACAATCTTAATTAGTCATAAACTTGTGTTGTTAGAATCACTATGTACCTGCCTAAAGCCACCACTATGTACCTGCCACTTGGATTGTACAGTTCATGATGAAATTAGCATGGTGATGAAGTGTATGATACTGTCACCACAAGCTTAATCATAAACTTGTGTTGTTAGAATCATATAACTTCATCACCATGTTAAATACTTTTCCATAAGCATAACAAGCAAAGTGACATGATACATAGTAATGGAGATTTAAGTTGACCATATTACTATGCTTCACAAACCATATGTTGTAGGCATGAACATTATTTCACTCAATTAACATTCATAGCATAAGAGTATAGCCAATCACAACAATATCATACATGTAACTAATCAGTTACATGCCCAAATGAATATTCGTACACATACTCAATCAGTCTAGCTTCCTAAACAGAACATCGAACAACCATGTTTCATAGAATTACACATATCAATCACTTCTAGTAGTATAACTCATAGGTCTAAGAGTATTGCCAATCACAAAGAACATTCAAAGCTTTAGAGTATACGTAATCAGCACTACAAGAAAACTGAGTATTAGTAAGCAAAATTTAATAAGGGTGTAAAATACACTTATTAAAATTATATTTTTTTTGAATAAGGATTGGGACGATATTAGGAAAAACCGTCGGACATCCCAGCCAGGCTGGCACCCCCTAGAGCCTCCCTAATAAAACTCGAATATATTAAAAAATTGAAAAAATTACAAGAGACGAGAGTCAAAAGTGTCTAAAATGAGCAATGTTACACAAATCATCAAAGATAAAAGGGTGGCAAAATGCAGGAGCCGAGTGCCACCAAGTCAAACGCTGAGCAGTGACCCCAAAACGGGCGAGAGAGTCTGCAGCACGGTTTCCTTCTCGTTAAATATGAGTTATCACCACTTCCATATGAGAACACAAATCCAAACAACGCAGCCAGTCTTGACGTATCAGCCAGGGGACTCGGTCTGAGCGGCTTCGCAATAGCTGCACAGCCAGTGAAGAATCACATTCGACCCACAGACGGTGCCATTGCTTTTCCCAAGCCATTTCAACAGCAAAAATTACCGCCTTGATCTCTGCAATGTGCGCGAAGCTGTCTGCAATTGGAAAAGCGAATGAGCCACAAGCATTGCCTCTGTTAAAGCGGTAGATTTTGCCCGCTCCCGCATATTAACATTATATTATTCATATATATAATAAGGATAAATTCTATCACTATTTATTAATAAGCAAAATACTTTTTTTTATAAATTTTACCAAAATTTTCCCTTATTAATTCACTCAAAATTAAAATATTTTTATTTTTATTTTCTTAATTAAATTAAACCTTTTAAGAATTGTATTAGAAAAAGTTAAATACTTATTAATTATAATAGTAACAAATAAATCCCTTATTAAAAAGTTTTGATAGAAAAAATAAAATCCCTTAATAATTATAATAGATAATATAATTATTTCTAAATGGTAATTGTAACAAATAAATCCATTATTAAAAAAAAATTGATAGCAAATAAAACTCTACTAAGAGATAAATCACTTACTAAAACGCTCTCCAAATTTCACCCTCCCCAAATTGATAGTAAATAAAACTCTATTTTGGTTTTACCGCCCTCCCCAAATTTCGCTTCCCCCCTAAACGCTCCAAAATTTCAGACTAAAATTCCAAATTGAAATCGTTCCCTCTAAATTAGCCGCCATCTACTCTCAATCCCTAATTCTTCTGGTAGTCCATCCCTTATTCACCCTCGATGCAGATG
The DNA here is from genome assembly GCF_963576675.1 of Euphorbia lathyris. NCBI lineage: Eukaryota > Viridiplantae > Streptophyta > Magnoliopsida > Malpighiales > Euphorbiaceae > Euphorbia > Euphorbia lathyris. Next base: position 81,710,763 of record NC_088917.1, on the reverse strand, counting down.
AATCATTCTACTGGTCTCTCTCTATGCCCTTTGTTCTCAATCCCTAATTCATATGGGCGAGCTGCTCTCAATCCCTACTTAACCTACGCGAGCTGGTCTGAACATGGAGGTAGGGCTATGTTCTTCACCATCTCATCTCACCTCGCATATGTTTGGTTGTTCTATATTATCTTTCACTCTAAGGGTCTTGGTGAAAACGGTGTCGAGTCTGGTAGTTAGGTTTCAAAGTTCTCCAAAGTAAGTTTCCCAGTCTCTCTGCATAATAGAAATCACATTTATCCTTCAGTCATGGTTGGTTATTGCTCCCTTATAGAGTTTTTATTCTTTTTAGAGTGTCATATTCTGAAATGTTTTTCATTACTGAACAGGTTTCAGAAGCAACTTTCCAGGCTAGAAAGAAGTCTACTAGTTCTTTTGGAGTAGTGACTGAGGCGAAATGTCGACGAGAACAACATTTGAGAGTGCCATTAAGGTATTATTCTATACATATTGGAGTTATGTTGATTGTGCTACTTCGCTATATAGGGACAACAATGTTAGATAATGTGTTAAGGTCTTGGTAGCCTTCAATTGTGCTTTAGTTATTAACCTTATCCATGTGCTAATTCATGGTAAAAGCCAGAGAGGTCTTTATGTCTTGCTTGATGGTTCAGAGTCTTGTTCTCTGTTATGTTCGCTTCTATTGTGCTCAATTCATCTTTAAATGTTTTATTGTGCTCTATTATATTCGTTAAAATCGTTTTAGCTATTGACCTTACTACTTTGATGATTTCTGTTTCGTCTCTAAAGAAGCTGTCTTTATCAAACCTAACTTAAGAACATGCTCAAACAACTTATGCTTTATCCTGCTTTACCCGTTATTACTTACTCCTGGCTTCAATAACCATAGCAAAATAAGCCTTATCAGTACATTTGCCTAAGTGATGCGCGTTTTACGTATACGTGCACGTGAAGGCAAGTGTACCTTAGTCGTGTATCAAGTAATAAAGTGAAAGTAGAGTATCATTCCAACGAGGATGGTGATTATAAGTACTAATCTTTTTGCTTACTATCTATTATTTAAACAATCAAAAGGTAGAGTTTGTAGGACAACCAAGTTAAGACTTTAATTAAAAAGTGAGATGAAAATTGTACAAAATTAGATAAGAGAATACTTATAATGAAAGAAACTAAGGCTTCTAGCTTCACTTAACCTCTTTGCTTGGTAATAATACTTAACCTCTTTTAAGTTGTTTTATCCTTTTTAAGATGGCGATTCTTTCTCATTAATTAAAAGTTCTCGAGATTGGTTCTAAACTCTCGACTAATTACTTTCCCTTGGTCCGGCTCAAGTAATTAATCAAGAGAAGTATTGATTTTTATTAATCTAAACCTTTTTAACCTACTTTACCTTGGTCTGGCTAAAGTGATTACTTAAGATTCAAGAAAAACCGCTCGAGTAATTAGTTCTAAACTTTCGATTAATTACTTTCCCTTGGTCCGGCTCAAGTAATTAATCCAAAGAAGCATTAAGTTTTCTTAGTTCCAAACCTTCGATTTATTACTTTCCCTTGGTCCGGCTCAAGTAATAAATCTAAGATTTGCAATAAGATTCATGAAAAAACCTTGGAAAGCCAATAAGCCACACTAAATGTTCATTAGGTCCAACTTATGAATTTGGATTAATCAATTTAATCACGGTCAATATAAACGATTAATTATATTCAAGTAGAGAGTTGGCCCATCTCCTACAACCATTAAGAATCATAAGTTAGTTCTTAAAAATGATAAACACAACTTAAATAGGTTAAACGTAATTACCACATAATTAAGGTTAAGATCCGCTTTTAGCCTTAGTTAAGGAGATTTTAGCCCATGGTTAAATTAAAACACACCTTAAAAAGATAGATAATAGAGTTCATAGTAATAAAAGAGATTAAAATTTAGAAGAAACCGTAATGACGATTGTCGAATGAACTTCTTCGATAACTTAAAACTTACTTTTATTGAATGAACTCTTGCACAAACAACAACTTGAGCACAATAACAACAATTATAACAACACAAACAACTGATTTTTGAAGAGAAAAATCAGCAAAGTAACATTATAGAGGGAGAAGTTAATCTTGGTTCCTTGTAAGGTTGCAAGTATAGTTCGAAGGGGGGGTTAGGAACTATTTAAACTTTTTGGTTTTTAGGGCAGACTTCTTTTTCTAAGGAAAAAGGTTTTAACAGCGGCGCTGAGTAAACAGCAAGATACTGGCTTAGTCAACTAGTGACTATGTCAGTTTCTTAGCTTGAGTCAGGAGATAGCACTTAGAGTCTATTCCTGAGCTCAAACGTTTAACACGCACAACTCAACTTGACCTCTTTACTTGGTCAGTTTTTGGTTATTTTAAGCAAGCAATATAAATAAGGAGTTAAAGGTAAGAAATACTTTACTCAGCAGATTTATCCAGGTTCCGCTTCTTCTAAGCCTACGTCCTGTCCCCGGAACACGTTCCGAGATTTCGAATCCTCTACTGAGCTCTTTAAAGGTAGAGCCTCAAACCTTTTACAATCTTAGCAACTGAGTATAACAAGAGTACCTTCCTCTATACCTCCACTCAATCCTAATCTCTCGCTGAGTACTATAACCGAGTACTCAGCCTCTCCTTTCTATCTTCTAGAAATGATAAGTGTTTGTCCTATACAAAGATTTGCTAAGACACTTTAGACGATTGAAATAATCACTCTAGACTTTTACACAGATATAAGAATTATAGTGTAAGATTTGCTTTGCTTCTTTGCTTGCAGAACTTGTGTAGAAATTTGGTCAGCGTAATGGCTTGATCAAGTTCTGTGTTGAATGAAGCTTCTGATGGCACTATTTATAGAGACGTCTGGGCATCGGTCATTTCGAATTTCGAAATAACCGTTGGAGGGAAACGACTACCTGTCGTTGTCATCCTGACTTGCTCAGAGCTCTCGGCCAATCAGAATTGTGTATCTTCTGTCCTCGGTCAGCTCAGCAGACTGTCTCTCCTTTTATGGTAAAGTCAACTGGACAGCATACTGTGTCGTCTGAACTTTACCCAAAGTAGAAATACTTTGTCTGGAGGTTTTCATTAGCCAGTTGCTGTATTGTACGCTTTGTCGAGACTACTCAGCATCTTCATCTTGAAGTTGTTCCCAAAGGTCTTTTAGATCCTTCTCTTGCTGAGTTGCGTTTTGTCCAAAGCAACAACGTTTTAACAAACGCGGGCTGAGTTGTACTGAGTTGTTTGACTTGGGCCTTGACTTCCGTATTGGGCTTGGGCCTTTTAATTCTTATGTCTTATAAACAGTTTTAACTCAACATTGAACAAACACATTAGTATAATAAATCAAAGCATTTAAACTTAGTGTGTTTAGAATATGTATTTCAATTGTACTTAAACAATTTTGTCAAATCAAAATTATGTGGAAAGGTGTTTCAACAAACTCCCCCATTTTGATGTTGGCAAAACTATTCAGCGAAGAACTCAGTATTGAGCTCCCCCATGATAGTTGACCTATTTCAACTTAGCAAACTCCCCCGTAAGGGTTGAGCTACTGACTTAGTTTTACTCTAAACATTTAAAGGTTTAATTCGAGTAAGTCTAAGGTCGGTTTTTCAGATATAGGTCAGCTTATTAAACATATTCTATTTACTCAGTATTAAGCGGAAGGTATAATCATATAGAGTGTGCTGAGTAATTTGTTGTTCAATGAGTTCTTAACAGACAATGTTTTATAAGCACATAAGTCAATGTCAAACATCTTATCAGCATTTGATTCAGTCAATAAGATTTATAAGTATAAAACATAGCTGATTTAATTGAAGATACGTAATGACTCAGTACACAGTAACATATATTAACATATATCATAACTCAGGAATAAGAATAAAAGATGCAGATATGATATATTGATAGTAGTCAGTGTTTACACAACAAAACTTATAGATAAGGCATATAGATTTCATCTGACTTAGTCTATACTGAGCTAGCCTATCTATTTCTTTTTCTTGTGTTGCGACTGACTTCGCTCATGCTGAGCTCTAGCTGCTTGTTCTTTCTCCCCCGTTTTGTCAGCATCAGGAGGAGGAAGTCTGAAGGCATCAGTTAAGGCAGCTCGAGTCAGTTCTTGGGACAGCTCCTTAAGTTTCTCAGCGCTTTCATTGACGCCGTCAAAAATTGCAACTCCATCAGTTGATACCTCTTCGGGTATGTTGAGTTCAACAGCACTGAGCATATTGACGCTAAACGCTTGAGCTTTTCCTTGCCAGATGAGAGCTTCAGTAAGACCAGCAAAGATTTGGTGAAAGGTCTTTAAGAGGGCTGTGTCGTAATACTGACGTTGAATATTGTTATGACGAATGTGGTTGAAGGTTTGTTGTATGATAGACTGCATCTCATTCTGTTTCATTGCGTCAGTATCCATCTCTTGCTTATTCAGATTTAGCAAGCGAATAGCCTCACTAATTTGCTCTACTGAGCACTGATTGTAAGAAACCATTTGCTCGTTGGTCTTGAGTTGCTCAGTGTGAAGCTGAGCAAAGAGCATCCTGACTTCAGATGAAGTGGCATGGTCGGGGTTCACAGCTGACAAGTTCTGGATTTGTTGTTGTAAGGAGGTCAAGTACTGCACGGTTGTCAGCTGGATCTCAGCCAGCTTGGCGATTGAATCTTGTTTGGCTTGCTGTGCTTGAAAAGAAATGATGAGATTCAGCAAGTCCTTGAGTCCCTTAACTTCGTTGAGAAGCTGAGTGACCTGGGAGAGCTGAGTAGTCTCAATAGATGAAGACCCAGCAGCAGGAGGGGTGGACTGTTGAAGGTCTCTGATCAACGCTTGCACTGAGTCAATGATCTTTTTGCCGGACTCAGTGGCATTCAAATAGCTTTGAGAGCCTTCAGGGACATCAGTGTGACCGGAAGGAAGAGGAGTGAAAGGAGTGACCTGGTTAGTGACTGGAATAGCATTTTCAATCTGCTCTTGAGTTTTAGGTATAGTTGATTGATCGGCAGAGAGTTGAGTTGGAGAAGTGGTAATCCGAATACTGTCTGTGCTGACGGCAGAAGTGTGTGTAGTCAGCACCATGCTTAAAGAAATAGCATTCACAGTAATCGGCTCAACCTGACTGGTTGAGGTGGCGGAAGCATTTTGGTCGGCATGTTCCTGTTGAGAAGAAACAGAGGCTTGCTTTTCTAAGGACGCTGAAGCAGTAGAGGGTTGTTGGCGTTTGAAAAATGTCAGCTTGACTGTAGAGGGGTCCTTAGTTGTCTTTGAGATGACAAAGTCAGGAAGAGTTGGTGGTGGCACAAAATCTTCACTGACAGGCTTCTCACTGGCCTTAACCAACTTTCTTCTTCTACGAGGTGGAGTGACAGTTTGACTAGGATCTCCTGAGTGAGAAGGAGAAGATTCGTGTTGCTCATCATGAGGCTGGTCAGCTTGTTCTTGGACTGGATCAACATTGTGTTGATCAAGTACTTGCTCATCTCCAGCAGCAAACCCAGCATTGGCCTGCTCAGTCTCATGTTCACTGGCTGTCTCTTCAGAGTCCACAGCGTTATCCTGACCGCTGGCCTCTTCTTCTTCTTCTTCGGTACTGTCACCATCAAGTTCTTCCTCAACTTGTGAGATGAAGTGATTATCCAGTTGTACCTCATGTTCTTCAGACTCAGCTACACTACCTTGACATTGGATAAAGTGAGAGTCACCCGGTACTACAAAGTCTGTAGGTATGGCGTTGAGGGGACTCAGTGTAGAAGTTTTCTGCTTCTTTTGAGGTTGCTCAGCAGTTTCCTCAGTTCCAGGCTCACCTTGCCTGCTTCGTTTCTCAGCTGACTTACCAGCTGACTTCTGTCTTTTTGCTGGAGACTCAACATTTTTGGAAGGAGTCTCAGCAGTTTTTCTTTTGCGGGAAGCTGGGGCCTTAGTCCTTCGCCCTTTCTTTCGTTCAGCAGTTCCCTCAGCTTGTCCAGCAGCAGCAGCAGCTTTACCTTTCTTCAAAGGCTGTCCAAATTTTAATGCTCTCAGCGAGGCAGCTGTTATCTCAGATCCTCGATTCTTCTCCTCACCTTCAAGATCAACTTTATGGTCAATGAGGATTCTAGTGATGATTGATCCTAGCCTCAGCATACCAGAGCTGCGTAGGAAGCCAGCGACAAGAAAGACTGGCATATTGATCGGTGTGTACGTCAGCATATGCCATATAAAGCATTGCTCGAAGTTTGTTGCTGATGTAGTGCAGTTGATCTTCGGGTAGATGAAGTAGGTCAGCAAGTAATGAGCCATCTTCTGGTGCTGACCCATGGATAAAGCGGAGACTTCTCCTGAGTGGCCCTCAGGTTTGCAGAAGTTGTATGCATACCCAGTGCCATCCTGATCTCCAGATCTTCTCAGCCTTGCTCCCTCAGTTTTTACTTTGAGAAGATTTCCTAAGTAGAGAGGGTTGATGAAGATGGTTTTCTGTTTCACTACTGTACACAGATAGTCAGTGTTGTCATTTGCAACGCGGAGGTTATGGTAAAACTCCCTTACCAGGTCAGGGTAGGTGTCATCCCTAACCGAAAACAGCTCCGTCCAGCCATTTTGTGAAATTCACTCACAGAAGGGTTGTTCGTTTTGTACGAAGTTTTCTGATACCCATCTTGAGGGCTCAACTTTCCATTCTCGGACGTTCTTAAAAACCTTGGAGTAGGTCCTGACTTTTACAGGCTTTCCCTGACCAGAGGTTTGGCCAGCTTGTCCTTTGCTCGGCGAGGTTACTTTGGTAGGTTCCGGCACAGAGGTTTGCCTGGAAGTGTCATCGGAGCTGGGCTTAGAGTGGCCAGCACCGGAGATGTTGTAGGAAACCTTAGTCATTGTTGAGGATGGGAAAGCTTAGAGGGATTTTTAGAGAGAAAGAATTTCTTTGCCAGAGTATTCGATAAGCGTAAAGAATAAAAATGGGAAATTACCCATTATTTATAGAGGTGAGAAATGGATCTTATCGAATCCATGTGTCAGTTTTGCCTCGGGATTGTGAACCGACAATAATCCTAGCATTTATGACACATTCGGCGCGTATGTCATCCTAGGTGGCTATACGCGTGCTTTTGCAATGATTCTAACGAATATAACACTCAGCGTTTGGAATACTAATCGTTTGATATTCTGAGTGGTCAGTATTGCATAATGGGATGATTTCTAAGTTTAAGTTTAAACTAGCTTACTCAGTGTGCAAGTTTACTCAGTATTTGCTGTTTAAATGAGTACACAGCAAAAACAATCATTCAGCATAGTAATTCACTCAGCATGCATATTCATTTAGTTCAGGAATTTACTGAAGAGGATGAAACATACCAATAGCTTCTCTCAGTATGCTGAACTGCTCACGAGCCAGTGGCTTCGTGAAGATATCCGCAAGCTGTTCGTCCATTGGGACAAAGGTCAGCTTGATCTCACCTTTGAGTACATGGTCTCTAATGAAGTGATGTCTGATGCTGACATGCTTCATTCTGCTGTGTTGAATTGGGTTCTTTGAAAGATCAATTGCACTTTTGTTGTCACATTTGACTTCAATTGTCTTTGTTTGAACACCATAGTCTTCGAGCTGTTGCTTAATCCATAGGACTTGAGCAACACAATGACCAGCAGCAATGTACTCAGCTTCAGTGGTGGACAAGGCTACTGACGCCTGCTTTTTGCTGAACCAGGATACAAGACAGCTTCCTAAGAAGTGACATCCTCCAGAGGTGCTTTTACGTTCCAGCTTATCCCGTCCATAGTTAGCGTCAGTGTATCCAATAAGTGTGAAATCGTGAGTATTGGGATACCATAAACCTGCGTTCACTGAGCTTTGCAAATATCTAAGGATTCTTTTTACAGCAATGTAATGAGATTCCTTAGGGTTAGATTGATATCTAGCACAGTAGCATACTGAAAACTGAATGTACGGTCTACTGGCTATTAAGTAAAGTAGAGAGCCTATCATACCTCGATATAATTTGCTGTCTACTGACTTACCATTCTCGTCAGTGCAGAGGACAGTGTCAGTGCCCATAGGAGTGGATATTGGCTTGCAATTCTCCAAGTCATATTTCTTTAATATCTCCTTGGCATATTTGGCTTGACTGATGAAGATGCCATTCTTTCCTTGTTTAATTTGAAGACCGAGGAAGAAGTTGAGTTCTCCCATCATAGACATTTCAAACTCAGTCTGCATTTGTTTGCTAAACTCCTTGCACATTGATTCTTTAGTTGCACCAAATATTATATCATCAACATAAATTTGGGCCAGCAGGGTATCTTTACCCTTTCTCTTAATGAATAAGGTTGTATCAGCTTTACCCCTGACGTAATTTCTAGTCAGCAGGAAACTGGTCAGCCTCTCATACCAAGCACGTGGTGCTTGCTTGAGGCCGTACAGAGCCTTTTTGAGTTTATAAACGTGGTTAGGGAATTTATGATCCTCAAAACCTGGAGGTTGATTAACATAAACCTCCTCGTTTATAACTCCATTAAGAAATGCACTTTTGACATCCATTTGGAATAATTTAAAGTTCATGTAAGATGCATATGCATATAGAATCCTAATTGCCTCTAGCCTTGCCACTGGGGCAAAGGTCTCACCGTAGTCAATACCTTCTTGCTGACTGTAGCCCTGAGCTACAAGCCTTGCTTTGTTCTTGACTACATTTCCTTGTTCATCCATCTTGTTCTTGAAGACCCATCTTGTTCCAATGGTCTTTTGACTCTTTGGATGAGGCACTAGCTCCCATACATCGTTTCTTCTGAATTGATCGAGCTCCTCTTGCATTGCGTTCATCCAGAATTCATCGTACTCAGCTTCAGCGAAATTCTTCGGTTCTTGAACTGAGACGAAAGCAACATTGCTGAGGTACTTCCTGAGTTGATTCCTCATCATCAGGGTATTCCCAGCAGAATCAAGGATTGCACTTTCTGAGTGCCCTCGTGGGATCCTTATCTCTTTAGGTAGATTCATGTCTTGTGCTGTCTGTGTTTCAACAATCTCTGCAGAAGTAGATGGGTCAGTAAAAGTAATCTTAGGTTCACTCTTACTCTTGGTCTGCCTTTTCGTGAATGACTCAGTAGCTGGATCTTGGTCAGCGGTTACTGAGTGTGGATCATCTTCGGTCAGTGGCTGGTATCTACCTGCAGGGTTAGTTTCGTCGAACTCTACATGTACTGACTCTTCTAAAACTTGAGTTCGCTTATTAAAAACTCTGTATGCTTTGCTGGTTGTTGAGTAGCCCAAAAAGATAGCATCATCAGCTTTTGAATCAAACTTTGCTAAGCTATCTTTGGTATTTAAAATAAAACATCTACAGCCAAAGGCACAAAAGTATCCAATATTGGGCTTTCGTCCTTTCCAAAGTTCATAGGGGGTTTTCTTTAATATAGGTCTAACTAGAGCCCTATTAAGAATATAGCATGCTGTGTTAACAGCCTCTCCCCAAAAATACTTTGGAAGCCTATGCTCATCCAGCATTGTCCTGGCTATTTCAACCAGAGTTCTGTTCTTCCTTTCTATAACCCCATTTTGCTGAGGTGTTCTAGGAGCAGAAAAATTATGGTCAATGCCGCTGGCTTCACAGAATTCAACAAACTTTTGGTTTTTGAATTCTCCACCATTATCACTACGAATGTGAGCTAATTTTAGGTCTTTTTCATTTTCAATTTTTCTAACCAAATTTGAAAATGTCTCAAAGGTTTCATCCTTGCTGGTCAGCAAGATGACCCACGTATACCGAGAGAAGTCATCTACAATGACCAAGGAAAATCTTCTTCCACCCAGACTCAGCGGCTGGACTGGACCAAAGAGATCCAAGTGTAGTAACTCTAACGGACGCTTAGTTGAGACAATATTTTTGCTGTGAAAAGATTGTTTGGTTTGTTTTCCAGCTTGGCAAGCGTGGCATAATTGATCTTTTTCAAATTTAAGTTCGGGCAGACCCTCAACTAATTGCTTTCTTGCTAATTTGGCCAGGAGGTCCATGCTTACATGACCAAGTCTCCTGTGCCATAGCCAGGAATTTTCTTCCTTTGATACTAAGCACACAGTTTTTGAAAACTTTTTCTCTAAGTCTAGCATAAAGACATTATCTATGCGAGGGGCAGTTAAGATTAACTCATTTGTTTTACCCTCGTATATTTTACATCCAGTAGCATCAAATATAACTTTTCTCCCATTGTCACATAGCTGAGCTACGCTGAGTAAGTTATATTTGAGTCCGCTGACTAGGGAGACAGATTCAATAGTAGGATTACCTCCGATGGTTCCTGACCCTACTATCTTACCCTTCTTGTTGTCTCCAAAACTTACGCTCCCTCCTCGTTTACGCTCAAACGTGATGAACTGAGTTTCATCACCCGTCATATGCCTTGAGCATGCGCTGTCAATATACCACATCTTTGACTTCTCAGCACATCTCAGGCTTACCTGCATTGTAACTAGTTACTTTTAGGTACCCAATTCTTTTTGGGTCCTTGCTTGTTAGGTGCAACAAGTAAAGCATCATATTTTATTTTATGGCGGCATACATGGACAGTATGGCCATTCTTTCCACAGAAGTCACAACTGACCTTCTGTTTAGGATGTTTCACTGACTTGTCAGCACCCCAGTGCTGAGCGTGCCAGCACACCTTAGTGGTGTGTCCTTTCTTCCCACAAAAGTCACACTGGACTTTTCGCTGGGGATTCCATCTCTACTTAGTACCTTGGTATTGAGTTCTCAGAGGAATGTTTCTTTTATTTGGAACCTTTAGTTGGTTCTAGATAGTTGTGACGTCCTTTCTCAGTTTCAATGAAACTGATTAGACTTCAGAGACAGACTCATGTATGATTTTCATATTATCATGCAGAGTTGAATTGTCCTGAAGAAGGAATCTGAGGTCACTCAGTTTGATCTCTTCCACTTCGTCACAGCGCCTGCTGAGTGCTCTAACTTTCTTATTACACTTCTTGACAAGTGTGTAGAGATCACTCAGGGCATTAACCATATCGTTTCTGAGCTGGGGAAGAGTAATTACCTCATTTGATTGCTCCTCGTCATCTGATGCGATGGATAGGTCAGCATGCTCAGAGAGGCATGGCTCAGCAAGTTCGTCAGCCATGAAGCATATCTTCGCTGACTCGGTGGCCTCAGTTTCTATGGATGAAGACTCATCACTGTCACTCCATGTAGCCACCATTGCCTTTTTGCCACTCTTCTTGTCTTTCCTCAGTGTGGGGCAGCTTGACTTAATATGGCCGGTTTGATGGCACTCAAAGCATGTAATGGGTTTTGAGCTGTCCTTTTTGTATTTGCTGTCACTTGAGTCAGCTTTATACTTATCAAATTTTCTGTAAGGCTTCTTAGAGTATTTGTCATTTTTCCTGAATAGCCTTTTCATCTTCCTTGTGAACATAGCCATCTCCTCATCATCAGTTGAGCTCCCGTCAGTGGAGTCAGCTTTCATGACAAGGGATTTCTGCTTCTTGTCTTCAGATTTTTCCTTCACCTCGAAGTTCTTCATAGATATCTCATGGGTCAGCAATGAACCGATGAGTTCGTCATATTTGTAGGTGGTTAAATCCTGAGCTTCCTCAACTGCTGTCTTCTTTGCTTGCCAATCTTTAGGAAGACTCCTGAGTATCTTTTTGACTTGTTCTTCCTCAGTGAAGATTTTTCCAAGTCTCTTGAGCTCATTAATGATGTTGGTGAACCTTGCATTCATGTCTGAAATGCCCTCATCATTGTTCATCTCGAACAGCTCGTACAGTCTCATCTGCTGATTCACCTTGGACTCCTTTACTTTATTTGTTCCCTCGTAGGTGACTTCCAGCTTTTTCCAGATCTCTTGTGCCGACTCACAATCTGAGATTTTATTATATTCTGCATCATCGAGCCCACAGTGAAGCATATTGATAGCCGAAGCATGGTTTTGGAGCTTCTTAAGATCATCCTCTGTCCATTTGGCCTCAGCTTTTACAACTGTTTGGCCAGCCACAACTTCGACAGGTACAAATGGGCCTTGGACTATAGATAGCCAGACACTCATGTTTGTAGCCTGAATGAAATTTTTCATCCTATTCTTCCAGAAGGTATAGTTTGACCCGAAGAATAGGGGAGGCCTAATAATGGACAGCCCCTCAGGCAATATCTGAGTTGTTTGGTTTCCAGGGAGAAACCGAGTGCTGTTTTCGCCCATGGTAGGGATCAGCTCAAGGTTGTTAGACCTTTTACAGTGAGCTTTTAATCTCTGATACCACTTGTTGGTCCCTTGTAAGGTTGCAAGTATAGTTCCAAGGGGGGGTTAGGAACTATTTAAACTTTTTGGTTTTTAGGGCAGACTTCTTTTTCTAAGGAAAAAGGTTTTAACAGCGGCGCTGAGTAAACAGCAATATACTGGCTTAGTCAACTGGTGACTAGGTCAGTTTCTTAGCTTGAGTCAGGAGATAGCACTTAGAGTCTATTCCTGAGCTCAGACGTTTAACGCGCACAACTCAACTTGACCTCTTTACTTGGTCAGTTTTTGGTTATTTTAAGCAAGCAATATAAATAAGGAGTTAAAGGTAAGAAATACTTTACTCAGCAGATTTATCCATGTTCGGCTTCTTCTAAGCCTACGTCCTGTCCCCGGAACACGTTCCGAGATTTCGAATCCTCTACTGAGCTCTTTAAAGGTAGAGCCTCAAACCTTTTGCAATCTTAGCAACTGAGTATAACAAGAGTACCTTCCTCTATACCTCTACTCAATCCTAATCTCTCGCTGAGTACTATAACCGAGTACTCAGCCTCTGCTTTATATCTTCTAGAAATGATAAGTGTTTGTCCTATACAAAGATTTGCTAAGACACTTTAGACGATTGAAATAATCACTCTAGACTTTTACAGAGATATAAGAATTGTAGTGTAAGATTTGCTTTGCTTCTTTGCTTGCAGAACTTGTGTAGAAATTTGGTCAGCGTAATAGCTTGATCAAGTTCTGTGTTGAATGAAGCTTCTGATGGCACTATTTATAGAGACGTCTGGGCATCGGTCATTTCAAATTTTGAAATAACCGTTGGAGGGAAACGGCTACCTGTCGTTGTCATCCTGACTTGCTCAGAGCTCTCGGCTAATCAGAATTGTGTATCTTCTGTCCTCGGTCAGCTCAGCAGACTGTCTCTCCTTTTATGGTAAAGTCAACTGGACAGCATACTGTGTCGTCTGAACTTTACCCAAAGTAGAAATACTTTGTCTGGAGGTTTTCATTAGCCAGCTGCTGTCTTGTATGCTTTGTCGAGACTACTCAGCAGCTTCATCTTGAAGTTGTTCCCAAACGTCTTCTAGATCCTTCTCTTGCTGAGTTGCGTTTTGTTCAAAGCGACAACGTTTTAACAAACGCGGGCCGAGTTGTACTGAGTTGTTTGACTTGGGCCTTGACTTCCGTATTGGGCTTGGGCCTTTTAATTCTTGTGTCTTATAAATAGTTTTAACTCAACATTGAACAAACACATTAGTATAATAAATCAAAGCATTTAAACTTAGTGTGTTTAGAATATGTATTTCAATTATACTTAAACAATTTTGTCAAATCAAAATTATGTGTAAAGGTGTTTCAACAGTTAAGCCTAAGCTTGGTGTGTCTTCAAATGGCACCCAAGGCCTCCTTTTATAGTAAACTGGCACACATAATTCCAAAGACCAAGTCATCCTTATGGCCTCCCGCTCCTTATCATCTGAATTTAGCATTTAAGAGAGCACGGTGGAAGATTTTAATAATTTAGGAGCTGAAATGTGTAAAGGTGTGAAAGGAATTTTAGGCTTCAACATATTCATCAACTTTGGATAATTTTCTGGGCATGATGCACTTCGAATTTGGAGATGATTATTATTAGTCATTTGTTCATCTTTCTCTTAGCTTTCCAACGCATTTTTAATCGCCTCAATCCGAGTCCGTATGAGGGAGATAAGTTGAAAATACGAAAATGTATCAAATCTGTCCTAGTGTGAACAATTGGACTTTATTTTACAGCATCTATCCGCGACGAAGTGCACGCTGGATGTCACTAAAACTCCTTTTTCTGGTCCCTTTTACTCCCGATTTACCACTTTAAGCCCCGGCTTGGTTATTTGTGCCGAAAACACACAAATTGGCTTAGATATATAAAATGAAGAAAACATACAAAAACCATTATTAAAATTTACTAAAATGATACAAAATAACTAGTAATTAAATACTAAAAATGCTATAAATTACGACAATAACAACACCCCCAAACTTAAGCTTTGCTTGTCCTCAAACAAAGAAAAGCTGAAAACGAAATTTATCGTCGAAAAAGTTAACGTAAATATAGGAATTATTTTAATCGAAAATGAGCAAAAATTCTATATTCAAATCTCGGACTATTTCTTTGGATAAAATGATTTGTTTTTACACCCTTATTCTCGAAACAGACATTTTTCATTGTGTTGAATAAAATTGAACCAATGTAAATACCTCACATGGAAGTGTCTCTTACGCTCAAGTGTTTAGGGCATTAAATTTCGCTCAAATCCGATAAAAACACTAACTATTAAAAATTTGCATGGTCATCCAAATCTTTACCAAACGCGACCAACTATAAACACGATCAAAAGATCTTTAACGAGTTGTAACGTTGGTTGAAGGTAAAGGTATAGAGAAGAGGAGATTTGTGGGTAAATAAATTCACGGGTAATTATTTGATAGATTCTCAAGAGAGATTTTGTCTTTCGGAAATTCAAAATTTTTGTAACGGAAATCTCTCTTTTATTTTTATTTATATATATATGATACTATATATTTTTATTTTTATTTATATATATATATATATTTAACTTTATATATATATATATATATATATATATATATAAATATCAATATGAATTTTATTTATATGTATATATATAGAGAAAGTATGAAATATACGAAAATAGAGAGGTATAACCGTTATATATCGGTAGAAGTGTTTTTTTGAATTTCGTATTTATTGTGAATCATCATCTCAAGCATATTGGTTACTAATTACCCGTAAATTTAGGGGGAACAAAAATGGTATTTATGAAGGGAATGCGGCTTGTAATGTGGTGAAATGAATGAAATGTTTAGGCTCAAAGGGGTGAACAACGGAGAATGTGTTTAAGGTGGGCTATCATTTCGAGTTTGAAATGTGGGGGTAAAACAAGAAATGCCTTAATCATGTCGTGTTTTGAGCTAGACGAGTGAGGTTTTGACCGGTATTTGATGCAAATTCTCAAGTTTTGTGTAATTATGGAACACTCGTGAGAGAAAAAAAATGAAGCGTTAGTGAATGCTTTTTAAATTAGGCTCAAAAACTCACTTTGAATGGTAATGTGTGCCAATTAACTCAATTTTATTCCTCAAAATGTAAATGTCGATTTGTTAAATACTGAGCGTAATAAGAAAATTTTACGTATTCAAAATAGTCCAAAATTTGTTTACAAAATTTAAGATTTTCAAATAAAATTTCATCCTATCAAAATTTAACATTTATTCTAGACGAAATTTTTGTTTGATTAAAGTTTTTATTCAAAATTATTTAACAAAAACATTTAATTAAAGGCTAAATAAAGAGAAAAATAAAAGTAGTAAAAATAAGGTGCAAAATAACACAAAAGTAGAAATAAAGTACAAAATACCATAAAATTAAAATTAAACGTACGAAATAACAATTACTGAAAATAAAGAAAACGTTCTATCATTTACTCCCATCCCCCATTAGTGTAGCATTTAGTCCCGAAATGCGAAATAAAAACTAACACTAAAGTAGAAAGTAAAGGATAGAAGGACTCCCTATCTAAGGCAACTGTGAGGATTAGAGTGTTCAAGGTTGCTTTGAGATAAAATTTAGGTGTTTTAATGGAGGTGTCGTCGGAAAAGTCGCCAGAGATGGAGGGAGGGGTGGACTTGAGATATGTGTTTTTGCGATTTTCGATTTCAATGACAATCGTTTTAGTCCCTATTATCATATATTACTTCTTCTGCGATTTTGGATTAGGGTTTATGCTCTTTATGTGTTTTTTCGTTAGTTTATAACTACATTTTGCGAAATGAAACTTAGAAATAGTTGAAAAGGTTGGGTTGACTTCATTTTGCAGAAACTACTACTTTGCATTGTGAAGAAGCATTTTGTTTCGCAGATTCTAAAATTTGTGAAGTTACAATGCCCCTTGCGAATTTACATATTGGCTTCGCATATTCGCAATATACGAATCAAATATTCGTGAAGTATTTTATTTTGCAGATTATAAAATCTGCGAAATTACAAGTAATATGTGAATTCGCATATTGCCTTCTAACTTCGCAGATTGGGAATCTGCGAAGATATATGCACTAGATCCAAAAAATGTTACTTTAGCATCCAACAATCAACATATTAGAAAAAAAAATGTGGCGTGGAGATAATAAGCTCAAAGTGAAGATGGAGATCAGGCAGCCTATTGCCAGAATCATCACAAGACTACATTCCTTCATGAAATTTATCCCTCATAGTACAAAAATACATTGGCACATCCACAAAAGGGGCAAATATATCTGAAGGGTATAAAACAAAATGGAGTATTGATGAGAGATAGACAAGCTTGACCAAGTTACTGCATTTCATACCAGGGCGAGCCTTGGCGGCATTTTGTACAAACATATGCATATGCAAAAGGAACACAAACATATGCCATACAACTAACTCTATAGGTTACTTGTTCATACCTCTGAATAGAAGAGTTAGTCTAATGGATATAATATAGCAAACAATAGGAAAAAATCGAGTGTGTAATGAATGCAATGACCAGAAATATGTTTAAAACCAATGAATATATCCGATAAATCAATTATTTCTCCTAAGGAAGCCATATTTAAAACAGGCCAGCAAATGAAGAGTTAAAAAAAACAGTCATGATGTATTCCATAAATATAAGAAGAGTATTCACATTTTAGTCCCATCTTTCTCCAACAAAACATGTAAAAAACGAAAAGTATCCTAGGCTATGGAGCTCTCCTACAATATCTCAGCTCGACTCTCCAGTGATGATTGATAAATATCGTCCTTCTTCTGCCCGCACTGTTTACTTTCTTTACCCTGTACTTGTGCACTAAAAGGAAATAATTTATACATTTTTAAAGGCCAATTTGGAAAGACACTTGCTCTTCTATGTTGCACCTCAATTTCGAACTTGAAGGAGTTGTCTAAGTTTGAAGCAATTGGAGGACATGAGCAGTATCATCTGGATAGTAGATAGCCTTGCTAGGTTTTTGTCCAACAATGCATGCAAAGATATAACAAAAGTGAAGTTGAAGAACATTAGGAGCTGAAGAACATAACAAACTTGATTTTACTCCAAATAAGTCACCATGAACACAATTAATATTTTTTACTCCAAATTTGATTTTTGAAAGATGTAAACCTTGTGCTTTCTCATTTTAGCTCCATTCAGACATGTAATAGTCTTCTTATGTAGAAACATTTGATGGTCTTAAAAACATTCCACCCCGTTGTAGGGGGTGTATAAAACATATAGGAATAGTGCAACATATCATCATTATTTCCATAAGTGTGATCCCTGTTTCTTTTGAGTATTTTGATCATTTAAAAAATATCAATTGTGTTAGCACTGCTCCTACATTCCACCACCTCGTGTCATATGTGATATCAATCAGGCATGACACGATATGGTGGAATGTAGGAGTGGTAACACAATTGATATTCTTTAAAGGATCAAAATACTCTAAAGAAACATGAATCACACTTATGGAAATAATGATGATATGTTGCACTATTTCTATATGTTTTATACATTTCCTACAATGGGGTGGAATGTTTTTGAGACCATCAAATGTTTCTATAGAAGAAGACTATTACATGTCTGAATGAAGCTAAAATGAGAAACCACAAGGGTTACATCTTTCAAGAATCAAATTTGGAGTAAAGAATATTAATTGTATTAGCGTTGCTCCAACATTCAACCTCCTCATGTCATCCCTGATGTTAGCCTCATTCCTGACAGATGCGATCAATTATCACTTCTCTTACATTTGTATCATATATACTACTAATATAGATAATATAACACGTTTTTGACATAACAACCCCAAATTACAACCCCAAATTACCATCCTTACTTATCTTCTATTTTATAGAGTAAAATTCTATAAAGTAGCTACAAAGAGAAAAACTAAAATGATACTTACTATTACAAGTTGGTTTGATTACACCTTGTACTCTAAGTCTTAAGAGACTCTCCTAAAATCGCAAACAACATTTTTCATACAAGTTCAAATCAATTACTCCATTTCTCTACTTCTATGCAAACTTAATTGTTTATTGTGGTAGCCAAAATCGGGGATTCATTCAAATAAACTCTCAAACATGTGATCTGTTTAATATCGCTGGTTTGGTTCTGCCTTTAAAAAGCCCCACCAGTTTTTCTAAATTAATAGCCCAATAAGGAGTTCCATGTATAACTGAAGGAAATTTAAGAACTTCAAACTTCTTAGTCAACTCCCTAACATGTGATTTGTTTAATATCGCAGGTTTGGAAATTTAAAAACTTCTAACTTTAAATAGCAGCAAAACCCAGGAGTTTTTCTAAATACAGCAAAACCCACAAGTGAAGCAAACAAAAGAAGTAAAAACAGCAGCAAACTTGATTACCAAATGAAAATTACCGGCAAACACAGATGATTTTGTATGGGTTCATGAGTATCACTTGATTGTCCTTCAAGGCACAGCTATCCAAGGCAGACAAAGATATACAAAAAAAAATCTTAAAAAGAATAAAAAAATGCTTACTCTCATCCATCGAAGCTTGGATGGATTAATGTTCGAGCAGCTAGGTGAGGCTACAACCTATAAGCAAGCATGAGGTATCATGCGTGTTTCTCTTCAAAGTAAAGAGAAAGTTAAATATGTTCATTTACAAATGCAGCTGAGAGACGAATTTGAGATGATGAGGATGAAAGCAACGCATACCGTTATTGATTACTCATCTCGAGTAAAATTCATTGTGAATCAAATGAAAAATATGGTTATAAAATTGAAGATTCCAAAATTGTTGAGAAAATTTTGCTATCAATATTACCATAATTTGATTATGGAAGAATCGAAAGACATCATCACAATGACCGTTCATGAAGTTATAGGGTCATTACAATCATTTGAAGACGGGTTCAAGAAGCCTAGAGAAGAATCGAAAGAACAAGTCTTAGCAACAAAAATTTCAATTAAAGATGGTCACATCAGTTAATAAAGAAACCAATTCGGTAGAGGACGCGGAAGAGATCAAGGAGGAAATGGAAGAGGAAGAGGATGTGGATTTGGAAGAAAGGAAGAGGTGACAACATCTACAACAACAACGAAAGACACAATTAATCCACAAGAGGCAGAGGCCAATGACGTAGAAGTTGACGTGGACTCGGAGGAGGAAATTGTAGGCCGAATGGATAGTGTAATGTTCAATGTTATAATTTCTCCAAGTACGAATGTTGGATTCCTCCCAAGGAGATAGAGGAAAAAGCCAAGAACATTCAAGATGAGGAAGTAACAGACACAATGTTACTAATTAAAGGAGAAGAAAATCATGAAAACAACATGTGGTTTGATATGGAGTTACTTACTTATGATTTGATACTTCTTCCAATAAAAATCAGGATTGTTGTTCATTTGATATTAGTTCTAGAAGACTGATGTTTCATTCTTACATTCTTGCTTCTATACCGTTAAAAGCATATTAACATTATGAAAAATCTATTAATGGTAGTATTCGTTTATCTTAATAAACGCGATTCTTTAGTTCTATAAAAAAAAACTAATATAAACATATGAGTATTTTATTGTTATAAATATATTTATTTTATTACATACTTATTTTTTGATGTGTACTTTTTATTTTTTATACATTATATTTTTTGTTGTATATTTCTTTATTTTTTGTTGTGTACTTATTATTTTATATACATAAGTAATCTCTGGGAGACTGAACTGCCGGTGAGGGTGTCAAATGTGATCTTTGGTGTAGGTTATGGAATGGTGTTGTTAGTAATAATTGTACTTCTGTTCATAAATCTATATTGGAGAATGGTTTGATTTTACTATGTTCAGATGACTATAGATAGTTCCTACTATTTTATTATGCAGGGCCGGTTCGGGACTATTTGAGGCCCTAGGCGGGATAAGAAATCTAGGCCTTTTATACATAAGTAAAATTATATATATATATATATATATATATATATATATATATATATATATATTATCTTCTCTTTTGACATAAAAATACTTTAGAATTAAAAAAAGATGAAAAAAATATATATTCATGCAACACAAAATTTAATATTTACTCTAGCTTTATGAGATGCAAAATCACCAATTAAAATTTTAAATTCAATGTCCTTTAATATCTCATTTTCAATAGATAATAAAGTTAATCCATGTCCTTGATATATAGCTATTTTTATATGTTATTTAAAGTTAAGAAAAAAAAGACGTTGCAAGATTTTGATAAGCGGTAAAATACGGATTTGACAGACAATATAAAATATGGACTTGATAGACAGATATATAAAATATGGATTTGATAGATAGATATATATTGGATCTGGATGGAAGATAAGTAAATTAAATTTCATGATGGTCCTAACATATTAAACTAAAGATATATATGAGGCCCCATTTTTTTTTGGGGCCCTAGGCGGTGGCCTTGGCTGCCTTAAAGGCAAGCCGGCCCTGTTATTATGGACAATGTTCCATTTTGTGTTTGCTAAGGTTTAAGTTTCCGAAATTTTATGGAAGGATCTAGAGATATATTTTTGGGATTGAATAACTTTAACTTATGCATGCTATATAATATGTGCGCTTTTGAATTATATGTATAACTTTTCAATTAAGTTTTGGTTCTTTTTTTTTTTTTTATTATAAGGTAAAAGTTTGTATGTTCACTAAATCTTAATTGCAACAAAAATAGCTAACAAGTTAACAGATCCTACAAATTGAAATTGCACACGAAACAAAGTCACCTGTTTAACCAAAATATTTACTATGTCCACATTGAGCTATAGATTCAAAATTAATCAGCATTAAGTATTGATTGTAGAATTATTTCCACCTTTGATATCGAGTATAAATTCAAAATTAAAAAACTAAGATATATTACTGTTATATATATATAAATAATAATAATAATAAATATTGTTATTATATAGACTCTCCTCCACCGCCATACCAAGTCCTTCTAAGCTATCTTTTTTTTTCTCTTTTATCTCTTCTTCCATCTCTTTCTCCATTTTCTTTACTTTCGCCTTCTTTTAGGTCTGTTATGTCACATCACATGAGATACTTCTCCATTTTCTCCACTTTCTCCTTCTTGTATGTCTGTTTTGCCACATCACATGAGATACATACAGACGTGTCTGTATTTTCATGTTAGTTAAGAATAGGTGTCAAACTACTGGTTTTACACTTTTAAAAATATATTAGTAGTTGATTTATCTATCTATATAAATAATAATAATAATAATAATAATAAATATTGCTAGGTTTTTGTATTTTTAAAATGGATATTAATCGAAGCTGGTTTGAGTGATTAAGAGTCTCAAGTCGTTTAAGTTAGAACTCAAGTTCGAATCCTAAATATTACTTTGCATGCTCTTTGCACGGGGCAGTCAATTGTTTATATAGAAATCGAAAATTGTAAAAAAAATTAATTCCATATCATTGAATATGATGATATTAATAATTTAGGTTAAAATGATTTTAAGTTTAAAGTGTTATGAATTAATTCCATATCATTCGAAAATTGTAAAATTGCTACATATTACGTGTCTCCTTGCCTCAACTAAGTTGCTTCATCTGTCAAATTTTAAAACAATTTGCTGTCTCAAACCATCTGTCCTTACGTGTCCCCTCCCCTTTTATTTTTTACATGTGTAATTTTAATAATAAGCATATTTAAGTTGTTAAACTCTGTTAACTTCTGTTAAACCTGTGATTTAAAACTCTGTTTAAATGATTAATGTGATTAGTTTGTTCATCGTCCCGTCCCGTCCCTTCCCATTAGCGTTGTACTGCAGTGAAAGATTGAAAGTTGATTATTGATTGGAAAATTGAAAAACTCATAAGCTTCTTACATTATAATTCCATGATTGGCATCAAGGTCAATATTATATATTGTTTGGCAGCATCAATGACTCTTTTGAAATGGATTTCCATTCCCATTCCAATAAACTTGAGGAATTTGAGTTTATCCATGTATTTGTTCACCAAATGATACATACATTCAGGAAGAATTCGAGTCGCATCTATGGTAAGACTCAGAAGTTTCATGAATCGGCCGAGTCACCACCGATTCCATCGATTCAGACCACCATTTAAAAAAAATCAATTTTTAACAACTAAAAAACTTACGGCAAAAGAAGATGACTATTCACTTTACAAAAACAAAAAAAAACATACAAAAATTATGAAACACAAATAGTTTCAATTAGATGACTCTTCACTTTATAAATTCCAAAACCTTCCCTCTTCTTTTCTATTTATTTGTTATTATCTTCTTCTACTCTCTATTCTTTATATTTTCTAGCCTGTCTCTACTTTCTTCTATAATTTGATATAATTTCGATTTAGATTTCGAACCATATTCATCTTGTTGCTTGGTACTGTACCACACTTCTATGTGTTCATCATCGTGCAGTTTCCTACATGTTAGTTCTTGAGTTGGAATTTTGATTAAGGGCAAATAGAAAGGACCATGACATGCCAATCAGTAGCTCTGTTGTCTGAAATTTTGGTCAATAAATAAGGCTTCTAGAATTACCAATCCATTTGTTCAAATTATTGATTTTATTTATTTCTTCTTGATTCTTACAGCATTATGTTTATTTTGCAACATTACTTGGTGAAAGGAAGCAAAAGGAGTTTCTGCAATTTGTTTTCTTCTAACTTATGTTGGATTAAATAAATAAACTTTCACATGCACAGAGAAAGAGTATAATTGTTGGAAGAAAATTCTCTTTTTTTACTGATTGTATTCTTATGTAAACATAACTCTCTGTAAATACAGATGGCTCTTTATGAAACAATTCAACTCTTGATAAATACAAAAATGACTCTTGAATAATACAATGAACCAAATTAAAGACTATTAATTATAATTTTTTTATCCCTTAGTAACACTAAGAATAGTTCTTAATCTGTTGACATCTTCACTTTAGCCGCCATCATACCCATTATTATTCCATCATTTTCTTCTTCCTTGAAATCATTGTTGTCTTCCTCATCATCCTTGTTAGTACCATCAGCATCACTATTATCACTATCAACTGGTATTTTGGGTTTTGGATGAGGCAGAGAACTAGTGAACTTTCTACGTGAAATTGACACAATATTAATCATGTCAATGCCCTGAAGTCCTTTCGCTCTTCCCTTTCTCTTTTTAATTTCCATGATTTCTTTGGAAAATATCTCCTTGAGTTCCTTCATTAGCTCGACCTCACATTTGTTCTCTTGCACATACTTGATTTTTTTTGTAAATTACTAGAGGTACACTCAACCCATATGATTTTATTACAATTTTTTAGATGCTCAACACCTTTACCATACCCTACTATTGCAACTTCATTTTTCTTGACACATCGTTGAGCATATGATTGAGAACAACTATCATTAGAGCCATGCTCCGTGCGTTTTGAACTGCCATTATCCTTTGCTGCTTCTTCCATAAGCTTGTTTTGCTTCTTACATGATACTTTGATTTCTTTTTCAAACCTCTTCCTCTTTTTCGACACTTCCGAATTTTGTACATTTTACTTTGCACTAATTTGAATTTTCAATCAAAATTATTGGAGTTTGTTAATTGTGTTGAAAAAAAATAAAACCAAGGAAAAAAAGCTCAGAAGTAACCCAAAACTATATAATTAGATCCAAATACATTCTGGATTAAACCAAATTTATGTTGATAGTAATTATATATTTATTGCAGAAGCTATCCTTTTATAATATAAATACCATTTTCACATAAACAAAATAGAAAAGAAAAAATACTGTTTAGTTTGACATTGGTGATATCAAGTGGGTTTGCATCAAGGAAAATGTTGATTCAACAACGCAACCAGCCAATTGCTATATTGGTGATATCAATTCATCTCTTACCACTGTACTAAACAGAACAACTGTAATGGTTTATGCATTCAAATTTTACTATCCCGTTACTATCATCGACTAAATAGCTAAATTTAGAATGTATTAGAGCAGTCACTCTCTTGCTAATGGACATCCACCTTTCACCAAATGTCTAAACTTATGGTTGTGCTTCGTTTGTGGCCAGTGGAGGCATGGGAACAAGATGAAACATGTTATGAATTGGAAGATTGTGAATTTACCCCTTTTCCTTACTGCAGTACATGTATGTTTTGAATCAACAAAATATGGCTTTACTTCACAAAGAAACTTAATTCAGTTGATTGAATTGGTAGTCTGAATCCCATCATCGGATTTGGGAGTCCTAGCATTTCATCATCTCCATGTAATAGGTTCAGCTTCTTCTTGTGCTTAGAGCTATGTTGCACTCAAATAGAAATGGATACGGGAAACAATATTGGAAACAAAAAAGAAACGGAAACAGAAACAGATACGAAACGCGGAAACGCTTTTGAAAAAAAAAATCGTGCAACATAGGCTAAGAGTGATAATTATTGATCCTTGGCTGAGCAGAAACAAATATACGTTATTTCTAAGAACTCAAAAGGGGCAAGGACAAGAAACGCACTGAAGTGTGTCTGCCCAACATTGATCACAAGTTAACAATGCTTAGCAATACCAAAAAGAGTATCGATCCTTAAGACGACTTCAGATTTCATTGACATTCTACATCAACATCGTCCTCACATACTTGGGCGAGCCCCAAGGGCAGGCCAGGAGGAGGTTGACAGGAGAGGGTTTCTTTCAAGCTATTAAACATCAAAGACAACTATTTACTATAATGAAATTTCCTAAGCATGTAATTTCACTCCTGATATATTCCAGGAATATAAAAGTACTCACATTTTAGTCACATTTGTCTCCAACAAGACTTGTAAAAGATGAAAAATATCCTAGCTTATCGACCTTTCCTACAATATCTCAACTCGACTCTCCAATCATACTTGATAAACATCATCCTTCTTCTACCCAGACTGTTAAATATCTTTACATTGTATTTATGCACGAAAACCCAACGATTTATACTTTTTTAAAGGACTAAATGGGAAGACACTTTCTGTTATGTGTTGTACCTCAATTTAACTTGAAGTAGTTGCCAAACTTTGAAGCAATGGCAGTACATCAGCAGTATCATCTAGATATTACCTAGACTTGATCATCTTGGCAAAACTTTCCTCTACTCTTAAGACTACTCCAAGACTGGATCCCCTGTTCTTCTCCTCCTTCTTCTTCTACCATAATGAAGCTTTCGCACAGTTTCCATACCCCTGCAGGATTTGGCTCTGATTTGAATCCACATTTTCACTGGAATTTGGAGTATGACGAGGAAGAAAAAACGTGTAAGTTCCTTTCCTCTACAGTGAGACTGGATCCCCTGCTTTTTTGCTGCTTCGTCTACCAGAATTGCGAGTTATGTGCCTGGCATATGGAATTTGTGAGGCAAAAACAATGAAATTTGGTAGGCTTACACATCACCTTCATCTCCTCCATCTGTAAAATTTTTGTTTTTGTTTTTTTAATTATAATCTATTTATTTTACAGTAATTTGTAAAAATTTTATAACAAGTTTCACCTTATGCAATTTTACTTGTTCGTGTAAGTGGTTCTATTCATATTTAACTCTAAAGCTTTAAGTGGTAGTATTCATATTTAACCCTAACTTTTTAAATGAAATGCGGATTTAACTCTAACCTATAAAATTATGGGAATTTAACTCTAACGTTTTCAATCAAAATCAATTTTAGTAATACGCTATTGAAAATTTGAAAAAACTAGTTTGAGTGTTATTTAATTTCACATTGGATCTTTCAAACAATTTTGTTGACAAATTGAATCAATTTTGTACATTTTCGGTTCCTTTTTTTAATTATATTAATAACACAATAAATATTTAAAACCATTAAGAAAAATTGATTAATTTAGGGTTAAGGTGCAAAAATACCCCAAAAGGCCAATAGCAATTTTAACCCTAACGTCTAAAATGGTGCAATTTTACCTCTAACATTGGTAGCCAAGAGCAATTTTACTCCTAACGCTTATAATTTTGGTCAATTTTACCACTATTAGAAAACACAAATATTTGTGTTTATTATTCTGTACTAGTTGCCTATTTTTAAAAAAAAATCATGTTTTCAGTGATTTTTTTTATTTTTTTTCTCCAATTTATACAAAAGACAGTCGAGACTTTGGCTGGCCAGTGATAGCGCGGCGCCTAGTAGGTGTATATGTGGATGTGGTAATATGGATATAATATAAGTTGTTATGTGTGTGTGCTTTGAACTCTACTAGACGCTACTACTTAGGGGAAAGTGTACCCCGCCGTATCAAGTAATAATCCGGTTAAGACCGGGTATCGAATCCGCAGTATTTATAACCACAAGTATTAAACTACTCGGTTCTATTCGTTATCTAAGCGGTGAATACTTTAGGTTGGTTTGGGTGACGACTACAAACTACTCCTAAACTACGGTGAGACAGATTTATATAACCGAAACTTTAAAGAAGTGATACGTGTGGCGATAAGATATAAATATATAAACAATAACTCCGAATATATACGATTGATGATTTACTCTTGTAAAGACGACTACGTGTAGACCAACCGACCCTTGAAGTGCTTAGACTATATGATTTCTCCTAAAGGCGTGTCTAATGCTAGGGATCAGAAACTAGGGCCCGTAAGTTCTGTGGCTTGTCAATGCCTACAGTTTTCGATGCGTCACTTCCGGTAGGGCAGCACCTATATGGTTCCCTAAAGATAACCCGAAAGGACGTCGGTAATCGTGTCCCCCTACATAATAATCAATTACGAATATCAAAAGAACTAGTAAACATCAAAACGCATAGAGAAACAGAAATGGTAAATCATATATTATAAATATGGAACGCGTAAATATGGAATACAACCAAGCCTAGTACACAGGAAGAGTGCAAGATAATTAGCAAGTAGAAAGGGAGGAATCAGCCCTTGGAACTAGCTAACCGGACTCAAGGCCGGCTCTTAGGTCTTGGAGGTGGAACTCTCGAGCTTGGTGGAATATGATGGAACGGAACTTCGACGGAGTGACGGAATAAGTGAACAAGCTCTCAAGGTGGTAGAGTTTAGTTACATAAAAATTCGAATGAAGAAATGAGTGCTAATCACTCTTATTTATACACATCAAGTTCGGGGGTAAAATCGTAAATACATAAGTTACAAGTAAGAATTCACATTTGCAATGCAGGTTTCACATGTCACGTCCCGCGTGGATAGGAGGACGCCCCGCATGTCTGGCATTTTACCCATTCCGTTGATAATTTCTCTAACGCGTGGACTAAATTCAGAGGAGTTGACTCAACCACGCTCCGCGTAGACTGGAGTACGCCCCGCATGGTTGAGCTCCTGGAACTTAATATTTCATGGTTGTTTCTTCATGCCCCGCGTATACCTGGGGATGCCCCGCGTGGGTGAGCTCTTGGAACATTTGTCACTATTTCACACCTTGCACGCCCCGCGTGCTATGCTCTACGCCCCGCGTGGTAGGTGTTGACTGTGTGGGAACGCGTAGGTTGACTACTGTGAGTTAGTGGGAATTGCTCTACGCCCAGCATGTAGTATTCCACGCCCCGCGTACCTGCTAGATTTATCAATTGTTCATTCTTAACCCGTACCTGCAAAATACGACTTCCGAGAACCGAATTAGCTTGATGTTTTATTCTTCTGAAATTAATCAAAAGTAAAGGGAATTCATTAAAAGCATAAGTTTTATTTTATTTTGTTATTTAATTGAAAACACACTTATTTTTGTAATTAAACTTAATTATTAGCTCAAAATTAAACCATAAATCATGCTAAAAGATAGGGACAAAACATCCCTATCAACCTCCTCGGACTTTAAAGTTTTACTTGTCCTCAAGTAAAGAAAGTCGAAAGACAAGGGATTGAGACAATTAAGAAACAAACCTCCGATTGGTTTAACCAAGTGCGTGATTTCAAAACCAAGGTTTTACGAAAAGTTTTCAATGAGCACTTATGTAAGTGGACGAGTGGCCAAACTTATTCGAAACCTCCATAATCAAACTTAATAGGCAAGATTAACGGGGATTGATCATTCTTTGAGAACTCAATTGTACCTCAACATGTTCACTCTTAACGCTCAACTTTCGGTGGGCTGGTGTTTGTACGTTCATCTTTGTACTTACTCAAAGTCATCCCAAGTCTGCATCTTCATCCGATTTTTCCACCTATATTATGGTCGGGCACTATTAAAAATGAACCCAGAGGAGGGTTGTAATGTAGGCGGACTTTTTAGTGGTAAGTGGTTAATATTAGGAACTCAAGTCCAAATACTGATTTTGGTGATTGCATCATCTTTTTACCATTTTGTCCTAGCAAACATGAAAGATAGATTTTGAAATTGCTCGGGTGGAGCTCGAAAATGCCTATTTTGCTCTCTATTTTTGCTTTATTTATTTTTCTTTTCTTTTTATTCGAGAGCGGCACAAAAACGATTTCAAAGATTATTTGCGTTTTCTTGCTAGAGACTTAGCTTGTTTCTGATCTTTTTGATGCATTTGATTTTGCTATTCGAACAAGAGGAAAAAGGGTTACGTGTTAAAAGGGTGCTAGCAAAGAAGTGGGTTAATAGGCTCGAGGGGGCTTCCTAGAGGTTTATGAAAACGAAGAAAAATAATTAAGAAAGGATTAGCCTAAGTGGGTTCGTTTTATCATCTACTGCCCTTCTTACCAAAACAAGTATACTTAACCCGGTATTAAATGTAAACTCTATGAGTTCAGTGAAGCCAAAGCCCTCAAAATGTTGTGAAGAAAAATAGAGTTCTCGTACGAACTCTTTTAGGATCAAAATACCTCACATAAATTTCGGGTTTATTTGTATACTTTCAAGTTCCTGTAAAATTTTCAAAAATCTCTTTTTAATTTTCACTATGGGGGTAACTCGTGGGTTAGGACTCAATGCTTTTGTTAAGTGCGAATCTCGACTATGCGTAAATTTCCTAGCTTTGAAACCAAGACTTATACTTCTTAATTAGACTGATCCTTTGTATTTTAACGTTTTTACTTTTAAGGACAAGTAACAGAACTTTTAATTAATCTCCGAGGGAGGTGATGTGTCGAAAAAAAAATTGAACCAATAAATTACTTTAATTATTTTGTTAATTTTTTATTTTTTATTTTTTGTTTTTGTTAGTGCAACACAAACTACTAGTGCGGGGTTGCACGGCCCTCCGCGTGACTCTAAAAAGACGTTAATTCCAAAAACGTCGCAAATTAAGACAAGACAAAAATAAAAACACAAAATAAAAGGATTATTGTATGTTAACAAAGACCCTGCAGAAAGAGGACAGGGCTCCACGCTCATACGAAGAAGTTTTCTGGGTTATCCCTAATTCATTAACAATGGCTGATAATTCAGATTTGGTTCGGTGTCGGGGCCTGACGGGTTCACTTGAGCTTTTTACCAATCATTCTGGGACATCATTGAGAGTGATGTGATTGCCGTAGTTCAAGGGTTTTTTGAAACAGGAGCCATAACACCAGGCTTAAACTCTAGCATCATGGTTCTTTTACCAAAAGTCGAAGAAGCAATGTCAGTGGAGCAGTACAAGCCAATTGCCATGAGTAATTTTGGATATAAAATTATCGCAAAGATTCTGGCTGATCGTCTTGCGCAGGTAGCCTCCCGGATTGTGTTTATTAATCAATACGGTTTCATCCCGGGCAGTAGTATACACCAATGCATAGCAATTGCTTCAGAGGGCACGAATATGCTTAATAAAAAAATTCTATGGAGGGAATATGGCTCTAAAGATTGACATACGGAAAGTTTTTGATACGATGGATTGGAACTTCATGCTTGTTGTGCTTGAAGCTTTTGGGTTTTCTTTGCAGTTCAGAGATTGGATACTCAATATCCTCTCCTTAATCAGGATCTTAATTCTAAGCGGGGCTGCTACATCTGGCTATTTCAGTTGTTCTAGAGGCATCCGTCAAGGAGATTCCCTATCTCCGTTACTATTTGGCATTGTTGAGGATTTCTATAGCCGCTGGCTATCACATCTTCATGATACTAGGGAATTACAGGCTATGGGCTATTTAATTACATGTAACTTCCCAACGCATCTACTTTATGCAGACGACGTCCTACTTTTCTGTCAAGCAAGTATAGCTAACATCAAATCCATCAGGAAGCGATCTTATTATACGGTACCTTATCAGGTCAGCAGGTCAATTGGCAGAAATCGAAAATTTTTCTAGGTACCAATATCTCTGACAGACATGGATTGCGACTAGTAGATCATATTGGTATGTGTAAAGGCTCCCTCCCCTTCCGATACCTTGGAGTTCCCCTTTTTATTGGCGTTCCACGAACCATGCACCTCCTCAGTTTAATGGACAAGGTGCTTGCCCAGTTTTTCTAAGTGGAAGGGCGACCACCTCTCTATGGCGGGTCGGATTGCTCTAGTAAACTCAGTTATACTTGGAAGCTTTATACATTCATTTATTGTCTATAAGTGGCCGGCTGCTATGCTAAAACATCTATCCTGATGCATCAGAAATTTCATCTCGACCGGTTCTATAGATGTCAGGAAACTCGTGGTGACTCCTTGGAAGATCTGCTGCCAGCCGCTTACTAAAGGACGTCTTGGTATAAAAAACCTTTGCACTCTTAATGCCTCTATGCTTGGGAAGATGGAGTGGGGGGTGCTTAAATCAGATACCCTATATTTTGGGCTTTTGAGATCTCGTTTCCTCTATGCTTCTAAGCCACGCGACGTGATAGTAAACTCTATAATTTGGGGATCCAAAAAGCAAGTGTATCACATGTTGGAGTCTAATTATATCTGGTGGATTGGCCGCCGATCACAGCTCAACTTCTGGAATAGTGCCTGGTTAAATCCTATAGTTGGCACGCTCATCGGTTTATCTCTGAAGGAGCAACGACGCTGATTGGATAGGGTAGACGATTACCTCACTGATAGAGGATGGGAGAGCCTACCTGCTTTACCATAGGATATTGTTAACCGAATATAAACGGTCAGTAGAAGCACAGATTCAATCGATGTTTGCATATGGGCACCATCCGTCAAAGGTGTGTTCAATACCAAACTATTCTACACTTGGCTACGTCCGCTGGTTAATCCTCCACCATGGCGAAACTTCATTTGGGCAAAGTATATACCACGTGCGAGATCACTGGTCTGCTGGCGGGCCGTGCAGGGAGGCCTTCTGACAAATGACAAGCTTTGCGAAAGAGGGCTGGTAATGGTTTCTAGATGCTGCTTGTGTGAATCCTCTGCGGAAACCACGACTCATGTATTAATCACTTGTCTCTTTGCAACTGAAATCTGGCGAGGCCTTAGCAATTTATTCGACCGTAACATTCATACTAGGTCCAGCCTCGATGATTCGATCACAACTGCCACAAAACAACGGTTTAGCTCTCAAACAACTACTCTTTAGGCTGCTCCTATAGTAAATGTTGTCTGGATAATATGGTTCGCCAGAAACAAGTGCATTTTTTAAGACAAACGTCTGTCCATCTTCATATCACTGCGAAAATTATGGCACTCGATTAGAGAGGCAGCAGGCTTCAAAATCGGATCGTCCAGGAATTCTCTTGTGGAGGCGCAACTTATGCGGGAGCTTGGTATTGACAGGCTCTCTCAGAAAGCTCCACATATAACACCGGTATGCTGGCAACCGCCGCCAGCGAGATGGACTAAATTCAGAGGAGTTGACTCAACCACGCTCCGCGTAGACTGGAGTACGCCCCGCATGGTTGAGCTCCTGGAACTTAATATTTCATGGTTGTTTCTTCATGCCCCGCGTATACCTGGGGATGCCCCGCGTGGGTGAACTCTTGGAACATTTGTCACTATTTCACACCTTGCACGCCCCGCGTGCTATGCTCTACGCCCCGCGTGGTAGGTGTTGACTGTGTGGGAACGCGTAGGTTGACTACTGTGAGTTAGTGGGAATTGCTCTACGCCCAGCATGTAGTATTCCACGCCCCGCGTACCTGCTAGATTTATCAATTGTTCATTCTTAACCCGTACCTGCAAAATACGACTTCCGAGAACCGAATTAGCTTGATGTTTTATTCTTCTGAAATTAATCAAAAGTAAAGGGAATTCATTAAAAGCATAAGTTTTATTTTATTTTGTTATTTAATTGAAAACACACTTATTTTTGTAATTAAACTTAATTATTAGCTCAAAATTAAACCATAAATCATGCTAAAAGATAGGGACAAAACATCCCTATCAACCTCCTCGGACTTTAAAGTTTTACTTATCCTCAAGTAAAGAAAGTCGAAAGACAAGGGATTGAGACAATTAAGAAACAAACCTCCGGTTGGTTTAACCAAGTGCGTGATTTCAAAACCAAGGTTTTACGAAAAGTTTTCAATGAGCACTTATGTAAGTGGACGAGTGGCCAAACTTATTCGAAACCTCCATAATCAAACTTAATAGGCAAGATTAACGGGGATTGATCATTCTTTGAGAACTCAATTGTACCTCAACATGTTCACTCTTAACGCTCAACTTTCGGTGGGCTGGTGTTTGTACGCTCTTCTTTGTACTTACTCAAAGTCATCCCAAGTCTGCATCTTCATCCGATTTTTCCACCTATATTATGGTCGGGCACTATTAAAAATGAACCCAGAGGAGGGTTGTAATGTAGGCGGACTTTTTAGTGGTAAGTGGTTAATATTAGGAACTCAAGTCCAAATACTGATTTTGGTGATTGCATCATCTTTTTACCATTTTGTCCTAGCAAACATGAAAGATAGATTTTGAAATTGCTCGGGTGGAGCTCGAAAATGCCTATTTTGCTCTCTATTTTTGCTTTATTTATTTTTCTTTTCTTTTTATTCGAGAGCGGCACAAAAACGATTTCAAAGATTATTTGCGTTTTCTTGCTAGAGACTTAGCTTGTTTCGGATCTTTTTGATGCATTTGATTTTGCTATTCGAACAAGAGGAAAAAGGGTTACGTGTTAAAAGGGTGTTAGCAAAGAAGTGGGTTAATAGGCTCGAGGGGGCTTCCTAGAGGTTTATGAAAACGAAGAAAAATAATTAAGAAAGGATTAGCCTAAGTGGGTTCGTTTTATCATCTACTGCCCTTCTTACCAAAACAAGTATACTTAACTCGGTATTAAATGTAAACTCTATGAGTTCAGTGAAGCCAAAGCCCTCAAAATGTTGTGAAGAAAAATAGAGTTCTCGTACGAACTCTTTTAGGATCAAAATACCTCACATAAATTTCGGGTTTATTTGTATACTTTCAAGTTCCTGTAAAATTTTCAAAAATCTCTTTTTAATTTTCACTATGGGGGTAATTCGTGGGTTAGGACTCAATGCTTTTGTTAAGTGCGAATCTCGACTATGCGTAAATTTCCTAGCTTTGAAACCAAGACTTATACTTCTTAATTAGACCGATCCTTTGTATTTTAACGTTTTTACTTTTAAGGACATGTAACATAACTTTTAATTAATCTCCGAGGGAGGTGATGTGTCGAAAAAAAAATTGAACCAATAAATTACTTTAATTATTTTGTTAATTTTTTATTTTTTATTTTTTGTTTTTGTTAGTGCAACACAAACTACTAGTGCGGGGTTGCACGGCCCTCCGCGTGACTCTAAAAAGACGTTAATTCCAAAAACGTCGCAAATTAAGACAAGACAAAAATAAAAACACAAAATAAAAGGATTATTGTATGTTAACAAAGACCCTGCAGAAAGAGGACAGGGCTCCACGCTCATACGAAGAAGTTTTCTGGGTTATCCCTAATTCATTAACAATGGCTGATAATTCAGATTTGGTTCGGTGTCGGGGCCTGACGGGTTCACTTGAGCTTTTTACCAATCATTCTGGGACATCATTGAGAGTGATGTGATTGCCGTAGTTCAAGGGTTTTTTGAAACAGGAGCCATAACACCAGGCTTAAACTCTAGCATCATGGTTCTTTTACCAAAAGTCAAAGAAGCAATGTCAGTGGAGCAGTACAAGCCAATTGCCATGAGTAATTTTGGATATAAAATTATCGCAAAGATTCTGGCTGATCGTCTTGCGCAGGTAGCCTCCCGGATTGTGTTTATTAATCAATACGGTTTCATCCCGGGCAGTAGTATACACCAATGCATAGCAATTGCTTCAGAGGGCACGAATATGCTTAATAAAAAAATGCTATGGAGGGAATATGGCTCTAAAGATTGACATACGGAAAGTTTTTGATACGATGGATTGGAACTTCATGCTTGTTGTGCTTGAAGCTTTTGGGTTTTCTTTGCAGTTCAGAGATTGGATACTCAATATCCTCTCCTTAATCAGGATCTTAATTCTAAGCGAGGCTGCTACATCTGGCTATTTCAGTTGTTCTAGAGGCATCCGTCAAGGAGATTCCCTATCTCCGTTACTATTTGGCATTGTTGAGGATTTCTATAGCCGCTGGCTATCACATCTTCATGATACTAGGGAATTACAGGCTATGGGCTATTTAATTACATGTAACTTCCCAACGCATCTACTTTATGCAGACGACGTCCTACTTTTCTGTCAAGCAAGTATAGCTAACATCAAATCCATCAGGAAGCGATCTTATTATACGGTACCTTATCAGGTCAGCAGGTCAATTGGCAGAAATCGAAAATTTTTCTGGGTACCAATATCTCTGACAGACATGGATTGCGACTAGTAGATCATATTGGTATGTGTAAAGGCTCCCTCCCCTTCCGATACCTTGGAGTTCCCCTTTTTATTGGCGTTCCACGAACCATGCACCTCCTCAGTTTAATGGACAAGGTCCTTGCCCAGTTTTTCTAAGTGGAAGGGCGACCACCTCTCTATGGCGGGTCGGATTGCTCTAGTAAACTCAGTTATACTTGGAAGCTTTATACATTCATTTATTGTCTATAAGTGGCCGGCTGCTATGCTAAAACATCTATCCTGATGCATCAGAAATTTCGTCTCGACCGGTTCTATAGATGTCAGGAAACTCGTGGTGACTCCTTGGAAGATCTGCTGCCAGCTGCTTACTAAAGGACGTCTTGGTATAAAAAATCTTTGCACTCTTAATGCCTCTATGCTTGGGAAGATGGAGTGGGGGGTGCTTAAATCAGATACCCTATATTTTGGGCTTTTGAGATCTCATTTCCTCTATGCTTCTAAGCCACGCGACGTGATAGTAAACTCTACAATTTGGGGATCCAAAAAGCAAGTGTATCACATGTTGGAGTCTAATTATATCTGGTGGATTAGCCGTCGATCACAGCTCAACTTCTAGAATAGTGCCTGGTTAAATCCTATAGTTGGCACGCTCATCGGTTTATCTCTGAAGGAGCAACGACGCTGATTGGATAGGGTAGACGATTACCTCACTGATAGAGGATGGGAGAGCCTACCTGCTTTACCATAGGATATTGTTAACCGAATACAAACGGTCAGTAGAAGCACAGATTCAATCGATGTTTGCATATGGGCACCATCCGTCAAAGGTGTGTTCAATACCAAACTATTCTACACTTGGCTACGTCCCCTGGTTAATCCTCTGCCATGGCGAAACTTCATTTGGGCAAAGTATATACCACCTGCGAGATCACTGGTCTGCTGGCGGGCCCTGTAGGGAGGCCTTCTGACACATGACAAGCTTTGCGAAAGAGGGCTGGTAATGGTTTCTAGATGCTGCTTGTGTGAATCCTCTGCGGAAACCACGACTCATGTATTAATCACTTGTCTCTTTGCAACTGAAATCTGGCGAGGCCTTAGCAATTTATTCGACCGTAACATTCATACTAGGTCCAGCCTCGATGATTCGATCACAACTGCCACAAAACAACGGTTTAGCTCTCAAACAACTGCTCTTTAGGCTGCTGCTATAGTAAATGTTGTCTGGATAATATGGTTCGCCAGAAACAAGTGCATTTTTTAAGACAAACGTCTGTCCATCTTCATATCACTGCGAAAATTATGGCACTCGATTAGAGAGGCAGCAGGCTTCAAAATCGGATCGTCCAGGAATTCTCTTGTGGAGGCGCAACTTATGCGGGAGCTTGGTATTGACAGGCTCTCTCGGAAAGCTCCACATATAACACCGGTATGCTGGCAACCGCCGCCAGCGAGATGGACAAAGGTCAACACATACGCATTAGTCGAGGGGTGCCCGGGTTCAGCAAGTTGTGGAGCGATCTTTCGGGGATCACAAGGGCAGTTCCTCGGTGCATTTGCTTTCTCCATGGAGCTCACCTTCCCTTTCCTGGCAGAACTTGCAGCTGCTGTTTTTGCAATCAAAACAGCGTTATCCCGTGGATGGACTCAACTCTGGGTCGAAAGTGATTCGACAAACGTGGTTGGGATTCTTTGAAGTCGCTCAAATGACGTCCCTTGGTCAATCAAACAGGATTGGACATTTTGCCTACAAATTATCTCAATTAATCTGGTAGTTTCGCACATCTAGAAGGAAGGCAATCAGGTCGCCGACTCCTTAGCAAACTTTGGCAGAACGGTCAATGCTCCTATTTAGTGGGATGAGCTCCCCAATTTTTGCTCTTCTGCTTTTTTTTGCAACCTTTTGGGACGACATATTTACCGTTTCTCATAACTTTGTAAGCTTTATTCCGTTTTCTTTTCTTTTAATAATATTGGCCTTGGTACGAGGGGTTCTGCAGAGGTGCCGACCTAGTTGGGATGTCCTGTGTTCCAACCTGACATTCTCAATATTTACTCTTCCTCCTCCCGCAGCCACCATCTACATCACTCTCAATATTCTCCCTCCTCTATGTCTAGCTAGCAGATTGGGAATAAACAAGACAATAAGAAGCGCAATTCCATTTTTTACATTTCATTAGTGTCAACTTCTTCTTCATTTGAAACTCAGTTTTGACATAGTAATTTTCCACCGATGCTGGATTGGTAAAATCTGGTATCCAAGGTAACATCTATGTTTAAGTGTTAAATGAGGTTTTTGTGTCATCTTGAGTAGGGAGCAATTATTTAGATTCTTTTTTTCTGTTGTGGCATAATTAGAATGGGAAGCACGAAAACGTTGATGAATCAAAGTTTCTACGTTTCCACAAGATGTGGGAAACGGAAATGCCCGGAAACGGAAACGATCCGTTTCCGAGCACGTTTCTATAAATAAGGAAAATTAGAAACGCGTTTCCAAATTCAACTGTGTAAAACCTATTCGAATTCCAGATTCATGAACTGAAATTTGATTCCCTGATACGTTTAATCATCAGTTCAAAAGTCATTCTTTAAATCTATATAAACCTTACCTCTCTTAATTTCTTCAATTCGAATATTGAGACTGAATTTCAAAAATCGATCGATCTCCAGAAACGCAAACACAGGTATCTTCTTTCGCCTTCTTCGTTTTCTTCGTTTTCCTCTTCGTCTTCTGTTCTGCTGTGCGTTATGCGAATGTTGTTCATCTTTGTTTGTATGCCATTTTGAGTGCGATGGAGGAGATTTCTAGAAGGTTTTATTATTTATTATTTTTTTTGGGTAAAGTAAATGACGGTTTGATTATTTAGTTGGTGGGTTCAGGAAGGTTTGATTATATAGTGGATTTAGTGCTAATTTTTTAATATATAATAGATATGTAGTACTAAATTTTTTAAGATAAATTTATTAAGCAATAAGATACTAGTGGAGTTCATCAAAAAAAAAAAAAGATTCTGTTTTTTTAATATGTATTTGTTGTTTTGTTATAGCATTTTTTTTTTTGTTAAGAGATTTGTTGAGATGCTTATATATATATATATATATATATATATATATATATATATATATATATATTTGAGGATGATGATAGTTTAAAATTAGTTTATGTATTTATAATTTATAATTATTTTTATGTTTTTATCATACTTTTTAATATTTATAAATATGCCTCTATATTTTTAATATTTATAAATATGCCCCTATATTTTTAATATTTACACGTTTCCCCCACGTTTCCGTTTCCTATGTTTTAAAAAAATCGCGTTTCCCGTTTCCGTTTCCGTGCAGGCAGTACAGGTACCGTTTTCCAGATCTCTGTCTTGCTTTGAATTTGATTATTTTGACAATTTTCTGAAATCTTCTTTTCCTTCATGTTCAATGTTTTAGTTGATATCATGGCCATTAGATCCCAAAGAGAATAATTTCTTATATACGTAAAGAAACTCTTTATAACATGCGTTCCCCTTTTCCGACACGTTTCCATAATTACCCAAAATAAGAAACAGTGTCTCTCAATTTTTAAAAGGTTTTCCCTGCCTATTTCGATTAAAATTCTGCAAATTCAAACTTTCTATTTTACCGTTCCTATTCAATCTAATGTAAGGAAAATTGAATCATGCTATTTAGAGATAATTCTTTCCTTGTATCCTTCAATTTAAAGAACTTACCCATATTTCTTCCCCTATAATCTTTGTCTCTTAAATCTCGATTGAACTTGGACTTTCATCCTCTTGTTTTTTAATGTATTATTATATTTTTAATATTTATAAATATGCCTCCTATATTTTTAATGTTTACACGTTTTTTCATGTTTCTGTTTCCTATGTTTTTCAGAAATTATGTTTCCTAGTATCGTTTCCGTTTCAGTTTCCGTGTCCCCGTTTCCGTGCAACATAGGTAAAGTGTATTGATGTTTTCCAAAGAGATTTTGTTATAGTTTCCAAAGGCAAACGAGTTATTAAAGATTGGGATTTTAGGATTCACCAGCCTATTTTTACATTAATTGCAAGTCTCTTAAAGCCACTCAACTCTTATCTGAATTCCTGTAAAGTTGAAGCAGATACAAGTGTGATATGATTATTGGATGCAAAAGTAAACATTTCTATATTTTATATACTCATGAGGTTAGAACACTAGATGAGATGAAGGATTGAAAGCAAAATTAATTAAGGAAATGTCTTCATTAAACACTAATGGTTTGAAAAATGCGTTCTATTTCTTCAGATTTAGTGTTGACACTTGGTTAGTTTAGTTGCTTGATAGAGACAAGGAAGCAAGGTAAACGATGATTTTAACTTAGTTTAATTTTGTGCAGGAAAAACATGGTCCTCAAGAAACAGGAAGAAACTTCGTGTCAAGATGTGAGTGCATCAGCAAATCTTCAAGACACTGCCAAGAACAAAAAAGGATATTCTAGTACTGATTTCATAATGTGGCCGGCGAAAACCATACTCTTCTCTCTCTTGGTTTCTACAAGCTATGATTTTCTAGCTCCCTGTAAAAGGTCAGTTTTGTTCTTCTGATCCATTATCTTTTTTCCTACTTGTTATTATCTTTCTTTCTGATTTCTGTATTTGGGTTACAAGGGTTGCTTTCATTAATTAATTAATTTGATGCTTGGTTTATCTGAACCCTAAATCTGTAAAACTTAATCTAACATTTGAATGCTAATTCAATTTCATGGCTTCTTGTCCTTCTTTTTTCCTTGCTGGGAGATTGTATCTTTGAATTGGTTAGCATAGATTCATTTAGATTAGATTGGAGTTATAGAGTCCAGGAAGCTGATGTGTAAGCTATGGTTATGAACCCAGTGCATTGAAGGTACGTGATACTTGTTTCGTCTCGAAAGTTGGTCTGAATGTGATGCTTCTTTGAGTGGCTATTGTTTTGGGCTTTTAACTTGTTTTAGTGTTTATTATTCAGAATGTAACTGAAGTTCTTGGTCTATCATATTGGGTTTAAGAGAATACTCCTACACTTTCACTTTCTCTTATAAAATATAGGAATGAAGAAGAGTTTCTCTTCACTCTTTAAAATCCCAAACAAATTTAAAATCAAAATTAGTTGAAATCTAAACTAAAAGAAAAAGACATGCAACCAAGTCCTCAGTAATATTGAGTTTGTTATTTGTTGTAGTCATCACTACATGTTAGTTTTTCTTTCTATTGAATTATCTTTTGTTTTTCAGAATTTTGATTTCATATATAATGATAAAATTTACACTTGAACAATGTTGTAGAAAAAGGAGGAGATGGTGATGAGATAATATCTTTTGTTTGGAAGAAATGTGCAGATTGCAACGATGAGAGAAAATGGCATTGTGAAACTCGTTGTGACTGTATCAAGGATCGATGTCTGAGCTCTCCTAAAATATCTAAGCTCGACTCTCCAATCATAATTGATAAACATCATCCTTCTTCTACTCGGACTCTTTTTACTTTCTTTACCCTGTATGTATGCATATGTCGCTTGCACCTCATTTTCGAACTCGAAGGAGTTGCCAAACTTTGAAGCAATGACACTACATCAGCATTATCATCTAGATAGTATGTAGACTTGTTTGGTTTTTGTCCAACTTTATGTATGTTTTATGTGTTTCTGAGTAGACTTTGAATGTATATATGTGATGCACAAATATTGGAACCAAAATGGAATTTTGCATCTCCAAAACCAAATGGCTTGAAATAGACAATTGGTTATGGGTCATTAACTCATTCTGTTTCTACACATTTTATTAATTTTTTTTTTGTTTCGGACGAGACCATATAAAAGGAGAACTTATATGATGGACCGGGTGTAATAGACCCAACCAATGAAAAAAAAAGAATCATGCTATCTCATTAGGAGATGATTGGTGTAAGGAAAAAGGGGCACAATTATCACGTTTCTATTGGCAATATCCAATGCACTAGGACCATAGTAGAATTTCTCATATAAAAATCTAATAATTCTATGCTACTTATCGGATGCCATAATCAATTGAATTTTATAACTGTACCTATTCCTACTGCATAATATGGTATCAAATGCTAAGAGAGTGACACCGCAACTTTATTAGGTGTCAAACATATATATTTTGTTCAATATATGTGCCTTTTAGAAAACAATATTTTAAGAAACTTTTTTATTAAAACAATATTTTATGGATTTTCTTTTTAGATTTTGAGACTTTAATTTATTTCAAAAAACATATATAAATATTTGATTGAAAAATTAGATAAATTAGAAAAACAATTTTGTGTCTACATAAATTGTGAATCATGCTTGTAGGATTTATTTAAGTATGACATTGGACCTTTCAAGCAATTTTGCTGATAAATTGAATCAAATTTGTAAATTTTTGTTGGTTTTTTTGTAACCATATTAACAAGACACTAAATATTTGAAACTGTTAAAAAATTGATTAATTTATATATACTAGATTTAGTTTTTAGCATTTTAATAGAATTTTTTGATATTTAGAATGTTGGAAATAACATTTAAATACCAGGGAAACGAGTTTTTCTAATTTTGATTAGGTAAAACTAAAATTGATCTTACTAGAAATGTTAGGGTTTAATTTACCATGTTTAATATGTTAAGCCTAAATCTACACTTTCTATTAGTGCTAAATTTGGTTTTTATTCTTGAGAAAACAGGCCCATGCTTTTTCATTAAGTTGTTGTTAAAACAATATTTTTAAGATTTTCTTTAAAAATAATTTCAACACTTTAACTTTACTCAAAAAATTATTAATTGGATTAAAAAATAAAAATTAGATTAAAAAATTGAAACTCCATGCATTTTTAGAAAATATACTATTTTATCTTTCTTTTTTTTTGTTTGAAACCCGGTACATTTCAGGGAATTGAACAAAACCTAATTATCTCAGCATCATTTTTGTAAATAAGTAATATCATTTCTCTCTGCTAATAGTCCCCAAAAATTTTGAGCAAAAATTTTGTAAATAATTACTCTACCATTAAGATTTGATGTAAAATAAAAAATATACATTTGTGGTAGCTTGAAAGTTATTACTTGACCACCACATTATCATCATTATATTTAATCGTCAAATAACCAATCATGTATACATGATTTTTTTTTTAAATATTGTTCTATGTTATGGAGTGTTGGGAAGTGAAACACTGTCACATTCCTAAGATGTTTATGGTGTAGATGTGCATGTTGAGATTGATGTGTGAGAAAAGATCGGGTGAGTAATGAAATAATTAGACAAAAGTATGAGTTACATCTGTTGAGAATAAAATGAGGAAAAATCGACTAAGTTGGTTTGGCCATGTAAGACAAGAACGCTTAATGCCCGATTAGGACGACTGAAGAGTGGCAAAGGGATGTAGTGGTGAGGGTAGGTGAAGACCTAAGCAAACTTGGAGGAGGGTGATCGAGAGTGATATGAGTTTATTGGGGATTGGGGGAAATATGGTAGTGGATATGACTGAATGGATGGAGAGAATTTGTGTCGCTGATACGACTTGATTTCATGGTTTTATGTGATGATTTATGTTAGCCGATCCCAAATCATTTCGGGACTAAAACTTTGTTGTTGTTGTTGTGCATAGCTATAATCAAAATTCTCGTTCACAAAGTAAAGTATTTTTAAACCATTTATTAACATAGATTGCTTTAATTTTCAAAATCTATAGCTAGTTGTACATTTATACCAACTAAAATTATTTTTTAGTTAGACACAAAAATAATCCTTTAATTTCATGTTTAGGATAACTTTAGTCCTTGTCTCTTTATTTTGATATCGTTGTATTTCCTCAAAATATTGTCAATAATTTGTTGGAGTGTGGAGCTTCAAAGTTTAGTGAATTAATATGGGGAGTTTATTTTATGCTCTTGTTTTGAAGCTTGGATCATTTTGGATAATGCTTTTTTAGGGTTGCAAATCAACAATAAGTAGTGAATGTGTGGCTATGCTTTTGTTGATTTATGCCTTGTGGGAACACTGCAGATTTATGCCTATTACTACGGACATATGGTACAAAACTGTATCAACCTGAAACAAATTTTCAATTTAAAAACCTTATGTTAGATTAGGGATCAAGAAATTGTTTTCCCTCTATTAATGAAAAGGTACATCTTTACCTGTAGACAAAATCTTAG
This sequence comes from Euphorbia lathyris, assembly GCF_963576675.1. Classification (NCBI taxonomy): domain Eukaryota; kingdom Viridiplantae; phylum Streptophyta; class Magnoliopsida; order Malpighiales; family Euphorbiaceae; genus Euphorbia; species Euphorbia lathyris. The sequence goes on along the minus strand of NC_088917.1, from coordinate 81,667,745 downwards.
ACCCACGTTTGCAAATTTTGAATGCATAAGAACGTCTTTGCAAATGGTTATATCGTACCTGGAATGAGTTATAGACCCATTTGTATCTATCAGTCCGATATATGCCACCGCCACCTATGTGGTTGCTAAGAAAACCAAGAAGTGCTTCTATCTCATGTGGCTCAAGTGGTGCCACTTTGTTCCTCCCAATCCATACCAGATTGAATTTCTGCACTGATCAAGAACAAACTTCTTGACACTCAAACCAGGTTCTCCTTCATTAGCACCAACAGCTTGACGAATCTTCTCCTTCAATTTCTCTCTCCTAGTAACCGAAATTTGCAGGCAATTTCACCTTCATTAAGGACACCATCTTTTTCACGAAAGCCCATTCAAAGCCCATTCTGGCTAACCTTTGTGAACACAACCTGCTTCACTACCATTGGACAATACTAGTCAAAATCACTAGCATGCTCATCATCAACATAGAGTGGTTTTTGCTTGAGATATCAGGGGAACAAGAGACGGATAAAGAGTACCAACTAAAGCAGCAAAGAGAAGTTGATCTTGGCGATTCCAGTTTTGTAGTTTTGGATTAGGTTTTTCAACATTGTTTAAAGTGACAGTAGGGCTGGGAGAAGGATTTGTGCCATCAACAAATTCATATAGATCGTGCACAATCAATATGGCTTAGATTTGCATATTCCATGAGAGATAGTTTGTAGTGAGTTGAATGGTACGTTGAATATTGATATAGATAAAAGGTTTAGTTGGATCATTGAGATTGAGAATTTGGGAATTTTGATTAGAGGAAGAGGAATTAAGAAAAGAGAGCGGATCGAAGGGCTCTCATACCATATAGAGGAATATGGAAGAAGTGATTGTTCATTGATGATAATCAAATGTATAAATAGAAAATACAACCCTAAAGAATATATCTGAGATAAGATAGACTTAATTGCAACAAACAGATGTACAACCGGAAAATAAGAAGATAAATACAAAAAAAAATAGTAGAATAAAATATCTTAACAAACAAATATGTACTAGGTGGATTCAAGCTATCTCCTGAGGTCGGCTATTTGTCTATCTCTCTCAGCAAGATCTTAATTATCTCACTCCTTCATCTTTACAACATCTGCAATGTATATTTTGTTGTTGTCTTTATTTACTTATTGCCATAACTACAGTGGTTCGTAGGGTGCTCATTTTAACACTGTGGTTGGAGGTAATTTTTTAAGCCAAAAATTAGTCACATTTGGTGCCAACAAGATTTGTAAAAGACCAAAAATATCATATATGGGAATAATGACAGTAAATTGCACTATTCCTATATGTTTTATACATTTCTTACAATGGGATGGAATGGTTTTGAGACCATCAAATGTTTCTACAGAAGAAGACTATTACATGTCTGAATAGAGCCCAAATGAGAAAGAATAAGGTTTACATCTTTCAAGAATCAATGTGGGAAGACACTTGCTCATCTGTGTTGCACCTCCATTTCAAACATGAAGGAGTTGCCAAACTTTGAAGCATTGGTTGGAAATCAGCAGTATCATTTATGCTTGCTTGGTTTTTTGTCCAACAGTGCATCCAAAGATCTCAAGAGCCGAAGAACATGACAAACTTGAAGCTATTTTTTTATATGCTTTCAAACAGGTCGTCATTGGATCTGCTACAAGCCTTTCCTGAATATTAATTCAATAATGTTAGACCTAAGGAACCGATAGTGATAGCAAAAAGGAAATCGGTAAACAACTCGGCACACCCTAATAAATATTGAATTTGCTAGAGCAATATTTCAATTTGAAAGACTATATTTTATCATATTACTATTCCTATGGGTGTGTGACCAAGAGGTCACGAGTTCGAGTCTTAGGAGCGGCCTTTTGCCAAATAAATTGGCAAAGGGAAGGTTTGCCCCCAGTACACCCTTGTGGTGGGACCCCTCTCCGGACCCTCGCTCAGCGGGGACGCGTAGTGCACCGAGCCGTCCTTTATTACTATTCCTATGGTAATGAATTCTACGAATAGAATGAACATAAATAGCACTAGCAATGGATTTTTGGTTAAATTTCAAAAACTTACCCCAATTTTGTAAGTTATCCCAAATTTGATTGTTCAAAGATGTAAACGTTGTTCTTTCTCATTTGAGCTTCATTCAGACATGTAATAGTCTTATTATGTAGAAAGATTTGATGGTCTCAAAAACATTCCATCCTGTTGTAGGAAATGTATAAAACATATAGGAATTGTGCAACATATCATCATTATTCCCATAATTATTCATGTTTGTTTTGTGTATTTTGATCATTTGAAGACTATCAATTGTGATAGTACTGCTCCTACATTCCACCTCCTCCTGTCATGCCTGATATTAGCCACAATGACCTGATCAATACGATCAATTAGGAAATAAAAGTTACCAGCAAGCAAACACAGATGATCCTGAAAATAATTTTGTATGGGTTTATGAATGTCACTTGATTGTCCTTGAGCAGATGCTGATTTAGGAATCAAAACCTGATCGTGTTGCGCTATCTGTTCGCCAAGGGAACACTTTCCACAGATGCACCGAGGATAAGAAGAGGTGGGCATCATAAATGGCACCAAAAGCTTTCTTAATTACAACTTGCCTTAGCTAAGTTGGTATTAAATACTAAGAGATTGACAAACTTTGAAAGAAATTGCTTCATGTGTCCTTTTACGTGTCCCCTTGCCTCAGCTAAGTTGCTCCGTGTGTCCTCAAACTTGGAAAAAAAATTTGCTGTCTGAACCCATATGTCCCCTTAGGTGTCACCTTTTATTTTTTACATGTGTAATTTTCATGATAATCATATTTAATTTGTTAACTTCTGTTAAACCTATGAATCAACATTCTGTTTCAAGGATTAATGTGATTAGCTTGTAATTCAGGTACCATGCATCATCTTTCTCTTCTGATTAGGGTTTTCTTATGAGATGTCACACCCGACCCTAAACGACCTCAATCGGCATCGGGCGTGCAATACAAAGATCATAATCAATACTTAGAAGTCTCCAATTTATCCAACGCCATTATATTACAATTGAACTACCAAAGTTCTAACCATAATTCTCACAATAAGCAGCCAACTTCCAAACCCCGCCTAAACGGTCGGTAACCCTCTATACATCCTGTAGTTTCTCACCTAAAAACATTTAAAAACGTGAGACAAAAATCTCAATAAGAAACTATCAGCTACAAAAACCAACTTTATTTAACATAGCTACATATATACCTTCATAAAGGGATTTAATCAAAACCTTATCAAATATACTCAAAACTTAAGTTGATATAATTTTATCAAACCAATGCATAATCAAATAAATGTTTTATCAAATCAACTTGTAATCAAATAAGTGTTTTATCAAACCAAATCGTATTCAATCAAACGTAAAACTTATATCAAAATCAATCATAACCGAAAACATAGTCCAAATGAACTTAAAACATTGTATCCATCCTCGAGTTTCTCCCCTTAAGTATCAATCAATAACCACATATATAGTCGAGACGTCTCTTAACATTGCCTATCCCATATGGTCTTACCCGACACTTCTTTGTCATACCCAATAGGTCTTTCACACTATGTACACAGGCCATGTCCCTCACTGAACATGGTCTTCAAATATAAAACCACCGATCCGGATAACTCTCGATGGATATAAAATCATAAAATCATAACGTGCTCAAATTTCCTTTCACAATCAAATTTCAAACTATTCCATACTCATAAATCATTTGGCTTCAATTAGCCCTTTTGTATCATAAAAATCATATTTGGACTTCAATCCAAAATAATAACAACGATAACCGCAACAGATTTCTCAATCCAAAAACAATTCATAAGAAATCATCAAATTCATTTTGTTCAATATAGATATATATTGAAACCAAAAACATATATGTATATATGTAAATCAACCAAATTAAGCCTTAAATCAACATAATCAAGTAAAATCTGAAATTCACATAGAAGCATAATCAATAGCTTCATTTGAACCGTAATTTCACAATAAAAAGCAAAATCATGAAAAACCCCAATTTTACAAAATTCCTGCATAACCCTAAAATATCAATTTCTGAAAAATTCTTTGATTATATATATATCTATATACATAAAACTCAAAATATAGTTGATAGTTACTTACATTGGTCACTAATCGAAGAAAATACACCTGTCCAATTCGCCTTTAAATCCTGTCTAAGCCGTTTCCCCTCCAAACATTGCCGAAACTCAAAAACTCTTCGGTTAGGACTTAGATCTATACATAAGGATGCTATGGTTCCAATTTCAAGTGATTCGGATGATCGAATCTCCGTAAATCAAAGAAACGGTGGAGAAACGGTCGAAGAACGATAAAAATGACGAAGAAGATGAAGAGGCAGAAAGAAAAGGAACAAAAACAAAAAAAAGAATAAAGATGATCATCATCACCGTTTCTCATCATATATATATATATATATATCCAAATGGAAAAAATCAAGTTTGATCCTCCATCTACTTACATTGGTCACTAATCGAAGAAAATACACCTGTTCAATTCGCCTTTAAATCCTGTCTAAGCCGTTTCCCCTCCAAACATTGCCGAAACTCAAAAACTCTTCGGTTAGGACTTAGATCTATACATAAGGATGCTATGGTTCCAATTTCAAGTGATTCGGACGGTCGAATCTTCGTAAATCAAAGAAACGGTGGAGAAACGGTCGAAGAACGATAAAAATGACGAAGAAGATGAAGAGGCAGAAAGAAATGGAACAAAAACAAAAAAAAAGAATAAAGATGATCATCCTCACCGTTTCTCATCATATATATATATATATATCCAAATGGAAAAAATTAAGTTTGATCCTCCATCTTTATATAATCTTTTAAAAATTATCTTAATTTTTAATTTACACATAAAACCCTCAATGTAACTCCAAACTTTTCTTATTGAGATTTTGCTTTTTATTGTGAAATTACGGTTCAAATGAAGCTATTGATTAGGCTTCTATGTGAATTTCAGATTTTACTTGATTATGTTGGTTTAAGGCTTAATTTGGTTGATTTACATATATACATATATGTTTTTGGTTTCAATATATATCTATATTGAACAAAATGAATTTGATGATTTCTTATGAATTGTTTTTGGATTGAGAAATCTGTTGCGGTTATTGTTGTTATTATTTTGGATTGAAGTCCAAATATGATTTTTATGATACAAAATGGCTAATTGAAGCCAAATGATTTATGGGTATGGAATAGTTTGAAATTTGATTGTGAAAGGAAATTTGAGCACGTTATGATTTTATGATTTTATATCCATCGAGAGTTATCCGGATCGGTGGTTTTATATTTGAAGACCATGTTCAGTGAGGGACATGGCATGTGTACACAGTGTGAAAGACCTATTGGGTATGGCAAAGAAGTGTCGGGTAAGACCATATGGGATAGGCAATGTTAAGAGACGTCTCGACTATATATGTGGTTATTGATTGATACTTAAGGGGAGAAACTCGAGGATGGATACAATGTTTTAAGTTCATTTGGACTATGTTTTCGGTTATGATTGATTTTGATATAAGTTTTACGTTTGATTGAATACGATTTGGTTTGATAAAACACTTATTTGATTACAAGTTAGTTTGATAAAACATTTATTTGATTATGCATTGGTTTGATAAAATTATATCAACTTAAGTTTTGAGTATATTTTATAAGGTTTTGATTAAAAACCTTTATGAAGGTATATATGTAGCTATGTTAAATAAAGTTGGTAAATTTGTCCTCAAAATTCATATCTTAATTATTTCCTCAAACACTATTTAAATCAAATCATGAACTCGAATATATTCTCTCACTTTACTTCTCATTGCTCACTAATCTCAATTATCAACTCATCATATCATTTCAAAGTCTCCTAACCTTACTTCACATCTGAGATACATATATTTTTCAGCCAACTATTAAACTCTCAAATATCAATTCCAAATCATACTGAGGAAAAAATCAAACAAAAACCAAATTCTGGTTTAAAGCTAAAATGACCAACATATGCCGTTTTCAGCATAACTTTTTCATACGGAGTCCGATTAAGGCGATTCAAAAATCATTGGAAACGTAAGATAATAATAATAAAGAACTTTCATTTAGGACTCTATGACAGATTCAGCCTCTATCTGGTCGAAAAATGCATCATAAGATTCAGATGCGAATCTGATTCTCCCGCAGCACCTCTATAGACAATTCTCTATTATCTCTAGCTCAAAGTGATAATTTACTTATATCTCATATATATATGACACCCAATATTTTACTAACCATCAAATCTCATTTCTACCCCTCATCAGCTAGTTACTCAATTCTCGAAAAATTTCAAATTATTTCTTAGCTTGCACCAAATATTCCTCCATTACTATCGATTATTTCTTAGCTATCACCAAATATTCATATTCCTCAATTAAACCTTAGGTCCGAAGAATTTAACCAAGAGCTCTGATACCAAACTGTCACACCCGACCCTAAACGACCTCAATCGGCATCGGGCGTGAAATAGAAAGATCATAATCAATAGTTAGAAGTCTCCAATTTATCCAACGCCATTATATTACAATTGAACTACCAAAGTTCTAACCATAATTCTCACAATAAGCAGCCAACTTCCAAACCCCGCCTAAACGGTCGGTAACCCTCTCTATATCATGTACTTTCTCACCTGGTATAAATTCTAGAAATTTAGACACTGACGTGACATGAGATTTCTATTTCGATCAGATTTTTTCCCTGTTCTATTTGGATCAAACAAGGCAACGAGGCAACTGCTAGCCTGCTATGGGGAGAAATGCAGATTTTTCCTTCTTCATTTAGAGAACTGCATAACCAAATAAGTTCAACTTTGCAATTGTTCCCTACAATGTATCATCTTAAACGAAAACAGCAATAATATGAAACAATTGTATATTTCTTTGTCTGAATTATAATGAACCACTTAAGTAACTCGAGCAGAAAAATGCTAATCACAATGATCACAAACATGTATAAGATGAGTTTCATCTCCAAAAACACAATATGGTTAAAAAGGAAATCACAGTATTTCGGGCAAAACAAAACTGCAAAGAACTTGGTAAAAATTTCATCAATCAATACATTAGAGTAATACATTATTAGATTAGATTCCTAATTTGGATAAAATTATTTCATTGTATGTGTCAATGGAACTAACAATACTTATTTCAATGGTTTCCTTCATTAGAGTATTAGAATTTTTAATATTCATTTTCATAGTGTTGAAGATGGAGAAAAAAATTATCCTCGTTCTTGGAAATGGATTGGGACAGTAATAGTTATCTTCGCTTCATAAGGATTTCCAACCAAATGGGTTCGGACAGTAATAGTTATCCTCATTCTTGGAGATGGGTTGGAACAATAATAGTAAACCTTCATGTCACACATCAATATTCATATGTCAAACTTACAAGTTTTTGTTTTTATTTTATTTTTGCTTTATGGGGTATTGAAATATGACATTTAGATGTTCTGTACAAAAATTACAATTAAATATAAGTGGTGAGTAAAGGAATAATATAAAAATATATATTAAATACAAAATGTTAAATATATAAACTAATTGATTCATATACAGAAACATGGCTACTAATTGATGCATATACAGAAACATAGCCTCCCCAATCGCATATATCTGCATATCTCCATAATCATGGTATTCTTTTATGGCCGTCCAGTCCTGTGGCCTGCGTATCTTTCACCTTTGGAAGAGCGGTGGCGCTGCCTATACTTTCTAGAAAATGGTTGTATAGTCTCTCTCATTCATTTGATGCTATACAAATTCGTGTCTACAAATTCCTGGGAGTCATTTTTAGTTTGTTTCTCTAATCTCCCAATTCAATTTTTTTTTCACTTCTGAAGTTTGTTTCTCCTTATCATGTTCCTATTCCTATGGTAGCGAATTGTAGGAAAAATAATCCTAAATAGCACTAGCAAAGGATTTTTGGTTAAATTTCAAAACATTACCCCAATTTTGTAATTTATCCCGAATTTGAGACATGAAATATGTAATCTAGTTGTTTCTCATTTGAGCTCCATTCAAACATGTAATAAACATAGGAACATTTGATGGTCCCAAAAACATTCCACCCCATTGTAGAAATTGTATAAAACATATAGGAATTGTGTAACATATCATCATTATTCCCATAAGTGTTATCCCTATTTCTTTCGAGTACTTTGATCCTTTGAAGAATATCAATTGTGTTAGCACTGCTCCTACATTCCACCACCTCGTGTCATGCCTGATTTTAGCCCCAATGACCTGATCATACCATTGGAAATAATATCAAGCATGGCACAATGTGGTGGAATGTAGGAGCAGCGCTAACACATTGATATTCTTCAAAAGATCAAAATACTCGAAAGAAACAGGAATAACACTTATGGGAATAATGATGATATGTTGTACAATTACTATATGTTTTATACATTTCCTACAATGGGGTGGAATGTTTTTGAGACCGTCAAATGTTTCTACAGAAAAAGACTATTATATGTCTGAATGGAGCTCAAATGAAAAAAAGAAAAGTTTTACATCTTTCAAGAATCAAATTTGGACTAAAAAATATTAATTGTGTTAGGGCTGCTCCTACATTCCACCTCCTCCTGTCATCCATGATGTTAGCCCCACCCCTGACCTGATCAAAGACAAGATATGATCGATTATCACTTCTCTTACATTTGTATCATATATAATATTGATATCGATAATATCACACATTTTTGACATAACAACCCGAAATTATCATCTTTACTTATTTTCTACTTTATTGAGGAAAATTCTAAAAAGTGTCTACAAAGAGAAAAACTAAAAAGATACTTACTATTAAGAGTTGGTTTGATTGCACCTTATTTACAAGATCCCGCTAAGTCTTGAGAGACTCTCCTAAAATAGCAAACAATATTTTTCATACAATTTCAAATCAATTACTCCATTTCTCTAATTATGTGCCAACTTATTGTTTATTGGGGTAGCCAATTTCAACTACAGCAAAACTCTATCACTGGGGTAAGCCAAGGCGTAAAATAAACTCACCAGTGAAGCAAATAAAAGAAGTAAAAACAGCAGCAAACTTGATTACCAAATGATAATTTTGTATGAGTTCACGAGTATCACTTGATGTGCTTGAGGAGATGCTGATTTAGGAATCAATACCTGATGACATTTACACGGATGCACCTAGGAGAAGAAGAGGTGATGGCACCGAAAGCTTTTTTATTTGTAACCGTTCATTTTTTTCTTTTTTTCTTAGGAAAACCGTTCTTATTACATCAGCTAAGTTGGTATTAGGAAAAAAAATTGCTTCATGTGTCCCCTTAGGTGTCCCCTTGCCTCAGCTAAGTTGCTCCATGTGTCAAACCATGAAAAAAATTTGCTGTCTTATATTTAATTTGTTAAAGTCTGTTAATTTCTGTTAAACCTATGAATTAAAACTCTGTTTAAATGATTAATGTGATTAGTTTGTTATTCAGGTACCAGACATCATCTTTCTCTTCTGATTAGGGTTTCTCTTGTGAGATTTCTATTTCGATCAGATTTTTTTCCTGTTCATGGTCCCTTGATTAGCGTTGTACTGCTCAAGTGCAAGATTGAAAATTTATTATTGATTGGAAAATTAAAAACTCATTAAGTTTCTTGCATTTAATTCCATGATTGGCATCAAGGTCAATCTTATAATTACATGATTGGTATTGGTTCACCAAATGATACATAAAGAGTTTGTGCTTAGAGCACTATCAAATAAGCTTCATATCTACGTCAATGGAGAGTCAAGTTTATCTTTTTTTTATCCTGGATGTGAGTGAATAAGTGGTGAATGTTTTGTTACTGAGTGCACATTCAACAACATTTTTTTTTTTTTGATTAAAACGGAGGACTGGGAACGGAATTCAGAAATCACAACTATGTTGGCACCCCTGAAGGACCACCCCCAGAACCCAAATTGAATAAAAGAATAAAAAATGAGTAATACAGCCAAGTTCGATCAGGTAAAACGAAATGTTGTCTAACCTGAAAAATTGAAAGCTAATAAGGTATTACAAAAAGAGGGGGGAGAATCCCACCAAGTGATCCCGGTAGATGAACAGGCATAATTGGCTAAGGCGTCGGCAACTTCATTGTAACCATTATAAGCTGACAGTCCTGCCATTCTGAGTGTAGAATCCACGAAATAGCAAAACAGTTACGCCGTAAGCAAGTCACCACATACGTTGAGTCAGATTCGAGCCAAATTGAATTCCACCCACGACTCTGCACTTGCTTAATGGAAAATAGAGCAGCTCTCAGCTCCGCAACATGGACAAGTGTGTCGGCAGTTGGGAAGGAGAAAGCACCGAGACAGATACCACGGTTATCCCTGAAAATCCCGCCACATCCTGCTGCCATTCAACACCGAGGCATCGGTGTTCACCTTCACCCAACCAGCAGGCGGAGGAAGCCATCGAACAGGTAAAATTCTCGGGGATCTAGAAAGGCGAGGTTGAAGACCCAAGTTGTCAAGGATAGCCAATTCAACGGTCGAGTTCCAAGTGTTGCCTGTTCGAAAGTGGTCCGTCCGTCTGGTGTGAAGCCAAATGAGATGAAGAGCACGGTGGATGTCCGGAGGCTTATCGTTGAAGATGCAGGCATTCCGAATGATCCAGGTAGACCAGATTGCGTGAAGAACAGCGCTATTCCACAGGGCTTGAATTTGCGAGCTAAACCGCTGAGAGGCTGCCCAGCAGAGACGATCTCTAGTAGTGTCACCATCCGGTATTCGTCTCCCGAATAAGGCAGAAATACTCAGCCAAATTGCCTTAGCAAAACCACAATGAATCATCAAATGATCCAAGCATTCCGCATCTTTCTGACAAAGACAACACCTAGAGACGATGCACAAACCACGTTTTCTAAGATTCCAGTGAGTCGGGAGTGCGTTGTAAAAGGTTCGCCAACACACAAATGAGTGAGCTGAAGAGTTAAATGGATATAATATAGCAAGAAATATGAAAAAATCGAGTGTGTAATGAATGCAATGACCAGAAATATGTTTAAAACCAATGAATATATCCGATAAATCAATTATTTCTCCTAAGGAAGCCATATTTAAAACAGGCCAGCAAATGAAGAGTTAAAAAAAACAGTCATGATGTATTCCATAAATATAAGAACAGTATTCGCATTTTAGTCCCATCTTTCTCTAACAAAACATGTAAAAAACGAAAAGTATCCTAGGCTATGGAGCTCTCCTACAATATCTCAGCTCGGCTCTTCAGTGATGATTGGTAAATATCGTCCTTCTTCTGCCCGCACTGTTTACTTTCTTTACCCTGTACTTGTGCTCTAAAAGGTAATAATTTATACATTTTTAAAGGCCAATTTGGAAAGACGCTCTTCTATGTTGCACCTCAATTTCGAACTTGAAGGAGTTGTCTAAGTTTGAAGCAATTGCAGGACATGAGCAGTATCGTCTGGATAGTAGATAGCCTTGCTAGGTTTTTGTCCAACAGCGCATGCAAAGTTATAACAAAAGTGAAGTTGAAGAACATTAGGAGCTGAAGAACATAACAAACTTGAAGCTGTTTTCGATATGCTTTGGAACATGTTTTCATTGGATCTGCTACAAGCCTTTTCTCCATTTTAATTCATTAGCGTTAGACCTAAGGTATACTGGTGCTTAGGACACAACATCAATAATTTGGAGTGTTTCTTTTCATAATAGGTTTGAAAGAATCTGAAATTCTTCTGTACTGAAGAAAAGAAAAGATTCTTTATCCTCTAGACCATCACCGTGGAGGTGGAGGTGGAGTCAGATTCTACCCGCGAGATTGTTACATGGACTTCCACCTACTATCAAATCAAATCCTCCAAACCATTGAATCGGTTGCTTTAATTTATCTTCCTTTAGATCTTGAACATATTCTAAGTTTATCAAATTCCAGGTCTGGGTTGTTTGCTCCCACCAGTATCTCAATATGTTTGTGTTGACTTCAGACTTCTCAACTGACACTACATCCTTTAGTGTGATACCGAACCAGTGAGCGATTTCTGGCTCTCCTATATAGAGACATCAGATTTATGCCTCCTAGGAACAAGTCTTTCATTACTGACAGATGAATAGTATGCAATTATATCAACCTGAAACAATTTTTCAATTTAAAAACCTTATGTTAGATTCGAGATCAAGAAGAAGTTTTACCTTTATTAATGAAAAAGTCCATGTTTACTTGTGGAAAAAATCTTAGATCAATGTTTGCAAAATCTTAAAGTATAAGAACATATATGCAAATGGGCAAATCTTACCTGGAATCAATTCAATCCCAATTTCAATATAAGGAGTGAAGGAGTCCTTACAAAATTGTAATAAGCAAGCATTCAATCAAGCAAAGAGCAAGGTTAATATATTTCTAATCCATTCATACATATATACATATCATTATTCTATCACTACTCTTCCTTTTTTTTAATCTCATTTCATCATATAAATCAACGGTATAATTACAATCAAAAATCAAGCCAACACACAGTGAACAAACTCATAGGTGCATCTCAAACCAAACAAATATAGGCATCTCAACTAAGGCACAAAAAAGATAAACAAAAAATCACCTGCGTTTTGCGTTTTGTGCGGTGCAGCGACTGAACTGAACGGTGGCCGGCGGTGGAGACTGGCTGCTCCTCTCCTCTTGTCTTGTGCGATTCCCTTGAGTTGAGCCGGCGGTGTGCGATATCGTCTACGTTCGTTGCTCTCCTCTTCTGAATTAGGGATTTAGATATTAATTTAGCTGTTGTGCTGTGTGCTGTGCCTTTTAGTTCTGATTTATTTTCATTAAAATCAAAACGACGTCGTTTTTCTCATGACCAAAACGACGTCGTTTTGATATAAAAAAAAAAATAATACCCCCGGCCAGTTGCCGGGGCTAGAGCCCTACTCAACCCCCCTGGTTCTGACCCTGCATGCAAATGCCCAAATCTTACCTGGAATGAGTTACCGAGCCATTTCTATCTATGGGTCCGATCTCCGCCACTTCCCCTTGTGTGGTTCCTAGGAAAACCAAGAATCCTCACGTAGATTAGGCAGCCTATCATCGGAATCATAACTGAATACATAGAGAAGAGGAAAAACTATGATTAGTATGGGTTAATAATTGTTCACAGTTTCACATTGCATAAAATTGAAAAACAAACGATTCCAACAACCAACCTTTCACACCTTTATAAGGTTTTTAGCTCCATAAAGCACAAACAAGGTGAGATTGTGCCGCAAAGCAATGAAATTTGTATGAGTTCATGACTATCTTCATAAACCAATTGTTGGTCCAGTTTTGCTCCAAACCACTCATTGAGTTTGTAACCCTAATCACCATCAACCGCACCAATGGCATTTAGAGGGATAGAGTTGGAGTATTTAACCTAATCGGAATCAATTTCTTTACTGTTGTTCCCCGAGCGAGAAGGAGGAGTGGGTTATCCCATGGCGGAGAATACAAAGCTACAGATCTCTCTTTTCTTTCAATACAAACTTTAAGAACCAAATTCAGCTTATGCTTATGTAGCTGTATTCCAATTGTGTCAGGTCTTTAATTGGTAATTTGATAGGCTTACACGTCAACTTCTATCAACTTATAAAATTTTTCTTTTTTTTATTTTTAAAATCTAATAATTAATGGTTTGGATCTCTTTAAAAAATCCATTTATTAAAGGTTTTACTATTTACCGTCCCCAAATTACTTATCACCACCTCCACTTGGACAATTTTGCCATTTGCATAAAAAAAATTTGCAAAACTGGGAAAAAGAAATTTGAGAGAAAATTTCAAAAATTTGGCCTAAACGGATGGCGCATTCCCCCCGACCCATGGCTGGAACGGATGGCGCATCCGCCCCCACCATGGGTCGGGGGGAATGCGCCATCAATTATTGTTGTTCGGGTTTATGATTTTGGAGAGAGAATTTTCAGTTTTTGATCAAAATTATGAAAAGGGCAAAAAAGTCCAATGATGCAATAATAATTTGGAAGTTGTATTTAATAGCTCACTTTATTACTTTTATTTTAACTATATTAATTTTTACTAACCATAACTCCATGTTATTATATTAATTTTATTTTACCATCTCTTTATCAATAGTAGTGGTTCATTTCTGGTCAATAAAGGGAATTTGAATAAGAGGAAACATGTTATGAATTTGAAGATGGTGAATGTATCCCTTTTCCTTACAGCACACATATATGTTTTGAATCAACAAATTCTGGCTTCACTTCCATATAAAAAAACTTGATTTAGTTGGTGTTCAGAATCTTATTATCCGATTTGGGAGTCCTACCATCCCATTATCTTCGCGAACTAACTTCAGCATATTGTTATGCTTGATAATGATTAATCCTCCGCTGTCAATTTGGAGCAGAAATTCAAAACAAGTTATATATGTTCCACGGACACAAAAACAAATTTATTTCTGAAACATAACTTTCATAAAACTCAAAATGGACAAGGACAGAAAACGCATTAAACTTTCAGAATTTGGTTCAATTATCTGTTTTTTTTTTCAGTTTGGCCTATTCTGAGTTATCAAGTGTATTCTATGACAAAGTTCTACTTCTAGCTTGGGGCGAGTTCATTTATCAATGTTTTGGCTATTATCAATTTTATCTTTTTTATCCTGGATGTGAGTGAATAAATGGTGAATTTTTTGTTTTTATCCTATTTGTATTGTATAAGCTAATATGTTATCAAATGATAAAAGAGTGGTTTCAAACTTATAAATTTTTGTTTTTTTTATGTCATTCATGATTTTTATTTGTTAAACTATTATAAAATTTAAGAAACTTCTTTATTAAAATAATATTTTATGGATTTTTTTTAAGAATTTCAGATTTTAATTTCTTTCAAAAATTTATTAATTGGAATGCTAAAAATTTCTATAATATAAATAAAAATTGGATAAATTGAAAAAACAATTTTTGTGGTTACACAAAATGTTGAATCGTGCTTGTAGCATTTTTTTCGACTAAAAGATAACTGGGGTTCTGATGTTGTTAAAAATAAGATATTTTAGTTTAACAACCTAAAAATGAAAGAAATTTTCATTGTATATAGATGTATTTGTTAAAATATTAAACTTAATTTAAAAAAATAAAATAAAAAAAATAAAAAATAAAAAAAAATTTGTGCAAGATCACGTGAAGATAAGGAAGAAAGTCTTCCTTCAAAATGCATTTAATTCCTTGAAAAAATAAGGATTAATATATGGTAGGTGTAGACTTATATATGTGGTGTTCAAATTGACAAGTATGTGGTTTTTTAATGAATTCATTTGGCTTTATAAATATATATATATATGAGAGATCTGGTGTGACACATTTCTTATGGTGTGACAAGCCTTATTGTGTGACAATAACCAATTTTGTAATTAACCAAAATGAGGTGGCAAATTTGTAAATAAAAGAAAAGAGAAAATTTTTTTATTTTTTTTCTTTAAAATGCATTTTTCCGACTTTTTCAACCTCGTTTTTCAAAAAAATTTATACCGTTGGGCTCGTCTTAATTAAACGATCATTTTAAGATCCATGAAGCTCAAGTAAAAAAAATTCCGGTGAACGGAATCCTGGTGGGCATTTTCCGGTAAGAAAAAAAGTGTCCAGAAAATTCTCAAAACATTTCAAAAAATGTAAAACATTATTCTAAGAAACTTTAATTCTTGGGTCGAAGCGAGATTTCTTACGGTTTAGTCCCAATAAAACTTTTTCCTTAATTTTATCCATTTTACATGCTTCAACAATTTGTTGGGTAAAAACTGTAAGGAATCTCGCTTTGACCCAAGAATTAAAGTTTCTTAAAATAATGTTTTACATGTTTTGGACTTTTTTGATAATTTTCTGGACACGTTTTTTGTCCTACTTACGTTGTTCCAAATCAATGTACCATTTATTCCAATAGAAAATTGTTTTATTTCTTTTCTTTAAAATACATTTTTCTGACATTTCTAACCTCGTTTTTCAAAAAATTTTATACTATTAGACTCGTCTAAATTAGACAGTCATTTTAAGATCCTTGAAGGTCCAAGTAAAAAAAATTCCGGTGAACGGAATCCGAGTAGGCGTTTTCTGGCAAGAAAACAAGTACCCAGAAAATTCTAAAAAAATTCCAAAAAATGTAAAACATTATTCTAAGAAACTTTAATTCTTGGGTCGAAGCAGGATTTCTTACGGTTTAGTCCCAATAAAACTTGTTCTTTAATTTTATCCATTTTACATGCTTCAACAATTTATTGGGTCAAAACTGTAAGGAATTTCACTTTGAGCCAAGAATTAAAGTTTCTTAAAACGATGTTTTACATGTTTTCGAATTTTTTGATAATTTTCTGGGTACGTTTTTTGTTCTACTTACATTGTTCCAAATCAGTGTACCATTTGTTCCAACATAATAATTGTATTGTTCCAACAGAAAAATGTTTTATTTCTTTTCTTTAAAATACATTTCCCGACATTTCTAACATTGTTTTTTGAAAAATTTTATACTATTAGACTCGTCTAAATTAAACGGTCATTTTAAGATCCCTGAAGTTCAAGTAAAAAAAATTCCGGTGAACGGAATCCGGGTGAGCCTTTTCTGGCGAGAAATAAAGTGCCCAGAAAATTCTCAAAAACTTTTAGAAAATGTAAAACATTATTCTAAGAAACTTTAATTCTTGGGTCGAAGCGGGATTTCTTACGGTATAGTCCCAACAAATTGTTGAAGCATGTAAAATGGATAAAATTAAGAAAAAAGTTTTATTGGGACTAAACCGTAAGAAATCCTATTTCGACCCAAGAATTAAAGTTTCTTAGAATAATGTTTTACATTTTCTGAAAGTTTTTGAGAATTTTCTGGACACTTTTTTTTCTCCCCGAAAAACGCCCACCCGGATTCCGTTCACCGGAAATTTTTTTACTTGAGCTTCAGGGATCTTAAAATTACCGTCTAATTTAGACGAGTCTAATAGTATAAAAATTTTCGAAAAACGATGTTAGAGATGTCGGAAAAATGTATTTTAAAGAAAAGAAATAAAACAATTTTCTTTATACTCTCTTTCATTTTATTTACCAATTTGCCACCTTGCCCTTTTTAATTATCATCAAAACTACGTAGTTTTGTTATGTCACATAATAAGCTCATTGTCCCAACTTAAGCCCTTGTCAAGTGCATTCCTTGTATGTTGTGTGTTGAATAAAAAAGAAAATAGTTGAGTGAAAATTGTGCTTCAACCTTTAAAGTATAGGTTCCTCAATATAATTTTAGCTCCTTAAGTTGCAACAAAGTGGTATCAGAGCCATATTACGAGAGTTAGTCTTCCGCCAAACAAACCCTATAAAAAATGTCAGACGGTCTCAAACTTCCTTATCAAGACCCTCAGCTCACCAAAACCAATTATTCAAGTTGGTGTATTCGAATGAAGGCGTTACTCGGATGTCAAGATGTTTGGGACATTGTTGAAAAAGGCTACGTAGTCCAAGCCAATGAGGCAGCATTGACACAGGCAGAAAAAGATAATCTGCAGAAAAATCGCAAAAGCGATCAAAAGGCAGTTACTCTCATCCATCAAGGTTTGGATGAATTAATGTTCGAGAAAGTAGCTGAAGCTACCACCGCCAAACAAGCGTCGGAAATCCTATGAGTTTCTCTTCAAGGGGAGGAGAAAGTTAAAAAAAGTTCGTTTGCAGATGCTGAGAGGAGAATTTGAGATGATGAGGATGAAAGAGACGGAGGCCATTAGTGATTACTCATCCCGAGTAAAATCTGTCGTAAATCAGATGCGGCAGTATGGAGAAAAAATTGAAGAGTCCAGAATTGTTGAAAAAATTATGCGATCACTACTACCAAAATTTGATTATGTAATGGTGGCTATGGAGGAGTCTAGAGACATCAGTGAAATGTCAGTTGACGAAGTTGTAGGGTCACTACAAGCACGAAAGGAGCGGTTTGAGAAACGAAGAGAAGATTCCGCAGAACAAGTCTTAGCAACAAAGATTGTGTTTAAAAATGGCAAAAGTAGTCAGTCCGGCAGAGGATGCGGAAGAGGTCGAAGAGGAAATGGTAGAGGACGAGGAAGTGGAAGAAGTCAAGGCAGAAATGAAAACGGCAGCAACAACAATGACAGAAGCACTCAATTCACCAGAGGTAGAGGA
Source organism: Euphorbia lathyris (assembly GCF_963576675.1). Lineage (NCBI taxonomy): Eukaryota > Viridiplantae > Streptophyta > Magnoliopsida > Malpighiales > Euphorbiaceae > Euphorbia > Euphorbia lathyris. The sequence continues at coordinate 81,649,544 of NC_088917.1, read as the reverse complement.
AGAGGCCGAGGACGCGGTCAAGGAAGAGGAAACTGGACGCCGAATGAAGGACGTGACAAGTCCAATATTCAGTGTTATAATTGCTCCAAGTATGGTCACTACGTGGTAGAATGTTGGAGTCCGCCTAAGGAGGTAGAGGAGACTGCCAGTAATATTCAAGATGAGGAAGTAACTGGCATTGTGTTACTTACCTACGAATGTGAAGAAAATCGCGAACATAATATATGGTATCTTGACAATGCGGCAAGTAACCATATATGTGGTGACAAGAAGATGTTCGTGGAGCTCTATGAATCCGTTCATGGTAATGTTGTATTTGGAGATGCCTCTAAGGTTCCTATTACAGGCAAATGAACAATTCTTTTTCGACTCAAAAATGGCGCTCACCAGTTTATTGATAATGTTTATTATGTTCCCAACGTGAAAAGCAATATCTTGAGTTTGGGACAGTTATTGGAGAAAAATTATGAATTTCACATGGTGGACCGGAAACTACTCATGTTGAATGAGAAAAAGGAGCTGATTGGACGAGTACCCATGGCGAAAAACAGAATGTTCACAATTAACATTCAGACAGACGTGGCTAAATGTTTGAAAGCTTGTGTGCAAAGTCCCCTCTGGCTTTGGCATCTACGGTATGGACATCTCAATTTTGGAGGACTGAAGCTGTTGGGACAGAAGCAGATGGTAAACGGATTGCCTCAAATTGACCAACCTCATCAACTGTGTGAAGGATGTCTTGTTGGAAAACAATTCAGAACCAGTTTTCCAAAGGAGTCCATGTCAAGAGCAAAGGCGCCACTTGAGCTAGTTTGCACAGACGTGTGTGGACCGATCACTCCACAGTCTCTGGGTAAAAATAAATATTTTCTACTTTTCATTGATGATTATAGTAGAAAAACTTGGGTGTATTTTTTGAAGGAAAAAACAGAAGTTTTTGAGACATTTAAAAAATTCAAAGTCCAAGTGGAGAAAGAAAGTGGTCATTTTATTAAGGCACTCAGATCAGACAGAGGCGGTGAATACATGTCCATCTCTTTCAAGCAATTTTGTGAACAACAAGGAATCCATCATTTGCTTTCAGTCCCCAGATCACCTCAGCAAAATGGCGTAGTTGAAAGAAAGAACAGAACGGTGCTCAACATGGTGAGGAGCATGTTAAAAAGCAAAAATTTACCGAAGGAGTTATGGGCCGAAGCAGTAGACTGTGCTGTCTACTTGTTGAACAGATCGCCAACTGTCAGTGTTTGGGATCAAACTCCACAAGAAGCATGGAGCGGAATAAAACCCAGTATTTCTCATTTGCGTGTTTTTGGCAGTGTTGCTCATGTCCATGTACCGGATGAAGAACGCAAGAAGCTAGATGATAAAAGCAAGAAATATTTGTTTGTGGGCTATTGAGAACATTCCAAAGGTTACAAAATGTTCGATCCTCAGACTCAGAAAATCATCATCAGTAGAGATGTCACCATTGATGAAGAAGTAGTTTGGGACTGGACCGATGAAAAAGAATACAGCTACAGTTTTTATCCTTTCATGGATGAAGATAATGATCAGGAAGAACCAGCCACAGTCGCAGCCACAACACCAGCAACCAGTTCAACATCAGTAAGATCATCTAGTTCAAGTTCATCCTCGAGTGATGGAGACAGTTCAGATGAACATCCGCCCGGAAAGCCAAAAAAATTCATACCTATTAAAGATCTCTGTGATGTAACAAGAAATCTCGATGATGAATTAACTCTTTATTGTCATTTTGTTAATGATGAACCAACAGATCCAGAAGAAGCAATGAAAGATGAAAAATGGAGACAAGCCATGGAAGAGGAGATTCATTCGATCGAGAAAAATAAAACATGGGAGCTGACATCACTTCCAGCTGGTCAAAATCCCATTGGAGTTAAATGGGTGTTCAAAGCAAAGAAAGATGCAAACGGTGAAATTGTCCGACATAAAGCAAGATTGGTGGCGAAAGGGTTCAGTCAACGACCCGAAATTGACTACAATGAAGTTTTTGCTCCTGTTGCCAGAATGGAGAGTATTAGACTGATAATTTCTGTAGCTGCTCAACACGGGTGGAGAATCCATCAAATGGACGTGAAATCCGCATTTTTCAACGGATATCTGGAAGAGGAAATTTATATCCAGCAACCACCTAGGTATGTTGTGAAAGGTCAAGAAAATACAACAACAAAGCCTTAGTTCCGAAATGATTCGGGGTCGGCTAACATGAACCATCATATAAAACTGTGAAATCAAGTCGTGTCAACGACACAAATTCGCTCCCTCCACGCCGTCCTATCCACTACCATATTTTCCTCAATTCCCAGTAAACTCATATCACTCTCGATCACCCTCCTCCAAGCTTGCTTAGGTCTTCCCCTACCCCTCACCACTACATCCTTTTGCCACTCTTCGGTTCTCCTAACCGGTGCATCAAGCGCTCTACGTCTCACATGGCCAAACCACCTTAGTCGGTTTTCTCTCATTTTATTCTCAATAGATGTGACCCCTACTTTTGTCCTAATTATTTCATTACTCACCCGATCCTTTCTTGTATGATCACACATCCATCTCAACATATGCATCTCCACCATCGACATCTTATGGATGTGGCAGTGTTTCACTGCCCAACACTCCGTACCATATAACAATGCTGGTCTAATTGTCGTCCGGTAGAATTTTCCCTTCAATCTATTAGGTATGTCGGGGTCACAAAGGAAACCTGTAGCACTCTTCCACTTCGGCCAACCAGCTTTAATCCTATGAGCAACATCTCCATCTACTTCTCCATCCGTTTGGATAATAGATCCTAAATACCAGAAGCAATCCGAGGCCTGAATAACTCTCCCATCTAGGGTGATTGTTCCTGCCTCCTTACTCCTATGGCCGCTAAACTTACACTCCAAATATTCTGTCTTACTTCGGCTCAACTTAAAGCCTCTAGATTATAGAGTTTGTCTCCATAGTTCCAACTTCCTCTCCACTCCTTCTTTCTTCTCATCAACCAACACAATATCATCTGCAAACAGCATGCACCATGGTATACCATCTTGAAGCGAACTTGTTAGTTCATCCATAACAATGGCAAAAAGAAATGGGCTTAGTGCGGAACCTTGATGCACTCCAATCGTAATAGGAAACTCTTCGGTCTTCCCAACACTAGTACATACACTCGTGCATGCTCCCTCATACATGTCATTTATGATGTCAATATATTTCCGCGAAATGCCTTTCCTTATCAAGGCCCACCAAAGTACTTCCCTTGGTACCTTATCATATGCTTTCTCCAAGTCAATGAAAACCATATGCAAGTCTTTCTTCTTATTTCGATAGTGCTCCATTAATTGTCTCATTAGATGGATAGCTTCCATAGTTGATATTCCCGGCATAAAGCCAAACTGGTTTTTCGAGATCTTCACCGTCCTCCTTAGCCTTTGTTCGATCACTCACTCCCAAAGTTTCATAGTGTGGCTCATTAATTTGATTCCCCGATAGTTGGCACAATCTTGGACATCGCCTTTGTTCTTATACAAAGGGATTAAGATACTTTTCCTCCATTCTAATGGCATCTTATTGTTTCTCCAAATTTTGTTGAAGAACGTCGTCAACCATTCGATTCCTCTTTCTCCCAAACATCTCCAAATCTCAATAGGGATGCCATCAGGTCCTACTGCTTTCTTCAACTTCATCTTACTTAATGCCATTTTGACTTCACTCTTTTGAATTCTCCGCAGGCATTCATGATTTATCATATCATGATGGATACTTATATCTCCAACGTCTTGTCTGCGATCTCCATTAAATAAGTCATCAAAATAGGACCTCCATCGTTCCTTGATATCCTTATCTCTAACTAGGACTTTCTGGTCCACATCCTTCACACATTTAACTTTTCCGAGATCTCACGTCTTCCTATCTCTCATCCGAGCAATTCTATATATGTCTCTTTCCCTTTCTTTCGTATCCAATCTTGTATACAGATCCCGATTCACCTTTGCTCTAGCATCTCGTATGACCTTCTTTACTTCCCTTTTAGCCTCTTTGTATTTTTCGTAGTTCTCGTCACTCCTACATTTCCCCAATATTTTATAGGATTCTCGCTTACTCTTTACTGCTTGTCGTACTTCTTCTGTCCACCAAGATGTGTACTTACCCGGTGGCGTGCTACCTTTAGATTCCCCTAGAACTTCCTTCACTACTTCCCTTATACTATGCTCCATCTTGGTCCATATCGAATCTATATCTAAATCCATATTACAAGTCCAAACATCTTTTTTGGTCATCTCATCCACAAATTTTTGTTAATTCCCCCCTTGCAATTTCCACCACTTAATCTTAGTCTCTACTTGTGGTGTTTGTTTTCTTATACATTTCCTACTTCTAAAATCAAGCACCACTACTCTATGTTGGGTTGTCGTACTCTCACTAGGGATCACCTTACAATTAATATAACTGTTTCTCCAAGCACTCCTTACTAAGAAGAAGTCAATTTGGCTCGCATTACCGCCACTCCGATAAGTCACTAAGTGGGATGTTCTCTTCATAAACCATGTGTTCATGATACTCAAGTCATAGGCTGATGCGAATTCCAAAATATCATTTCTTGCTTCATTCTTATCTCCAAAACCATACCCTCTATGAACACTCTCAAACCCATCTCGCCTAGAACCCAGGTGTCCATTGAGATCGCCCCCTAGTACCATGTTTTCATCCCTAGGAACCTGTTGCACCACTTCCTCTAAGTCCTCCCAAAAAGCTTGTCTTATAGAGACATCTAATCCTATTTGTGGCGCATATGCACTAATGACATTAACAACCTCATCCCCTATCACTAGCTTAACACTCATAATTCTATCGCTCTTCCTAGACACCGCTACTACATCATCAATATACCCCTTATCAATAAGAATACCTACTCCATTTCTACATGTATCCTTTCCTGAGTACCAAAGCTTATAACCCCAAGGAGCTATCTCTCTAGCCTTGGCTCCAACCCACTTGGTTTCTTGTAGGCACATTATATTTATTCTCCTCCTCTTCATAACATCTACAATTTCAGCTAATCTTCCTGTGAAAGAACCTATGTTCCATGTCCCAAAACGTAACCTACTATCCTTACCCCTACCCCTACCCCTACCATTACCGTGGACTAGCTTATTTACCCTCAACCCTTGCATATTTGACACCACCCCCGAGTCCAGGGGTGGCGTGCCGCTTCAGGGCGACGACCTAGCAACCCTTGCACATTTATCACTACACTCGGGTCTAGGAAGTGCAGCGCGTCGCTGAGTAGGGAATGCCCCAACGATATTTATAGTATGGTTCATGTCATAAGATGTGGCTAAGTTTTACGCTGGCCGCCACAAACCTACCGCAACCCTCTTCCTTTGTCCGGGCTTAGGACCGGCTGTAAAGGCCACCAAGTGACCCTCACAGGCAGAGTTGAACGGTCAAGAAAATAAAGTGCTAAAATTGAAAAAGGCACTTTATGGTCTTAAAAGCAAGCACCACAAGCCTGGAACAGTCGCATTGACAAATATTTTCAAGAAAATGGTTTTGTCAAATGGCCACGTGAATATGCCCTGTATGCAAAGGTGAAAATTGGAGATATGTTACTTGTTTGTTTGTATGTGGATGATCTCATTTTTACAGGGAACAATCCTAAGATGTTTGAAGAGTTCACGAAGACAATGGCTCGTGAGTTCGAGATGACTGACATTGGTCTAATGTCATATTATCTTGGCATTGAAATGAAGCAGAATGACAACGGAATTTTTATTTCTCAAAGTGGTTTTGCAAAAGAGATATTAAAGAAGTTCAAGATGGAAAATTGTAATTCCATCAGCACACCAGTAGAACGTGGAATCAAGTTGACAAAAGATGAAGGTGGAGACAGAGTCAACCCGACATTATTCCGAAGCTTGGTCGGAAGTCTTAGATACTTGACATGTACGAGACCGGATATTCTCTATACAGTCGGCTTAGTAAGTCGATACATGGAAGCCCCAACGATGTCACATTGGAATGCAGCAAAAAGAATTGTCCGTTACGTGAAAGGTACAACTAATTTGAGATTACTTTATTAAAAAACTGACGATTTCAAATGAGTTGGATACTGTGATAGTGATTGGGCCAGTGACAAGGATGACCGAAAAAGTACAACTGGTTTTGTATTTTTTCTGGGTGATACTGCATTTACATGGAGTTCGAAAAAACAGGCAATTGTGACGCTGTCAACCTGTGAAGCTGAATATGTTGCTGCAACCTCATGTGTCTGTCATGCAATTTGGCTCCGAAAATTGCTAAGAGAATTTTAGATGAGTCAAAATGATCCAACAGACATTTTTATCGATAACAAGTCTGCACTGGCATTAGCGAAAAATCCCGTGTTTCATTATTGAAGCAAACACATTGATACGAGGTATCATTTTATTCGTGAGTGTATTGAGCAAAAAGAAGTGACACTGAAATACGTGAAGACGCAAGATCAGATTGCAGATATTTTCACGAAACCGCTGAAGTACGATGTGTTTAGTCATTTGAAAGCTCAATTGGGAGTCACATAAAATTAAGTTTACGGGGGCATGTTAAAATATTAAACTTAATTTTAAAAAATAAAAAAATAAAAAAAAATTATGCAAGATCACGTGAAGATAAGGAAGAAAGTCTTCCTTCAAAATGCATAGGTCAAAATGCATTTAATTCCTTGAAAAAATAAGGATTAATATATGGTAGGTGTAGACTTATATATGTGGTGTCCAAATTGACAAGTATGTGGTTTTTTAATGAATTCATGTGGCTTTATATATATATATATATATATATATATGTGTGTGTGTGTGTGTGTGTGTTCCTTGTATGTTGTGTGTTGAATAAAAAAGAAAATAGTTGAGTGAAAATTGTGCTTCAATCTTTAAAATATAGGTTCCTCAATATAATTTTAGCTCCTTAAGTTGCAACAGTATTAGCAATCCAGAGTTTATTGGAACAAAAAAAAATAGATAGGAGTTAGAGGGAGAAAGTGACACCACAACATTAGGTGTCAAACTTATAAATTTTTGTTTTTTTTTATTATTTCATGTAACATGTATCTGTTGAAGTAGAGAGGCTAAAATGACAATTTACCAATGACTTAATATATATTTTGAAAGATCAAATATGTTTTCGGAAATAAGCAACAAAAGACACAATAGCTTATATATATATTATTGCACTCTTACATCTATATATATATATATATATATATATATATATATATACATGACTTAAACCATTTAACTTAATTTTGAACCACATGCTTGTCAAAATAAGAGCCACAAAATATAAATCTAAACTTATCTCATACATTAGTCTATATATCACATTATTGATCCTTTTTTTCTTCACCCAAAATAAATGCATTTTTGACTTGTGCATTCAAAGAAGACTTCTCTCTTATCTTCTTCACCTTCACGTGAACTTGCCTTTTTTTTATTCTATAGTTAAAATTAAGTTTAATTTTAACATGCCCCCTTAAACTTAATTTTCCGTAATTCCCAATAGAGCTCTCAATTGTCTGAATACATTGTATTTTAACAGCTTTGTAAAAATATCTGTAATCTGATCTTCCGTTTTCACATACTTCAGTTTCACCTCTTTTTGCTCAATAACTCCCGAATAAAATGATACCTCGTATCAATGTGTTTACTTCGATCATGAAACACGGGATTTTTCGCTAATGCCAGTGTAGACTTGTTATCGATAAAAAATCTCCGTTGGATCATTTTGACTCATCTGAAATTCTTTTAACAATTTCCGGAGCCAAATTGCATGATAGACACATGAGGTTGCAGCAACATATTCAGCTTCACAGGTTGACAGCGTCACAATTGCCTGCTTCTTCGAACTCCATGTAAATGCAGTATCACCCAAAAAAAATACAAAACCAGTTGTACTTTTTCGGTCATCCTTGTCACCGGCCCAATCACTATCACAATATCCAACTAATTTGAAATCGTCAGTTTTTTAATAAAGTAATCCCAAATTAGCTGTACCTTTCACGTAACGGAGAATTCTTTTTGCTGCATTCCAATATGACACAGTTGGAGATTCCATGTATCGACTTACTAAGCCGACTGCATAAATAATATCCGGTCTTGTACATGTCAAGTATCTGAGACTTCCGACCAAGTTTCGGAATAATGTCGGATTGACTCTGTCTCCACCTTCATCTTTTGTCAACTTGATTCCACATTCGACCGGCGTGCTGACGGAATTACAATTTTCCATCTTGAACTTCTTTAAGATCTCCTTCGCAAAACCACTTTGAGAAATAAAAATTCCATCGTCATTCTGCTTCACTTCAATGCCAAGATAATATGACATTAGACCAATGTCAGTCATCTCGAACTCACGAGCCATTGTCTTCTTGAACTCTTCAAACATCTGAGGATTGTTCCCTATAAAAATAAGATCATCCACATACAAACAAACAAGTAACATATCTCCATTTTTCACCTTTGCATACAGGGCATATTCATACGGGCATTTGACAAAACCATTTTCTTGAAAATATTTGTCAATGCGACTGTTCCAGGCTAGTGGTGCTTGCTTAGACCATAAAGTGCCTTTTTCAATTTTAGCACTTTATTTTCTTGACCTTTCACAACATACCCAGGTGGTTGCTGGATATAAATTTCCTCTTCCAAATATCCGTTGAGAAATGCGGATTTCACGTCCATTTGATGGATTCTCCACCCGCGTTGAGCAGCTACAGAAATTACCAGTCTAATACTCTCCATTCTGGCAATAGGAGGAAAAACTTCATTGTAGTCAATTCCGGGTCGTTGACTGAACCCTTTCGCCACCAGTCTTGCTTTATGTCGGATAATTTCACCGTTTGCATCTTTCTTTGCTTTGAACACCCATTTAACTCCAATGGGTTTTTTACCGGCCGCAAGTGATGTCAGCTCCCATGTTTTATTTTTCTCGATCGAATGAATCTCCTCTTCCATGGCTTTTCTCCATTTTTCATCTTTCATTGCTTCTTCTGGATCTGTTGATTCATCATTAACAAAATGACATCATCGAGATTTCTTGTTACATCATAAAGATCTTTAATAGGCATGAATTTTTTTGGCTTTCCGGGCGGATGTTCATCTGAACTATCTCCATCACTCGAGGACGAACTTGAACTAGATGAGCTTGCTGATGTCGAACTGGTTGCTGGTGTTGTGGCTGTGACTATGGTTGGTTCTTCCTGATCATTATCTTCATCCATGAAAGGATAAAAACTGTAGTTGTTTTCTTTTTCACCGGTCCAGTCCCAAACTGCTTCTTCATCAATTGTGACATCTCTACTGCTGATGATTTTATGAGTCTGAGGATCGAACATTTTGTACCCTTTGGAATGTTCTGAATAGCCCACAAACAAATATTTCTTGCTTTTATCATCTAGCTTCTTGCGTTGTTCATCTGGTACATGGACATGAGCAACACTGCCAAAAACACCCAAATGATAAATACTGGGTTTTATTCCGCTCCATGCTTCTTGTGGAGTTTGATCCCAAACACTGACAGTTGGCGATCTGTTCAACAGGTAGATAGCACAGTCTACTGCTTCAGCCCATAACTCCTTCGGTAAATTTTTGCTTTTTAATATGCTCCTCACCATGTTGAGCACCGTTCTGTTCTTTCTTTCTACTACGCCATTTTGCTGAGGTGATCTGGGGACTGAAAGGAAATGACAGATTCCTTGTTGTTCACAAAATTGCTTGAAAGAGATGGACATGTATTCACCGCCTCTGTCTGATCTGAGTGTCTTAATAAAATGACCACTTTCTTTCTCCACTTGGACTTTGAATTTTTTAAATGTCTCAAAAACTTCTGTTTTTTCCTTCAAAAAATACACCCAAGTTTTTCTACTATAATCATCAATGAAAAGTAGAAAATATTTATTTTTACCCAGAGACTGTGGAGTGATCGATCCACACACGTCTGTGCAAACTAGCTCAAGTGGCGCCTTTGCTCTTGACATGGACTCCTTTGGAAAACTGGTTCTGAATTGTTTTCCAACAAGACATCCTTCACACAGTTGATGAGGTTGGTCAATTTGAGGCAATCCGTTTACCATCTGCTTCTGTCCCAACAGCTTCATTCCTCCAAACTTGAGATGTCCATACCGTAGATGCCAAAGCCAGAGGGGACTTTGCACACAAGCTTTCAAACATTTAGCCACGTCTGTCTGAATGTTAATTATGAACATTCTGTTTTTCGCCATGGGTACTCGTGCAATCAGCTCCTTTTTCTCATTCAACAGGAGTAGTTTCCGGTCCACCATGTGAACTTCATAATTTTTCTCCAATAACTGTCCCATACTCAAGATATTTCTTTTCATGTTGGGAACATAATAAACATTATCAATAAACTGGTGAGCGCCGTTTTTGAGCCGAATAAGAATTGTTTCTTTGCCTGTAATAGGAACCTTGGAGGAATCACCAAATACAACATTACCGCGAACGGATTCATAGAGCTCCACAAACATCTTCTTGTCACCACACATATGGTTACTTGCCGCATTGTCAAGATACCATATATTATTTTCGCGATTTTCTTCACCTTCGTAGGTAAGTAACACAGTGCCAGTTACTTCCTCATCTTGAATATTATTAGCAGCCTCCTCTACCTCCTTAGAAGGACTCCAACATTCTACCGCGTAGTGACCATACTTGGAGCAATTATAACACTTAATATTAGACTTGTCAAGTCCTTCATTCGGCCTCCATTTTCCTCTTCTTTGACCGCGTCCTCGGCCTCTTCCTCTGCCTCTGGTGAATTGAGAGCGTCTGTCATTGTTGTTGTTGCCGTTTTCATTTTTGTCTTGACTTTTTCCACGTCCTCGTCCTCTACCATTTCCTCCTCGACCTCTTCCGCGTCCTCTGCCGGACTGACTACTTTCGCCATTTTTAAACACAGCCTTTGTTGCTAAGACTTGTTCTGCGGAATCTTCTCTTCGTTTCTCAAACCGCTCCTCTCGTTGCCTGGAACTACGTAGCCTTTTTCGACAATATCCCAGACATCTTGTCATCCAAGTAACGCCTTCATTCGAATACACCAACTTGAATAATTGGTTTTGGTGAGCTGAGGGTATTGATAAGGAAGTTTGAGACCGTCTGACATTTTTATAGGTCTGTTTTGCAGAAGACTGACTCTCGTAACGTGGCTCTGATACCACTTTGTTGAAGTAGAGAGGCTAAAATGATAATTTACCAATGACTTAATATATATTTTGAAAGATCAAATATGTTTTCGGAAATAAGCAACAAAAGACACAATAGCTTATATATATATTATTGCACTCTTACATCTATATATATATATATATATATATATATATATATATATATATATACATGACTTAAACCATTTAACTTAATTTTGAACCACATGCTTGTCAAATAAGAGCCACAAAATATAAATCTAAACTAATCCCATACATTAGTCTATATATCACATTATTGATCCTTTTTTTCTTCACCCAAAATAAATGCATTTTTGACTTGTGCGTTCAAAGAAGACTTCTCTCTTATCTTCTTCACCTTCACGTGAACTTGCCTTTTTTTTTTAATCTATAGTTAAAATTAAGTTTAATTTTAACAGTATCATTAGAACAATATTTATTTTATGGAACACGACGTATCAATAAATTTTATTTTTTTTATTTCATGTAACGCGTATTATTAACACATATTCATGTAACATGTATCATTCGTAACTTTTATTGGTTAAACTATTATAAAATTTAAGAAACTTATTTATTAAAACAATATTTTATGGATTTTCTTTTTAAGAATTTCAAATTTTAGTTTCTTTCAAACATTTATTAATTGGGATGTTAAAAGTTTCTATAATATAAATAAAAATTTAGTTTAAAAATCCGATAAATTGAAAAAACAATCTTTGTGGTTACACAAATTGCCGAATCGTGCATGTAGCATTTTTTTTTACTAGAAAAGGTCTGAGGTTCTCGCATTGTTAAAAATGAAGATATTCTAGTCTAACAACATAAAAATGAAAGAAATTTTCATTAGATGTATTAGCAATCTAGAGTTTACTGGAACAAAAAGGGATAGATATGACTTAGACCGAAAAAGAGAAAGGAGAAATTATACTTAAAGAGGTAAATTACATATGTGACCTTTACCTATTTTCACACTTTGGTGTAAAATTAAAAAAAATCACATTAAAATGTACAACCTTCAGGTGACCTCTCACTAAAGTGTACAGCCGGTTTTTGTGACCGGTCGACGCAAGTCAATGTTGCCTAGTTAGCAATTTGACTACTTTAATAGTAAAAAATTGACACTGTATTATGAAATTACTAAAATATCCTAATCTCCATCTTTGAACTCCTCCCTCTCACTTTTTTTCTTTCTCCCTCTAAATCCTCTCTCCCTCTAATTCATCTATCTCATATTTATCTTTTAGATATCTAACAGCTCTTTCTAACTCCTCCCTCTCACTCTGTTACTTTCTCTCTAAATGCTCTCTCCCTCTAACTCATCTCTTTTACTTTCTCTCTTTAAATCTTTTCTCCCAAGTGGTTAGAACACGAAGATTCTGTGGCATTGTGGGTTAATTGCTTTACACATTATGGAGGAGACATTTTGACATTTTTTGTTTTAAATTAGTGTCTTTCTCTATGAAATTCTCTTTAACATCTTCTCTTTCGAGGTTTTGGCTATGCTCTATCCTTTCATGAGTTATACCATTGTGTGCTAAGTTGGTTTGGATTTTGGTATAGTGGAGAGGCAAGTGGCAGGCAGGAATTACTCCTGGGCAGATATGATGCTCGTTCGGTCAATCTATGAATTTCCGCAGCCTGATGCATGTAGGACTCATAAAATTGGACTAAAGATGGTTAAAGATTTGTATAATGAAAAAACTAGCAGTTCCTAACAGAGTGAGAGGGAGGAGATAATGTGGGTTTCTATCCCTTAGCTTCTCACCTCTCCTTTCTTCTTATTTTATTATAAAAAAGCAGAAGAGCATGTGAGAAAAGATGCCTCAAGAATAAAGATTTAAACTTTTCAGCTTTTTGCTGAAACTTCCTATTTAGGTTCTATGATTGAATTTTGAAATTGGGATGGTCTAATTCCCGTCATTGATGATGATTTTCAATATAAGAGATGAAGAGAGCGAGAGGATTTAGAGAGAAAGTAACAGAGTGAGAGGGAGGAGTTAGAGAGAGCTTTTAGACATCTGAAAGAGAAATACGAGAGAGATGAGTTAGAGGTAGAGAAGATTTAGAGAGAGAAAGGAAAAGAGAGAGAGAGCAGTTCAAGGAATGGGGTAGGGATATTTTAGTAATCTTAGAATAGAGTGCCAAATTTTTACTTTTTAAAGTGGTTAAATCGTTGACATTGCAACATTGTTGCGTTGACCAGATATAAAAACTGGTTATAAACTTTAGTGGAAAGTCACCCGAAAGTTTTATACTTTAGTGTGAAAAAATTTTAGTTATACACTAAAGTATGAAAATATGTAAAAGTTGTACACTATATATGTAATTTACCAATACTTAAAGTTGATAAGTTTGATCAATTTTTTTTTGGTAGAAAAGGAAAAAAAACAAACAAACAAAACAGCTCAACCCGGGATCAGCCTAGGAAAACTGACCCCCACCACATCCTCCAATATCAAGGAAGAAATGAAGACCGGCGGAGAAGAAAAGGTAGAAAGACATAACAAACCAAAGTGCCCTTCCAACGCAAAACGGTCCGCGACGCGGTTCTGCTCCCTATAAATATGAGTGAACTTAATAGACTCAAAGGAGGACCCAATCCTTTTAATGCCTTTAATAATATTCAAGTTATTCCGACAGACAGACTTGCCCTCAGAAATCATTTTAACTGCTTCTTGGTTATCTGACTCAACCAGAAGCTTCTTCACCCCTAGATCCTTAGCCAGCTTCAGGCCAGAGAGAATCCCCCAAAGTTCAGCAGAAAATGAAGAACCAATCCCCAAATTCTGAGAGAAGCCAGAAACCACCTGTCTCTATCGTCTCTAAGGACCCCTCCTGCGGCGATTCTCCCGTCTCTCAGACAAGAACCATCAGTGTTAAGCTTAATCACACCTTCGCCCGGCCTACACAAGCCTAAGAGATTGACCTCCTTCCTTTGAACCACCCTAGCTAAGGGGTCTTCACCAAAACTCTCAACCAAGGTACTAATCTTCTTAGAAAAGAAATCAAGGACATTTGGCATAGAAACCACTCCACCTCCAAAGATCTCCTCGTTCCGCCACCTCCAAATCTGATGGCACACCACCACAAAAAGAAGAACACCTTGATTCCCAGGCAAAAGAATCTCATTAATACCATCAACAAACCAATCATCTTCAGAATGGGCTAAAAAAGATGGGAGCACATCCTTAGGGAGAATTATTCTCCAAACCTCTAAACTTTTCTCACAATCCCTGAGAGTATGGCATAACGTCTCCTCAAACCCTCTGCATCTGCCATAGGCTCCAGAATCCACCAGGTGCCTCCTTTTCCTATCCGAGTTAGTAAGCAACCTATTCCTGGCCCCAAGCCACAAGAAGCTCCTAATACGGTAAGGCACTTTTAAGCCCCAAATCGTCTTCCACACTCTTGGGGAAGAAGAATCCAAATCCTGATGGAACGTTTGAAAAGCAAATTTACACGAATAGGCCCCATTGTTTGTTAGCGCCCAATAGTAACTGTCCTTATCCTCCAATTGATTACTAATGTGAACACCTCTAATAGAAAGGAGCGATTCCAAACTGAGGTAAGATTCAAATTTATCCCACATCCACTCACCCTCAGAATCCACTACAACAACAATCCTCCAATCCTGAACGTCTAACGGAGGCAAGGAAGTACAAACTTCCAATAAAGGCTTCTTACCTACCCACCCATCCTTCCAGAAACTGATGGACCTGCCATTACCCACATTCCATCCAATCCCAGTACAAAATTCAGCAAACACAGCACTGATGCCTTTCCAAAGAAATGAACAATTAACCACTCTCTCCTTAGGCCCCCCAACACCTTATCCTTCCGGTACTTCCCGCATAAGAGCTGGACCCATAGAGCAGAGGGACACTTCCACATTCGCCACAGGAGTTTCATTAATAAAACTTTATTATTATCTTTAGCTTTCCTAATGCCCAGACCTCCTGAATCTTTAGGCTAACAAACCTCACTCCAAGACACAAGATGGATCTTTCTCCCCTCCTCAGCTTCCCCCCACAGGAACCTACGGTTAATCTTATCAAGATCATTAAGTACAGGATCCGAAAGCTGACAAGCCTGCATAATGTGATTGGGAATTGCACAATTAACAGATTGAATTAACGTAAGGCGGCCAGTGAGAGAGAGAGTCTTGGCTTTCCACGTGGCACACTTCATATTAGCTTTATCCAAAGTATCTTTAAAGGACACTTTAGACACTCTCTCATTGTGGAGGGGAATACCCAGATACTTCCCAAGAGAGCCAGTAAGAGGAATACCCGACAGATCACTTAACCTTTTACAGACTCTCGGGTTCATATTTTTAGAGCACATCATCCTAGACTTTTGGATATTAAGTTTCTGCCCAAAGGCCGAACAGAAACAGTCAAGAATATCCATAATAATACTCAACTGCTCCTCATTACCTTCCAGAAAGATTAGGACATCGTCTGCGAAGAATAAGTGAGTCACCTGGGGACAGAAACTATTGATAGCCACTGGGTGGAAACTCCCATTATCGATTGCATCTTGAATCAGATGAGACAACCTCTCCATAGCAATAACGAAAAGGAAGGGGCTCATAGGATCACCCTGACGGATTCCCCGGTCCGGGGAGAACTCCTCCGACATATCCCCATTAATCATAACTTGAAACACATGAAAAGAGATACAAACCTTAATTAACCTTCTCCAGCTGTCAGGGATCCTAGCTCTTTCCAGACTCTCCATCAGGAAATTCCAGTTGATGCGATCATAGGCCTTCTCCAAATCCAACTTAAGAGCCACAATGCCTTTCTTCCCCTTCTTGATCTTCATAGTGTGGACCATCTCTTGGGCAATCACCACATTATCCATCATTTGTCTACCAGGCACAAAACTTCCCTGATTCTGACAAATGACCTCAGGAAGAATGCCACAGATTCTATTAGCCACAATCTTTGTAATCGTCTTATAAAGAACATTACAAAGACTGATAGGTCTCATATGCAAAAAGGAAGAAGGCTTATCAATTTTAGGAATCAAAACCAGAAGGGTTCTATTCACCAGCTCAATATCCTGAGAACCATTAAAAACACCTATGATAAAATTATAGATACATTCCTTCACAACCTTCCAGTGCTTATGGTAAAAACCAGCAGGCAGACCATCAATCCCAGGAGCTTTAGTAGCCCTAGTACTAAAAATGGCTTGGTCTATTTCCTTCAGGGAGATAGGGTGAAAGGCATCCTGAATGCTATCCTCACCAATCATAGGAAAGGTAGCAACAGAGTGAGCCCTCTCCAGATGAACAGGCTCCTCTTTAAACAGATCCTCATAGAACTCCAGGGCCAATTTCCGAATCTCCTCATCTTCATACACCCAATCACCATTAGAGTCCTTAATGGCATCAATCTATTCCTCTGCCTTCTGATCATGGTAGAAAGATGGAAGTACCTGGTATTACGATCCCCATCTCTTATCCAGGACTTCCTGGACTTTTGAAACCAAAGAAGCTCCTCCTGCCTGAGCACCGCTTCCAGCTCCTTATGAAGGGTTCTGAGGAGGCCATCCAAACTGTGATCAAACCTCACCTCCAACCTACGCTGAATACCCTCCATCCTATTTAATAACTTATTCTTCCTTCTAATAATATGCCCAAAGACATTTCTATTCCACCCCAGCACATTATTCCTGAATCCTTCAGCAGCTTGAAGGACATTCGAGTGAGGTTTCCAATTCCCATGAACGAATTCCTTAAACTTAGGATGAGACTCCCAAGCCAACTGATAACGGAACGGTCTCTCACCCCTAGGACGATTACCTCTCAACAGCCTAAATAAAATAGGACAGTGATCCGAATGGCGGAACGGAAGATTTGACACAGAACTCTCAGGGAAAGAAGTCTAAGCTAAAACATTAGCGTAGACCTTATCCAAACGAACAAAGGTACTGTTGCGTTTCCAAGTGAATTTATGACCAGAGGCCCCAAGATCAGAAAGCCCACATAAATCCATACTATTCTTATGGTGAAGGCATCGGTTAACATAATGATGCGAACCCCCTCTCTGATCACTCATAGAAGCAATATCATTAAAGTCACCCACCACAAACCAGGGCTCAGAAATGCTGATACTCATAGAGTAAAGAACCTCCCAAAGCCGTTTCCGATTGGCTAAAATAGGGTCAGCATACACCAGGGTAATTAAAAAAGGAATACTACCGGAGACACTCACTTTACAGTGAATAAACTGCTTATCCATGCTAATGATATCAAAATGAACCCGATCTGGCTTCCAGAAAAGCTAAATCCCACCAGCCCGACTAGTAGCCTCCGATCTAACACAGTTCCAGTTCCTAAACTTTTTAACCACCTCATCTGCTTTATCTCCACTAATCTTAGTTTCCACTAAAGCAAAACAAGATGGGTTAAATTGTTTAATAAGATCATTAATATGGATACGGGTAGCCTTGCTAGCCGCACCCCTAACATTCCAACACAACAAATCCATAGAAAGGAGGAAAACTGACCGCATCAACACACCTAAGCCAGGTATTTATTAGGGGCTCCTGAGAGCCTCACCGAGGTACCCGCATGCCCTCTCTTCTCTGGTAAAACCAAAGTATTCTGGATACTTTTTTGTTTACCCTTTAGCTTTTTCAAACTAGTTTTATTAACTCCCATCGACTTCCCATTCCCAAGATCACCACAAAGAATAGGAATACTAACCTCATTTATCTTCTTCTTCCTACGAGCAGCTAGGGCTAGGGTCCCCCCCTGGGCTTCATCTTTAGAAACAAAGAGGGGATTAACAGATTCAACCACCTTCTCAGATGGTTCAATAGACTCCAAACCCGACATGCTTTGAACAATATGTACATCCCCCTGGTCAGAATCTTGAACTTCCTCAATCGTCAGGGCCCCAAATCTAGATCCTGACGTGAAAGCTAAAACGACTCCAGGCTCCTCCCTAACTTTAGGGATAGGCTTCTCCTTGATATTGGGAAGAGCAATAGGCTTAGATAGGGCAGACTTCAAATTAATGCTAATATCATGAGGGCGATTCTGCCCAACTGAAGGTTGTGTTCTTCGTCTAGCAGTCCTTTTTGCCACCATCCATGGTCCAAAATTCCCTCCATTCCCCTGGCTCACTTCAGTTCTACCCACACCATCCACCACAATCTCTTTTACAGCCTTCTCCCTTTTCGGGCATCCCTCTTGAGAATGACCATACATGCCACAATCATAACAAATGTTATGTAACCCTTCATACTCAATCAAGAACACCTTGTTTTGAACACAAAATTTTGACAACAAAGGTTTAGCAAGATCAACATCAACACAAACCCTTGCAAACTTGCCCCCAATAGCTCCAATTGTAGTTTTGTCCACGTGGTGGACCTTCCCAACCAGACCTCCTATTTTGCTGAGGAACTTTCCGCTATAATACTCAATGGGAAGGCCTGGGAACCTAACCCAAGTCAAAATCCTGTTAACAGAACAATCATGAGGATTAAAATTAGGAACCCAAGGCCGTAAGGCCAAAACATGGTTGGAGATAATATATGGGCCCCCCTTGATCACAGCATTATAATCCTCAACCCGGGTAAATTTAATGACATAGTAGTCATTTTCCAGGTCAGTAATACTGACTTTCCCTTTCCTTGCCCACTGAGCTTGGATCCTTTGGGCAAAATAGTTAAAGCTAATTCTCTTCCCAAGCACAGTAACAATTAAAGACACCTTCCATTTCTCTCTGAGCACCCTCTTCTCAGCTGAAGAGAGTCTAATCACAGGACAAAGAGGATCGTCTTGGACACCCTCCTCATCATCAGAATCAGAGTACAAATCATCGGACTCCCCCACCATCAACACTTCCTCCATACAAGGCTCCTCCTCTACTACCCCCATAACCGTATCTTTCCAAGAATTTTTCCCAATTTCATTTATACTAACCCTAGACCTGGGAGAAACCGCGTTCCCCTGAGCCGCTTCATTAATATGGACCTGACCCGAGGCATCCTTCCCCCCTGCCGCCGCCCCAGCCTACCCGGCACTGCCCAAGGATCTGCTCCCAGTGCCTGCCCCAGCGCCTGCCCCCCGCCCAGCAAAATTGCCTGCGCCTTGCCCAGCACCAACGGCTCTCCACTCGGCGCCAGGCACCATCCGACCAGCACCATCGGTGCTCCACCCGGCGCCAGGCATCACCCGCCCAGCCTCGCCCCCTACGAGCGGAGGCGCTTTGCCCCCTGTTTCTGCAACAGGCGCCGATCCTGCCGCCCTAGCCGCCCAGACCTCCCGCGCGATCTCCCCCTGCCGCAGCGCCCCCTCCAGCGGTGCCTCCCTCGCCTCCCACACGCCCCTCCTTCCCTCGCCCCAATTCTCCCCTGCCGCGCCGCCCAACTCCCCCCCCCCAACTCCATCTCCTTCGAGCGCCCCCCACCCTCCATCCCTTCCTCGCCCTTCACACAGCTCCCTTCCAGGCCGCCCCTCCCATCCCCGCCAATCTCCCCATCCAGATCCGCCCAATCCCTAGCCGTCACCACTCCCTCACCGCCACCAGCTGCCCCCTCTCCCTAGATCGGTCCCTCACTCGTTTCACCATAAAACCCGTCAAATATATATGGATAATGAAAGTGAAATATTAGTGTGTAAAGAAATTGACGTGAAAGAGGTTTTTGTACGAGTTTAACAAAAAAAATTCAAATATTTCATCAAATTTAAAAATTTTAATATCCAATTCTATTATTAAATCATAAAAAAGTGTAAAATCTCTTTTTAGGACCAATGGATAGAGATAAAATTGTATAATTTTAAACGATAAGGGTAAAATTGTTCTTAAATGTCAATGTTGGAAGTAAAATTGTTTTTAACTGTCAACGTCAGGGCAAAAATAAACCATATGATTTAACCAATTTGCAAAGTAATAAATGTGTATTATTTTATGGGTTAAATGCATCATTTGCACTGAACATATGATTGTCTCAAAATTGTCACTTAATTTTAATTTGACTCAATAAAATTACTCAACTTTGAGTTTTGTCAATTATACCATTCTGACCATTTGAGTGATTAAAAAAGATCAAAATGATGACATAGGTGACACGTTAGCAATAGTCAACTCAGATTTCTGACCGAAATGATACATGACATCCACGCATGTGCCACTTGAATATCACGTGTCTGTTATTTTTATGAAAAAAAAATTAGTTTTTTTTTCATAAAAATAACCAACACGTGTCTGTCACATTTTGTTTCTGTTAGAGATCTGAGTTGACCAATATTGACGTGTCACTCATGTCATTATTTCGATGCATTTTAACCACTGAAATCGGCGGAGTGACTTAATTGAGACAAAGTCAAAGTCGAGTGATTTTATCGAGATAAATTGAAGTTGAGTGAATTAAGACAACTACGCAAGTTATTTTATACAACGGTGAAAATGTAATTTGGAACCCCCTTAATTCTAGCTAAAGGAAGGAATTGCAGCTATGGAGTCTGGATCCAAAGGTTGAAGACAATAACAAAGCATGTTTTGTTTTATTTTGGGAAAAGTACAAAAATAAACCTTATGGTTACACCTGTTTTCGATCGCAGGCTTGTGGTTTAAAAATTTACAAAATGGTACCTTGAGGTTCATTCCGTTAGCAAACACAGACCAAATTGATTAACGGTGTTAAAAGTCAAATGTAAAAGAGTTCATTTGGTCCTTATATTTATTTATTTTATAAATTAACCCCCCTTATTATCTAATTATCACAAACAAACCCCAAAATAAAAAATAAAAATCAAATACACCTTCTTTTCCATCTCTCCCTAATTTTTTATTTTTCTTCTTCTTTCTCTCTCTTCCCTCCCCTCTTTGTTAATTTCTCTCTTTTTAAAAATACAAAATCAAATGCAACAACCACCATAAATCCAATTACAAATTATCCTCAACAAAATTAGAAAATATAAAAAGAAATCAGAAATTAGAAATCAGAAATGGCAGCAGCAGAAGAGAAAGAAGAAACAAAGAGTAGAAACAAGAAAAATAGCTTCAACAACATAAAGAATCTTAAAAACCATATAATCTATTACTATTTTAAGACCTGAGTTCGATCTCCATCCCCATACTACTTTATCTTTCCTAATTAAACTAGCAGCTACCTTCTTCAACAACCATGCCTTTTTCTTCGTGTGATCCATTATTTTAGTTCATCCCAACAAAGGAAGAAAACTCTCTTTATATGGAGGAATAAAGTATCATGCCTCTCTCTCAGAGTTCCTTGCAAAAAAAATTGATGATGTTAAAGCGAAGAAGAAAGTAGTTTTGGATACGTTAGTTGCCAAGGTTTTTGTCGGAATCACCACCATTAAAGCTTCTTATGCCGAGCTTCAAATGGCGCAGAATCCTTATTGCAGCGACGTATTCAGGCTGTAGATCAAGCTGTTGTTGAAGAGCTGAAGCAACTTTCACAACTTAAACGAAATTTCCTCAAGAATGATCTTGATCATCTTTCTCCACAGATTACAATTATGCTTGCAGAGATTCAGGAGCAGCAGAGCTTGATGAAGACTTATGAAATTACCATGAAGAAACTTCAAAGAGAGGCTGATGCTAAAGGTTCTGAGATTTGTTTGCTTAAGAAAAGACTTGATGAATCTGTTGCGTGCAATAGATCTATGGAAAAGACCCTAAATGAAAGTGGACCGTTGTCACTGTTTGATAATATGAGATTTGGGGGGAGGGGGCGGAGAAGGATGTTGAACATAAATGGAAATTGAATTGATTTTAGAGAGAGAAATTAAGATGAGAGAGAAATAAGAAATTAGGGAGAGATGGAGAAGAATGTGTATTTGATTTTTATTTTTTATTTTTGGGTTTGTTTGTAATAATTAGATAATAAGAGAGGTTAATTTATAAAATAAATAAATATAATGACCAAATGAACTCTTTTCCCTTTGACTTTTAATTCACTACTAGAAAATCCCAATTACTGACGGAATGGATTCCGTCAATAAACTTTGACGGAATTCCGTCAAAATCTATTCCGTCAATATGTTTTGACGGAATTGTCTGACGGAATGATAATTCCGTCAAAATTTAATGGCGGGAACATTCCCGCTTTTTTTTTGACGTTATATTTTGATGAAAGTATATTCCGTCAGACGTACTGACGGATATGTTGACGGAACACTATTCCGTCAAGCAATTCTGACGGAATTATTGACGAAATTCTGTCAAACATTTAAGTCATTAATATGTGAAAAAATAATATATTCTCACATTTTAAAACCATAAATCATATTATTCTAACTTAAATCCTTAATTTTATTTTGATTATAGATAAATTTTTTAAAATAATATTTCTATTTGAATTTGTTTTTTATAGGGAGAAATACTAAAATGACTTTAAGGTTATTCGGAAAGATTCAATTTAACTCACCAATATAATCCGAATGTTTATAAAATTACGTCAATTTAACCCCAATTTTATTCAATAAAAAGACATAAAGATTATTAGTATTATATTTTATATTAATTATAATTATATATTTGTATGTTAATATTTTATTTTATCCCAATAATCTAAATTTATAGCATAGATATATGGTAAAGTTTAATTAAAACGTAAGAAAGATTTTATTTTAAAGGAAAAAGAAATTTGTACACTAAGACGTTTTGAGCACATTACAAGTGCTAAAACATTTAGAAAAATCTGGTTAGTTAGCATATTGTATGAAAAAAAACTCAGTCAACAAAGTTGCACATAACAATAAATTGATTATAAAAGAGATAAGGTACTAAAATAGACCTAAGGTTTTTAGGGAAGTACCAATTTAGACTCAACGTTTAAAATAACACCAATATAGGCTTAACGTTTACTACATAATATCAATTTAGGCTTAACGTCTATAACATAGCATCAATTTAGGCCTCACGTACAAAATAACACAAATATAGGCTTAGCGTTTATTAAATAATATGAATTTAAGCTTAACGTTTATAAAAATATATCCAATTTAAGCTGAATGTCATAATTAAATTAATCATATTATATTGTTTTTCTATTAACTTTATATGTTATCTTTTTATATTGGTGCTATTTTGTACGTGGGACCTAAATTGATGCTATATTGTAAACGTTAAGCCTAAATTGATATTATGTTGTAAACGTTAAGCCTATATTGATGCTATTTTGAACGTTAAGCCTAAATTGGTACTTCTCCAAAAACCTGAGACCTATTTTGGTACCTTATCCCATTATAAAAACTAATTTCACTAATAATTAAATTAAATTGAACAAATAAAACAATGAAATGAAAATTAATTGAAAACGTAATGCAAAACTCACCTAATTAACCTAAATACTAATTAATTCCCCTTAAAAAAACTGAGCAGTGCTTAAAAGGTTAATTGAAAGAAAATTAAATAAAAAAGATTTGGGCAAAAAAAGTTGAGCCTTAAAGGGGCCGTTGGAGTTTTCCTAAAGAAAAGGAGGCCCTGTTCGGAATTTTAAATTAAATAGGGGCAAAAAGATAATTTTGTATCTTAAATTGGATCTGAACATTGATCATGATTTGATCAAACGGCTCAAATCAACCCTAATCTTACCCCTATAAATTCTTTCTTTTCAGTCTCTCTCTTCATTCTATGGTTCTCTCATCTCTTTTGGCCCGCCGATCTCTATTCCATCTTTGTTTCCTCTCTCTCTAGTGAAAACCTAATTTTTCTCTTCATTCGACCGATGTTATGCTTCCCTCTTCTAATGGTGACAGTTGCATGTTTTGGTTTGAGGACTCCTCAGCTTCGCTTCCTTTCGAGAATCCATCTGGTAAAGAAAACTCACTTGTTTTCATGTTTTTTCTTCTTCTTGTCCTCGAATTTTCTAATTTTGGCTTTGGTTTTGCCAGATTTTCTCTTGAACTCTGGGTCAGGTTACTTATGTGACTGTTTGGGTTGTTTATAGTGATGGGTTATCTCTGGATTTCGAGATCGGGATTCTTCTTGTGCTTTTGACAATTATAGCTTGCTGATACGGATGGATCTTCTTCTTCACGCTTTTCCTATTTCTTGGGATCATCTCTGTTTCTCACTTCTAGGTAATTCCTTATGAGATTCATACTATTTCTCTGGTTAAATTTCTGATATACTTTCAAGGATTAATATTTGTTTATTTATATATATGTGACCATAACTAACCAGATTGGGTTTATATGGAGTTCGTTTTATGGTAAAGAAATTAAGCTTTTATTGTGAACTTTCATAGATTAGTTTCAAATTTACACTCTTATACAAGTATACTAGACAATAGACAGCTTAAAATGTTTTGATTGGGTTGTGTAAGGTTATCTATGTTGATTGCTCAAACTTGTCAGAAGATGTTAGCCTGGGGGCTGTGGCTTATGGTTTAGGGGTTTAATGTTGTTTTAGTTGCCTTTGGCTCATATGAAGGGGTTTCTATCACTCTTTTTTGGCCTTGTAGCTCCTGTTTTAGGGGGTTCTTTGGGTTTTTAGTAATTTTGGCTCCTATTTTGGACGTTTCTAGCAGTTTTCTGTTCTCTTTCGAGTCTCAGTATGCGGAACTTCAAATGTACCTTGAACACCTGATAAACAAGCAGTATTTGCATCTTGTGCAAATTGTGCAGGTGACTAGCTTCCATCTTTATCAATACCTTGTAAATGTAAAATCATCGATAAAGCTTCGCTAGCTATTGGAGATTCACACATCTTTGCTCTCATATTTAGAACCACGTTTTAAAAAATGTCTTTTAAATTATGCTATGATATAAATAACTCAAAACTTCATTATGTCAATGTCATTCATGGTATTGATTCTTGATTTTATAATTTAGCTGTTTTTTTTATCATTTTATTGATGCTATTTTCAATGAAAGCTCTCATAGAATATTTTACTTCAATAGTAGATATTAGGAACTATAAAAAAAAAGAATTAAAGAAGAAAGGAAGAAAAAGCAAGAATAAAGAGAGCTAGATTCCTGACTGTAGGAAGTTTCATCATTTCCAAAAATCCACCTAGAAAATTCCATTTTTCTAAGTTTATTATATTTTATATAAATTGTTCTTGAACAGATGACAGTGGTAATGCTGCAAAGGAAAGTGGTAATTGGTCGGCCAATTGTTGAAATGCCATCAGATGAAGGAAACTCTGTATCTGTAAATCATATAATTCCTGCCCCTAAAGTCTATTGTTTTGTTCGAGAACAACCATTAAAATCTATCATTTTGGATTCAAAAAGTTGCTAAATCTTGTTTCTGGATTAAGTAGAAAAGGGATATATGAAGTTCGTTTTCTCTTTATGTTGAGTAATATGTCAGTGGTGTATTTCTTATTTCACTGTTTCTATTGGTCATTTTTTAAGAAATATGGAAATTATATGCCAACATCCTAATTATTCTGTAATGAATAGGCTTTTGTTGATTCATATTAATACTTGAGAAATGCTTTATATTATTTTTGGAAATCATCAATCATTGTCTAATTACACATATAGGGTTAATCATTTTCTTTTCCTCTATTGCCATTTCCGTAGAGGAGAGACTACTCAAATTCAAAGTGGGTTTGAAGTGTCATTCAGTATGGGTTCACTTGGCGATACCTTGTTCACCTGACAATTTATGGAGTAAGTCAGGAACCATTTAAAATGGTTTGATTTTGTTAGACTCTTTCTGCATATTGTAATTTTCTTTTTCCGCATGATGATTCAAATGTTGTTACTACTTACTAGAAGATAGCCTCCTTAGAAAGCTCACTTTTATATGATATATTTATATTTGAGCAAACTATGCAGTCTATACATTTATAATGGTAGGAGGCGTTAAAGGGATGAGATAAACCGTTCTCATGTTTGGCATGCTTTTGTGTATGGCTGTGTTGGACTCCAAATCTTTTATACTATACAAAGTGCAATTCAAAGTTTCTATAAATTAGGTTCTTAATTTAATTCTATTTAATTATTTATTTATTATTAGCTCCCTTCAATCCAAATATAATATTAATGTAAAAAATTATATTTATTTATGTATTATGAATTTTAATTATCAAATCAATTATTATTTATTAAAAAAACTGATTTCAATCTTCCATCAGAAACGTGTTTTTAATGGAAGAAGTATACTGACGGAACAAATTTCCGTCAACAATATTGTCAGAAACTTTGACGGTTTTAACGTCAATAAAAACGTCAAAAAGTTTTGACGGAACATGGCTGTCAAGAAAAACGTCAAACTCTTTGACGGAAATTCCGTCAAGCATTCGTCAATAAATTCCGTTAGCATTCCGTCAAAATCTTTTACTGACGTGTGTTTTATCCACGTTTTTCGAACCGTCAATGTTCCGTCAGTAAATTGGTTTATTGACGGAATTTAAGTGTTTACTGACGGAAATTTCCGTCGTAAACAGTGATTTTCTAGTAGTGTACCACCGTTAGTCAATTTGATATGTGTTTGCTAACGGAATTAAGCTCAAGCTACCATTTTATAAATTTTTAAACCACAAACCTGTGTAACCACAAAGTTTATTTTTTGTAATTTTTCCTTTTATTTATTATTATTATTTAAAACAGATTAAAAATTTCACTTTAGTAATGGAACGGCAGCGTTTCATTTTAGTGTTATTGCTTTTGGTCCCAATCCCCTCCTCTCCCTCTCGATTTCACTAATTCAGAAATCCCAAATCGGCGACCGTCGTTCCTCGCTGCTCTCAGGACCCACCCCGACCGATCGGTTGGTCACCGCTGCCGCATTTCCTCACCGTCGACTGAGAAAAGGCGTCCATTCTGAATTCTGCAGGTGATGGTAACATCAATTCTATTATTTCATTGACTGATTTGATTCTGAAGATTACATTAAATGTATCCTCTATTAGAGGGAGAAGGATTGAATACTTTCTGTAAATTTCGAGCTCAAGGTCCTCTCTTCTTCATATCGCCTCTCTGGAAGCTCTTGCAATCTGCCACTCCTCTTTACCTCCGTGCAACCTTGTCGTCGTTGAGTTGAGCTCATCTCAGGTGAGTTTATCTTTCACTTAATCTTGGTTTTCATTGTTCTTTCTGTCAATTGGAGTTTGTTATTAGAATCTGCCCATTGGTGTCCGTTAATTACACAATAAGGAATGCATGTGTGCAATCATGTTTGAATTTTCTCCCCACAGCTACTTGTTTCTAGTGACGGCTCAACTTGGTTCACAGTTACTCTTCCACAGCTTGGTTTAGTGCCTTCACCAGATCTTATGCAGTAAGTAGCAGTAGGAGGCAGAGTTATAGGACTACCGAGGATGATCCTTCAAGTGCTTCAAGAGAAGTTGCCGTATACAGGCAGAATTCCGATCCTCAGGTAGATCTAGTTCGCCTGCTTCTTTTTACAAAGGAATGAACGGAAATTCCTGTCATCAAGTAGAATCCAGTTTTAGTTCTAAACGTCCTCATAGTCAATCACTGGATATCTCATCTGCTTCACAGGATGATGAATTGGTTCAAACTATATGCTATTTAGATACAGAAACTCGGAAAAATTGGACCTTATGTGGGGAAAGTGTATTTCAAAGTGTCATTCAAATACACTTAGGCAGCTCGTACATTCTCACTCAGCTCGTACATATCTGAAGTTGAAGGTATTTCCATTATTTTTCTTTACCTTCTTGTTACATTTTGGTAGTAAAACTATGATTAATAACTGAGATTATTCATTTTTGCCATCGTTAACTGATGAAATGGTGTGATTATCACTGAGTAGTCGTGCTGATCATGCATCATTATGTGATAATTAATTAAATCAGGATTCACAATCCTGCTCATGTTTACTAGATTCTGTTATAATATATGTTACACTGAAACTCTTCTTCGTTAGCGTTCTGGTGTTTCCTATCCGTTTCCATTTCCACTACCGTTTCCTAGTTATATTTTTTTAGAAAGAACATTTCATGGTGTGCTTTTTTGTTTCAGTTTTCGTTTCCGTGCAATCATGGCAGAAGTTCATTTTATAATTCAAATTGACCCTTGTACTTGGCATAATTTGTCACTTTGACCGGCATTCTTCGATTTTGGCACATTTTACCCATGTACTTTAGCTTCTTTTTTGTAATGAAAATTTGGTTCTCACTAGACATTTGGTTACATTCGCGTGCGAATTACAGGTGACATGCAAGCAATTGTTCCATGTATTCCTTTATCTCCCTGTGAATTGTATGTTTGTAAATATAAGGAAATGATTTTTGAAGTCCAATCCACTAGGCGTATTTTGTTCATTATTTTGAGTAATATATCTCGAAGTACCTGTTGAATATCTTTCGAACACAACCAGTACATTCTAAAACAACCCCTACTTGAACATCTTTCCCTTGAACATAAACCTCCTTGTGATTTTGGGATTTTTTTTTTTATTCATTCAACTCTTCTATTTTCCGATTTGAAGTGAAGAAGGAAGGAAGGAAAAAGAAGTGAAGTTGCTAACTCGAACTCCAAATTATGGAAGATTTCATTGATACTAATATAGTTCTAAATATAGTCTCTTTTATACGATTAGAGAGAATAGTTAGATCTCATGTTGCCGTGTCTGTCTTAATGTACCAAAATTGAAGTAGACGAGCCCAAAGGGACAAACTTTACCAAGTAGAAGGGCTAAAAGTTTACTTTTGCCATTTAAATATGTCCTGATTTTTAGCACATGTTTATCGGTCCTTGTTAGATAGATTATTGATATGAAAATTTTCTTTGCTTGCAGGTGCTTTGGCTGTTTATGTTGCATTTCAAATTGAAAATATTAAATCCATAGCTGAAAGGTTTATGAGTAGTATCACGAATTCGATAGAAATGGTGCTGAAATGCAATGTCGAGGTTAGAATCATTGGAGTGCCAGATGGTGCGGATTCATTGAACTGTGCAATTCAAAGTGAGTTACAGGGTCAGAAGGAAAGAAAGGTAAATTGCACAAACCCGATCAATGATTACTCTGACTCTCAGCTAGAGTACTCCCTGAAATTATCCAGGAAGCTTTAATGCTGATATGGAAAATGGTGAAGAGAAAGAAGGAATACCGGAATTATTAATGCAGAGGATAGAATCGATCGTCCGAGAGCAGAGGTTAGAGACCGTCTGGTTACAGGCTATAGAGAAAGGCACTCCTGGTTGGTTGAGTCGATTGAAAACCGAGAAGAATCAGGTGCTGCCACAAGAGGATATCCATCAACAGAATCAATTGGAATCTGCAAGTTCAATGGGCCTTTTATCTCAGCATTGGGAAGACAAACTAAACCATTAACTCAAAAGTCTGAGGATGGAAGAATATGTGGTGCTCCATAAGGACCAGATCGGTAAACGAGCTGATCATTTCCCGAAATCTCCAAGCTTGTTGCACAATAGCAAATTTATAGGCAACTTAAACAAGGAAAGCCTGTCAGTCGTAACCTGGTCCCTTTTCTAATTGTTCAGTCTTCTGTTCAGTGTATTCATGAGAAATACGTATATTATATCCATCTAATCTCAAGCCGGTTTTTGTAACAGGAGGTTGCAACGGACTTTTGGAGTACCAACATAACTCTCAAGGAAAAAGGTAATCAACTTTTTTTTCCATTCTTTTTCTATTCAGAAAAATCTAATATTTGACTGTTAATTCTGCGCCGGGGGTTAGATTTTACAAACATTTTAAGTTCAAAACGTGTCGAACTTAGTCTTTATAGATCTATGTTTTAAAGAAAGATATTTTTAAATTATTTTCAAATGCAATGATGACCAATGGTTACGATGATGAGGACAAGGCACAACTACAGTTGGATATCTTTGAGTGAGGTGATTTAGTTGACTTGGTCTTTATATATCTCCTCGTAACAAGTTATAAGACTGCTAATTTTTGTAATTTAGGAGGTACTCAATTTTTTATAGTAAATTACATTGATAATACTGAACTTTACTCTAGTTCACGCTTTGGTAACTAGATTTCATTTGTCCCAAAATATATCTTAAGTACTAGACAATTTAGTACATTTGACCGGTCAATGCAATTTTGACCATTTTTAATTAAAAATTGACCAATTTTCCTCTCTTAGATTTTCTCTCTTCAACATGAAATTGGTTGCATTTTAGCATGGTTATTAAAGGTGCAAGGGGGTCCTGGAGCCTTGACGCAAGGCGCAACTTAAGGCGCACGCCCGAGCGACTCGAGGCGCACAAAAAAAAAAATCATAAATTCATAATACTAGTCACAAATAATCACAAATAATCAAATAACAACAATGAAACCATAAAATGCATGAGTTAAGTTCTAGTTAACTATTAAGACATGAGTTAACTGTTGTGATATGTGGAGTAAAAACTGTCAATCTTTCTCTATCCATGCTTTTCTTTTATTTTCTGAACTTGGAAAACCCTAAAATACCCTCAACCCTAAAATACCCTAAGGTAGCTGAGACGCGCGCCTTGCGCCTGGCTTAAGGCGCACCAAGGCGCGTGCCTGACTGACCGCGTCCGCCTTTGGGCTCCAGAGGCGCTGAGGCTGGAGCCTTAGTCAAGGCGCGCCTTAATAACTATGCGTTTTAGCGTTAACGATATTATGAGTAGCGAATTCTGTCATGCTCTCAAATTAATATTTTCTACGGGTTTTCTATTAGATAATTTTTCTTCATTCACAATCTCTGTTAGTGAGTTTTTGGTTTTCCTGTTGCCTACAAAGTAGTTTTTCTATTTGTTCTTTGTTGCCCGTGTGTTCTGGATCTGGGTCTCTGTTGTATCCGGGGCTTTGGTTATGTGTTTTTCTTTCCTTCCAAAGAAAATGGGAGTTTCTCAAGTATTCTTTTGCATTTCGTTTCACTTTGATTTATGCTCTCCGAAAATGGTATAAAGGGCGGCCCGGTGCATTACGCGTCCCCGTTAAGCGAGGGTCCGGGGAGGGTCCCACCATAAGGGTGTACTGGGGGCAAACCTTCCCTTGCCAATTTTTTTTGGCAAGAGGCCGCTCTCCGAAAATGGTATCACTAACTTAATTTCTTCATCTTTTCCTTTGTGTAATATCTACCCAAATCAGCAGAAAATTGGAGAGGGAGAGAAAATTTGGTCAATTTTTATTTAAAAATAGTCAAACTCGCGTTTGCCGATCAAATGTACTAAATTATCAAATCATTATATATTTTTTTGAACAAAATGAAATATAGGTAACAAACTGTGAACTAAGATAAAGTTCAAGTACCATTATGTAATTTACCCATTTTTTAGAGTAAAATATGAATAATAAAGTAATATGATGGTTACAATTAGATTGGTACTTTCAGAAATCGTTAATACACCGGATTCAAATATTGTTAGAGTTTTTTTTAATACAAAACCAACCCGAATAGGAGTAAGTTAGGTTTTTGTTTACATGGCACCAAATTAATTGGTTATGAGGAGAGCGTATTGAACATCTCACATTGTTAAATGAGAAAGCTATATAACTCCTTAAATATGTGAGGCAATTCTCACCTTTGAGGTACCTTTTGCATGCAAAAGCCTTTATTTACAATTAGTTTTTTACAAGTTAATCGTGTTGATTCATTTATGGTCCGAACCAATAAGTATCATCACTAATTCATTAATGTGCAGGTTACATGAATCATGTCATAGGACAACCATAATTTTTTCTATTTAAAAATGAAGGGGTCTGTTAACTTGTTTAGCATGTTCTGTTCCATAAACAGCGAGTCAATTAAAGTAGATAAATGATATACTATATTGAAATAAGGGTAATTAATTTATTAGTCCCTATATTTTGACAAAACACACTGTTTAGTCCCTATATTTTTAAAAACATATGGTAAAGTCCCTAACTTTTTTCTCAGTGAACTGTTTAGTCCCTAAGGTTTTTCTCGGTGAATTGTTCAGTCCATGCCGTTAGACTCTCATGAAGATTCTGTTAGTCAATTTGGATTTGCGTTCTTCTTTTCCTTTATTTTCCTTTCCTTTAAACTCTAATACATCTGAAATCAATTTTAAGTGTTCTTCTTGATTTTCTTCTTAATCGTTCAAATTTGTAAGCATTGGGTCTGTTCTTTTTCTTGTTTTCCATACAAATAGCTTCTTATTCTAAATTGGATTTTATCTTCTGAAGTTTGAAGGTAAATAGTAAAGGGTAATTTCATCATTTCTGAAGTCATAAACGGTAAAAAATCTAACAAACAGATGGAAGGACTAAACAATTCACTGAGAAAAAGGTTAGGGACCTTACCATGTGTTTTTGAAAATACAGGGACTAAACAGTGTGTTTTGTCAAAATATAAGGGCTAATAAATTAATTACCCTTGAAATAAATACAATGGAAAATTATTTTCATCGTGGCAAACAAAGGAAATATAAGAATTCTTTGAGGACTCAATTTGCAATTTCTCTCATTCAATAATGTTATTGAACCTTAAACCAGTTGTCTCATCGGTTCAACGTCTGGTCCGGTTTTCAAAACATTGGGTTCTTCTAAACTCGATCTTTTCTGCTTCCATTTTGTGATTTTCAGCATTAGAATCGCCAAGTCGATCTTCTCCTCTTCTAAACTCGACAGAAAAGTTAAATATATAACAAAATCAATGATCAATGGTTCAATGTGGAAAAATAATTGATCAGAGGTTTGATCTTTAAAACATGTAAAGTTTAGAAGCTTAATTATGCTTTTTACCATTTTAGATTAAATAATTTCCAAATACATAATTTTGAAATAAAGAAATTGGAAAAAGTATTTATAAAAACATATTCATGAATCTTTGTCATCTACACTTCACACGTGCGTCATTTTATGAGTAACAAATCAAAAACATATTTTGAGATGTAAAAAGATAAAAAAAATATATATTATCTTTTGTACGAATTAGCCAAAAAGAATTCAAAAAATTCACCGAATTTATAAATATTAATCTCAAATTTTATTATTAAATTATAAAAAACATAAATTTTTTTTAGAACTAAGTTATATGTAATTAGTACAGAATAAGGAACAAAATATTTGTATTTTATAAAAGTGTTTGAAATTGATCCAAATTATCAAAGTTAGGAGTAAAATTGCTCTTGGTTATCAACGTTAGTGGTAAAATTGCACTATTTTAGACGTTAGGTATAAAATTGCTCCTCACCCGAAACATTTGAGTTAATTTTGCACCTTAACCCAATCGATAATGGTAAAATATATATATATTTTTTTTTATAATGGCGTATAAATATTTGGGTAATTATAATTTATTAGTCCTATTTTGAAAAACATATGTTTGGGGAACCATGTGATAAATCTGTTTCTTCTTCTTGTAAGTTATCACTTTGGCCCCTACACTGAGAATGATTCAAAAATTTACATTAAAATCCAAATAAAAACAAATACACTAAAATACAAATATAGTACTACATTCTCCATTTCAGAAATTTTGAATGGGATATTCATTTGGAATTTGACATGAATCACATGGAGTCCACGTGAAACTTATCTAGCTTTAAAGTCTATGCCAAAAGAACTAACATTCACATTATTGCTTAATTTCATTTCAATCCCTCAACACTACTTATCTTTATTCTTTTTAAGAAGAAAGATAAATCTTTTATTTGTAGGAAAAATAATAGTACATTTCAATATAAAAAATTACAATTTAAAAGAACATTAAAAAAAAGCTTTAATTTGCATTTTAATATTTGTGATATAGTAATAATAATGCACAGTATTTGAAATTGTTTGTGGTACAATTCGAGAAACACACTCCACCTAGATTTGACTTTATAATTCTTTTTCTCTAGAAATGATCTAATGATATTTCAATGGGTAGATGTTTTTTTTATGAGAGAGAAAGTTAATGTTTAGAAGAAAAAAAATTTCTAAAAAAGGTAATTTTGAAAAATAAACTATAAAAAATGTAGTTCCATAATAAATATGATATTAAACAATTTTAATTCTTGAAAATTTTCACGTGAAACCATATGTTATTTATTTGAAATTCATACTATATGTTATTTTAAGTAAAAAGTTAAAAATCACCTATGAAACTTTTTTTGGATAAATTACACTTATGGCCACTTAACTTTACCAATTTTAACATTATGGTCACTGAACTTCAACTCTTAACGATATGACAACTGAACTTTACACTTTCTAACACTGATGGCCACTCAACTTTAACTAACTCCTTAAAGTGACTATTAACAACCTCAAAATGATAATATGCAAGAATTAAAATTGTTCGCAACGACATTTAACATGAAACCACATTTTTTTTCCAAAATCACAGCTTTAGAGCTTTTATCTCTCTAAAAATCCACTTCCTCTCCTAACTAAACAACACCTAAATAATCTCAAAATGAAAATTTTCAATGACTAAAGTTCCTTATAATATCATTAACTCTTCAAATTTTTTATTTTGGGACCGTCAGCAACCGTTTTGAGATGTTGAGTGGCCACCGGTGTTATAAAGTGTAAAGTTATTGAAGTTCAGTTGCCACAATGTTAAAATGGATAAAGTTCAGTGTCCATAAATTAATTTACCAGTTGTTTTTTTGCTTTTTCATTTAAAGTAATTAATATACAATTTTTAGTGAATCAGAATGTTTTATCTACCAAACCATACATGTTTTGCCTGAGGTCCATCCAACCTAAATGTATGAAAAGGAAACTTGTTTTTGACTGAAGTGTATGAAAAGGAAAAGTGAAGCATCTGTTTGTACAAAATGAAGAAACATGCCAACACATAAGTAATATATATTGAAACAAAGACAATGGAAAGTTATTTCACAAAACAGACTAGGGTATATCAAATGGAGAAGATGAGTAAGAAGAAGTTGATGACTATTATTATAATTACGATTATAAGAATGATGTGGTTTTCTGATTGCTGTTTGGAGACTGAGAAAATTGCTCTCTTACAACTCAAATCTTCCTTCAATATTTCCAATTCTGATTGGAGTGGTGTAGCTGATTGTTGTACTTGGGAAAAAGTTGAGTGCAATTCCACTACAAGCCATGTTTCTCAACTTGATCTTTTTGGTATAATAGATTGGAATTCGGAAGAACGATATCTAAATGCTTCTTTGTTTCTTCCCTTTCAACATTTAAATGAACTTTACTTAGGGGGTAATGGAATAACTGGTTGCATTGAGAATGAAGGTAGTTCGAATTCTCAATTAATACACTAACTAATCAATGCCTTTAATTTGTTAATTTATCATCTTTTTGGTTTGCAGGTTTTGAAAGGCTATCAACTCTTACCAATTTGGAGATTCTTGATTTAAGTTGGAATTCTCTCAACAATAGTATCTTGCCATCTCTGAGTGCTCTTCCGTCTTTGAAATCTTTATACCTGGGTGGAAATAATCTGAATGGAACAATTAATATTTCAGGTGAATTCCTTAAATCTTGAGTTTTAACTCTGATATAATATATTGTCATCTCTCAAAACTCTTGATATATCATACAACCAATTCAAAGGGCCCGTCAATTTCAAAAGTTAGAAATAATATAACCAATTTATTAAGTAGTTATTTCAATTTCATTATGATTATAAAAGTTAGTGGTGGGCTATTCTTGTGTAGATGAGAATTTCCTTGGAAACATTAAGAGAGCATTTCCTTCTCTCAAACTGTTGTCCTTGACTAGTCTCAATATCAATGGCACCATTTCTATTGGTAAAGATACTTTACAACCTTTTAACTTCATAATTCCCTTATCTTTTCTTTGACATGCATAATTGTTTTTTCGTTTTAATAATATAGGATCTATTTTTGGAACATTGGAACATTTGTACTTGAATAATTCTGGTCTCGACACCAATATCGTGCAAAGCATTGGAATAATGAGATCCCTTAAAACTTTATCATTAAAAGGATGTGGACTTAGTGGCAACATACCTACTTCTCAAGGTATATATCATCACTTATATTTTTGTGTTATTTTTTCTATAAGTCATTATATATTTGCATAATTTCTTATTAGGATTGTGCCTATTGAAGCAGCTTGAAGCACTTGATCTGTCACTGAATGACCTCAATGGAACTCTACCTTGGTGCTTGGCCAATTTGACTTCCCTCTATTATTTGGACCTCTCTTACAATCAATTCAATGGAACAATGTTTTCGTCTCCCTTACAGAGTTTAACATCCCTCCAATCTCTAATTCTCTCTCGCAATCTCTTCCAAATCCCAATCTCACTCACTCCACTTTTCAACCTTTCCCAACTCAAATCCTTGATTGTTGATAACAATATAATATATGCAGACAAAAATGACCATAATTTGAGTCCAAAGTTCCAATTAGAGGTACTCTATTTTAATGGCTATTATGTTGGACATGGTGACATTGGAGCAATACCCAAATTCCTATATCACCAACATAACCTACAAGACGTGACGATCTCTAACATTAAATTGAGAGGAAAGTTTCCATATTGGTTGTTAGAGAATAACACAAGAATAAGACACCTTAATTTGAACAACAATTCTCTTTCTGGGTCTCTTCTTCTACCAACTAATCCTCATGTGAATTTGAGAAATTTGGACATTTCTGATAATTGTTTCAATGGCTATATCCCTTCACAAATTGGAGCATACTTTCCAAGATTAATATCATTAGAGATGTCTGGAAATGAGTTTAATGGAAGCATTCCAGATAGCCTGTGTAACAACACTAGCTTATATGTTTTGGATATCAGTAGAAACCATATATCTGGAAGAATACCAAAGTGCATAGGAAATATGTCTAGACTTGGACTTTTAGATCTCTCAAATAACAATATTTTTGGATATCTACCTTCCAACTTTAGCTCATCCATTAATGTTGTCAAGCTATCCAAAAATAGGCTTCAAGGATCATTGAAGGATGCATTTTATTATTGCTCTAAGCTAATAATTTTAGACCTTAGCTACAATAATCAGGAAGCATCCCTTCATGGATTGAGAGACTTTCTCAATTAAGTTATCTAGTCTTGGGACATAACAATTTTCAAAGAGAAATTCCAATTGAACTTTGCAAGCTGAAGCAATTAAGTTTGCTTGATATTTCTCACAATAGAATGTCTGGCCATATGATCTCATGTCTACATTTTACAAGCTATGAGACTCTGTTACACAATAATCTTTTTCATACTCGTTTTTCAATACCCACAAAGGTTACACCCTTAGAGATTACAGTGAAGGGTAATACATATTCCTTTAAAGCAAGAATTTTGATTTATATGTCTCGAATTGATATATCGTGTAACAAGTTTACAGGTCAAATTCCTCTTCAAATTGGAGACCTTGGAAATATCAAAGTACTAAACTTTTCTCACAATAGTTTAACCGGAAAAATTCCTCCAACATTTTCCAATTTGAAAGAAATTGAGAGCTTAGACCTTTCACACAATAACTTACAAGGAACAATACCCCATCAGCTTACACAATTG
Source organism: Euphorbia lathyris (assembly GCF_963576675.1). Taxonomy (NCBI): domain Eukaryota; kingdom Viridiplantae; phylum Streptophyta; class Magnoliopsida; order Malpighiales; family Euphorbiaceae; genus Euphorbia; species Euphorbia lathyris. Next base: position 81,611,962 of record NC_088917.1, on the reverse strand, counting down.
ACCAGTATCGCAGTTTTCAATATGTCTTACAATAATTTATCTGGTCGAACACCGGATGATGTGGCACAGTTTGCAACATTTGATGAAAGCAGTTACAGAGGAAATCCTTCTCTTTGTGGTTGGCCATTACTGAAAAGTTGCAATCCTCTAAAAACAACTTCAAGTGACAATGAAGAAAGCAACAATAGCTTCATTGACATGAAGACTTTTTACATGACCTTTGGTGTAGTTTATGGGATGGTGTTGTCAGTAATAGCTGCAGTTCTATGCATAAATCCGTATTGGAGAAGAGTTTGGTTTTATTATGTTAAGATGACTATAGACAATTCCTACTACTTTATCATTGACAATGTTCCATTTTTGTCAAAGTTTAAGTTTCCTATGTTTTGTCGAAGGATCTATAGATATGTTCGAGATTGAATAACTTGAAGTTATACATTCTATGTAATTTGTGTGCTTTTGAATTATATGTACAACTTTAATTTGGTTTTTATTATTTTCTTGTTTTAATTGTAAGCCACTTTTTTTTTTTTTTTTGTATGTTCACATTCAAATCAATTGAAATAGGAAGTATGTCTCTCAAGTATATCTTTAAAAAAAAATGTCTCTCAAGTATAATGTTTTGGTTTCTATTGTCTTAAAATAATATCATTTTTTCATCGTAATGTTCCTTTTTTTTATTTTTATCAAATCTTCAAGTTTTCATACTTGTATTTAACCAAACCAAACTAGATTTATGTTAGAAAATTTTGAATAAATTATATATTAATTTAAATACCAACAAACACTTCCTTTTATGAACAATCGTATCCGTCGTGAACAGCCATGTTGTCCGTGTACAGTCGTATTCATTCGTAAAAAGATATAACCCTTGAGTTCTATTTATATAGAATTGGAATTGTCAAATTCAAAGACTAGAGTCTTGACTGTGGAAAAAATATTCTCTGAAATTTTTCTTATTCTCTGTCTGTTCATAGTGTTGTTTTTCTACTTCGGTGATAATGAGTCTACACACGGTTTGAGTTCGCTTGCTTAATTTGTTGTATCTTAGGAGACAGTCGTCAATAGCGACAATATCTGTCTTAAAGAAACTGCTAATACATACCTCAAATTTGTCTAACTCTTTCCTTTTAATTTTTAGTTTCATTGTTAATATATTTTTCTGTATTTGTTTTGTTTTTTGGTTAATCACATATAACAATTTAGTGGGTTATTAACATAACTTCTACAACAAAAATAAAGAAATTAAATTAATGAATGAACTTGCGAACTGAAGATATCGAATTCCGCTCCTTGTAACTCCTATGGAATAAAATTATTTATGATAGGGACTATTTACATGAAAATCGTATTTGATTATAAAATTACAATTAAATTATATTAAAAAACTTAATTTTTAATATATCATTATTTTCTACATTACAAATAAAATATGATTTTACGCCATAATTTATTAATTTTAACCTCAATTCATAAATCCTAAACCCAAAAAAATATATATATTTTAGACCCCTAATTTATAAAACATAGTTCTTAAAATATATGAAAAACAATAATTTTCTTAATTTAATATTATTTATATTAGTACTTAACATAATTGTAAATAATTTTTCAAATCTAAATTTCTATATATTCACGAAGAAACCCCTAAAATATTCACCAATCTTATTTAGGCCCATTCTTCAAAAAAAAAATCTTACTTTGGCCCAAATTTAATTATTATGTTCAGAAACATGTGAGGCCTAAAAAGGCCCAAAGTATCAAACACTACTTAACATTGACCGATTTCTGGAAGGTATCCTAATCTAAAAAGCAAAGGAAATTTTTTTCCTTTTCATGAAAATTATAATTAATTATAAAATTATAATTAAATTTGATTATTAAAATTAATTCTCAACATGTCACTATTTTTTATATATCATAAATAAAATATATTTTATATTTTAATTTAAAAAATTGAGACTACAATTCACAAATTTTAAACTCTAAAAAATATATTATAAACTTCTAATTTATAGACTTAGTTCGTAAAATATATTAAAAATAATAATTTTTTTTTACGGGTTTGACAGTTCTTGGGCCATGGGTGCTCTCCCCGCTCAAGTTCTGTCTCGTCCCAATTTCTATCAAAAAAAATTTACTTTATTTTGAAATAAAACACTTCTTAATTATTAAAATTGGAAGAAAGAACAACATTGAGATATGGTGGTGGACATGCTCACACACCACGAACATACTGAAAATTGACCGCCTTAACTAAGAGATGAGCGACCGAATTCGCTGGATGTTTTACATAAGAGACTGAGTAATTGTCTAACTCTTTTAAGATACTAACACAATACAAAATGACCTTAAAACCAAACTATTTACATATTTCTGATATGGGTTGTGAGTTAATCATTGTTTTCATAAGAAACACTAACATAGGCTTATGGTCTTGCACTAGATCTTTTAGAACAAATAATGATTTAGATATAATTTAAATTATTACTTAGATAATTGTAAATCACCCAGAAAAAATAAATATCAAACCTACTTAAAATTCTTTATCAATATTTCTACCATGTGCCAATATGAAAGCTTAAAAAAAATAAAAAATACTTCAGCAACAAGAAAATTTTAAATTTTTTATTCTAGTTATTAAGAATTAAACTTAAATTCTTATTCTAATAGAAAAATTAAACTAAACAGGATTTGATTTTCAACATGCATTAACATTTTTCTTAGGGAGACATGGTCGGGGGTGGAGACAAGGGTTCGGGGGCCAGGTCCTCCCGGCCGCTGGAAGCACCATAACTACGAGTAGTTTCGACTCCATGTCTCCATAAAATTTGAGGCTATGATGATTCTGGCCTTCTGTTTTCAAAGAAATAATAATCGAGTGCAGAATTAGTACTTCAAAGTTAGCCCAAGTCCTGTTAGGCTGTCTCTAAATTCAAAACTCTAACTTTTTTTTAGCCTGTTAGGTCCTCTCTAAATCCACAATTCTAATTTTTTTTAGATTATTAGGTTCTCATTGAATCCAATTTTTTATTTTTTATTTTGGCATGTTAGGACTTTCTTAAATCCAAATTTCTAATTTTTTTTTTTTGCCTATTAGGCCGTCCCTAAATCTGATTTTTTCTATTACAAAAAAAAATTACATGTTAAGAATCTTAAATACAATATAGCTTTGTCTTGAAAAGTTTTATATTGATACTTAAAAATTGGTTCTTAACCACTCCGATTATAACACGTGTATATACTAAAAAAATTTAAACAAGTTCAATTTAGCAAAAAAAAAAAAAATTACAAACCACGTGTAAAATCAGCCCCCAACTGAACAATCATGTATTCGTCACTGGACATGGTAGAAATGTTGTTGGATAATTCATAGTGATTGGCTGAAAAATATTGACAAATTTACATACAAATTTATTTTCAAAAAACTATCTACAATTATATCGAGTTATATTTTGAATTATGTCAAACTAATAAAATCATTATTTTTAATTTATTTTAAAAAATAGAGTTTATAAATTAGGGGTCTAAAATATATTGTTTAGAGCTTAGAATTTATGAATTGAAGTTTAAATTTTTTAATTAGGGTGTAAAAGCATATTTTATTTGTTATATATAAAAAATAATGATATATTTAGAATTAAATTTGATAATCTGATTTAGTTGTAATTTTATAGTTAATTATGATATTCATATAAGAAGTCCAAAAATATAAGATTTTGAGTTAACTTCGTCACGTCAGTTTTCCGTTAGCCTTTTCTTCTAATCTAACTATTTTATTTACATTGAAATTAAATTTTTGTAAGTTTATTTATCATCAAACCATAAATACAAAACTTCAGTGATAAATAATCAATGTTTTGAAAACTGGACAGGTCGGTTCGACTGGTTCTGATTGGATGGTTTGGTTAGATTTGATATAAGAGCATCTTTAGTGCAAAGTTACAAATTTTGTTATTTTGGACCTCCACATCATCAAAGATAACACTCTAAATTTACATACCACTAGAATAACTTGTTACTTCAAATTTTAGTAAGCCCCGCTTATCATAAAACACTTCATATTTACTCAATTAACATACAATTAATAATTTTTTATCCAACAATATAATTAATTCTATACTAACTATTAATAAAAAAAATTTATCTAATATAATAATTAATTCAATATGTATTATTATTTTAATAAAATTAAATAAATAAATTATTATTATGAAATAACATAAATCTTATTAATCTTATTAGCCAGTTAAAATAGGGGTTGCATACAACAAAATTACATAATTTTTACGAGAATCATGCATTATGATCAGTGACTCCAAAATATTGTCATATATGTTCAATTACATCCAATTTTAGATTTATATAGATGACTCTACTACGAAACTATAAATGCAAATAGACTAGTAAATTAAAAACTAAATTACAAGAAAAATAAATGCAACGGTAATATTTTGAAAGAAACAAATGAATAATTATTATTATTATTCTATTTATATATCCGTTGAATATAAATATTAGGATAAATAAATGCTTTTAAACAATAAAATGAATGAAAAAAATAGAATACAAAAGCAATAAAATAAAATGAAGGGTTAATATACATATTTGCTCTTGTGTTTTCTCGGAAAAACAGATTTGCCCTTAAATCAAATAAACCCACAAAACTATCCCTGAATTTTCCATAAACCTGCAATTATACCCTAATCTGACGGAGCGGCTAAACGGCGATAATATCAAACCTTCTCGTCTCCAAAAAAAAATTGGATGACGACAATCAAAATTCATTTGGTTTCTTATTGTTTTCTATTGCTATTGCTTTTGGATTAATTACGCCATTTTATTAGGTTGATTGAGCTTTTATGAAAATGAATTTTGACCAATTTGTTCTTCTAACTTGCTTTTAATCGAAATTGAATGTGCATATTTTTTCTGTTTGTGATTGGTTGTTCTTTTCTGAAGTTTTTCTGGAGATAAGAAGGTTTGATGTCATCGTCGTTTAGCAGCTCCGTCAGATTAGGGTATAATTGTAGGTTTATGGAAAATTCAGGGATAGTTTTATAGGTTTATTTGATTTAAAGGTAAATCTGTTTTTCCGCAAAAACACAGGGGCAAATATGTATATTAACTCTAAAATGAATGCAAAATGAAATGATAAAATGAATGCAAAACAATAAAACAATATTTAAACAATAAAATGATAAAATAAATAACCTAATATTGATTGTTGGGGCCACAAAATATCAGATTTATCTTGCTTTTATGAGCTTTACACGTCTTATTTAGAGAGTGAATCACACTTGCTAGATCCAAGGATAAAAATTAGGTGATTGGCTTTCACTCTCTCATCTATATGTCATATGTGTATATGTTGGGTAATGGTTTTGGTTGTAACTGGCAGAAGTTACAAACTAGTTGCAACCTTTCTAATGGTTGGTTACAACTAATCAATCTTTTTTATTTGCAAGTAAGTTCCTCTCACATACCACTAGAGCTGCTCTAAGACATATTTACTTTTAACATTTTGGATCAGGAGTAATTTTATCTTAAATATCTAAAATTGTACAATTTTACCCTTAACATCGGAAAACAAGAGCAATTTTACCTCTGACATTGATAAATTGGGTCAGTTTGAGAAATAATTCATCAAACTGTCTTTTCGGTCATCAATCTTGTCATCTACACTTCACATGTGCGTCATTTTATCAGTAACAAATCACAAACATATGTTGAGATGTGAAAAAAAAGTAATATATATATATATATATATATATATATATATATATATATATATTGTCTTTTGTATTGGACAAAACAAATTCACCGAATTTATAAAAATTAACCTCCAATTTTATTATTAAATTATAAAAAAACATGAAATTTTTTTTGTTAGAAGTTACTGATATGCAATTTGTGCATAACAAGGAATAAAATATCTCTGTAGGGTCTAAAATTGATCCAAATTATCAACGTTAGGGGTAAAATTGCTCTTGGCTGCTAACGTTGGGGTTAAAATTATACCATTTTAGACGTTAGAGGCAAAATTGCAACATTTTAAAACGTTATAGGTATTTTTGCACATTATCCCTTTGAAAAAATAATTCATATATAAAGGTGGAATTCATATATATTTATCACTTGTTATCTCAACTGTTTACGTGTCAAAGCCGCAATGATAGATATGATGTAGTAACGAGCCTACAAAATAGGAAGTAGGTCAGACGGGATCGGAATCCGGCGAACACGTTCCAATGCCTAAGTCAGTTTTATGATTTATGATCGAATAGAAGGGTAAAAATAGGTTTAGAGATCGTAATTAACGTAGCGAACTGTCTGTCAATATATGTCTATTTATAGTGGTAGTTTAAGTTTAGAGCTTGTCCCTTCTTAGGAATCCTTATGGAGCTAAGATTCTTTGTCTTTTAAGAAAGTCGTGTTGGTCCCTTATAACGTAACAAGTTAGTTCCAAGGGGGGGATAGGAACTATTTAAAATTTTAATACGTTAAGACTAACTTCTTTTTCTTTGAAAAAGGATTACACAGCGCGCTGAGTAAATAAGACACTAGCTTAGTCAACTGGTGACTAAGTCAGCTTCTTTCGTTGAGTCAGGAGATAGCACTTTGAGTCTATTCCTGAACTCAGACACTCAATACACACAACTCAGCTTGACCTCTTTACTTGGTCAGTTTTGATTAAGCAAGCAATATATATATTAAGGAGTTTAAGGTTAGAAAGATATTACTCAGCAGATTTATCCAGGTTCGGCCTCCAAGCCTACGTCCTATCCTCGGAACACGTTCCGAGATTTTGAATTCTCTACTGAGCTCTTTAACAGTAGAGCATCAAACCTTTTACAACTTAGAAGCTGAGTATAACAAGATTACCTTCCTCTATACCTCTACTCACTCCTAATCTCACGATGAGTACTATAACCGAGTACTCAGCCTCTCCTTTCTAATCTCTAGAAATGATAAAGATTTGTCCTAAACAACAATTGCTAAGACACTTTAGATGATTGAATAATCACTCTAGACTTTTACACAAAAGATATAGAATTTGGTGTAAGAATTTGCTTTGCTTTTTCTTGCAGAACTTTGAGTAGAATTTTTGTCAGCGTAATGGCTTAATCAAGTTCTGTGTCAAATGAAGCAACTGAAGGGCTCTATTTATAGAGACGTCTGAGGCATCAGTCATTTCGAATTTCGAAATAACCATTGGAGGGAAACGGCTTCCTGTCGTTGTCACTTAGTCTTGCTCAGAGCTCTCGACCAATCAGATTTGAGTATCTTCTGTCCTCGGTCAGTGTTGAGCAGCTTTTAGTCAGCTCGGCATAATGTCTCTCCATTTATGGTAAGGTCAACTAGACAGCGTTCTGTGTCTTCTGAACTTTACCCAAAGTGGAATTACTTTGTCTGGAAGTTGTTCTTGCTTAGTTGCTGTCTCGTACTCTTTGTCGATTCAACTCAGCGGCTTCACTCCGAAGTTGTTCAACGAAGGTCTTCTAGATCCTTCTCTTGCTGAGTTGCGTTTTGATCATAACGACAGCGTTTTGTACACGCGGGCCGAGTTGTCTTGATCTGTTTGACTTGGGCTTTGGCCTTTTACTCTTTATGTCTTATAAATAATTATAACTCCCCCATTTTGATGTTGGCAAAACTATTCAGCGAGGAACTCAGTGTTGAGCTCCCCCATGATACTTGACCTATTATTACTTAGCAAACTCCCCCGTCAGGGTTGAGCTACTGACTTAGTTTTAACTCTTAAACATTCTAAGGTTTAATCGAGTAGGTCTAAGGTCAGTTTTCAGATATAGGTCAGCTCATGGAACATATTCTATGTTACTCAGTATTAAGCGGAAGGTTTAACATTCAGAGAGCACTGAGTAAACATTTTGTTCAATGGGTTTTATGAGACAGTGTTTTATAAACATACAAGACAATGTCAAACATATGATCAGCATGGGATACAATCAACAAGTATTATAGACAGTAAACATAGTTGATGTAATTGAAGATACACAACAACATAATACTCAGCATCATATGAAATAACTCAAGTTAAGATAAAAGATGCAAGTATTGTATTAAGTAAAGTAGTCAGCATACATAGCAAAAGATGATCATAAAAGAACATAGGACTACAGACTAAGTTAAAGACTAAGCCTAGCCTATTTCTACTTCTTTTTCTTTTGCTTGGACTGACTGCTTCTAGGAGCCTCCTGCTGAGTTCTAGCCTGTTCTTTCTCCCCCGTTTTGTCAGCATCAGGAGGAGCAGGAATTCTAAAAGAGTCGGTTAAGACAGCGGCGGTTAGCACAGCGGAAAGCTCCTTAAGTTTATCGGCTTTCATTAATGCCGTCAAAGACAATAACGCCTTCATTCAAGACCTCTTTTGGTATACCGATTTCAGCGGCGCTGAGTAGTTCCTGTTGGTCCCTTGTAAGGTTGCAAGTATAGTTCCAAGGGGGGGTTAGGAACTATTTTACCTTTTAAAACGATTAGGGCAGATTTCTTTTCTTCTAGAGAAGATTATATGACAGCGACGCTGATCAATCGACAAGACACTGGCTTAGTCAACTAGTGACTAGGTCAGTTTCGTTGCTTAGATCAGGAAGTAGCACTCAGAGTCTATTCCTGACTTAATTCGTTGGCAGCGCACAACTCAGCTTGACCTCTTTTACTTGGTCAGTTTTAGTTTGTTTTAAGCAAGCAATATAAATAAGGAGTTAAGGTTTAGAAATACTTCACTCAGCAGATTTATCCAGGTTCGGCTTCTTCTAAGCCTACGTCCTGTCCCCGGAACACTTCCGAGATTTCAAATCCTCTACTGAGCTCTTTAAAGGTAGAGCCTCAAACCTTTTACAATATCATCAATTGAGTATGACAAGAGTACCTTCCTCTATACCTCTACTCAATCCTAATCTCTCCGCTGAGTACTTAAAACCGAGTACTCAGCCTCTCCTTTCTATCTCTAGAAATGATAAGTGTTTTTGTCCTAATACAAAGATGTGCTAAGACACTTTAGAAGATTTACAATCACTCTAGACTTTTACACAGATATGAAAATGTAGTGTAAGAATTTTGCTTTGCTTCTTGCTTGCAGAACTTGTAGAGATTTGGACAGTGTGATGGCTTGATCAAGTTCTGTGTTTTTTGAAGCTTGTGATGGCACTATTTATAGAGACGTCTGGTCATTTGGTCATTTCGAATTTCGAAATAACCGTTGGAGGGAAACGGCTATGTGTCGTTGTCATCCTGACTTGTACAGAGCTCTCGGCCAATCATAATCGTGTATCTTCTGTCCTCGGTCAGCACTGCAGATGGTCTCTCCTTTTATGGTAAAGTCAACTGGACAGCATACTGTGTCGTCTGAACTTTGCCAAAAGAGGAAACACTTTGTCTGGAAGTTTTCCTTTGCCAGTCTGCTGTCTTGTACGCTTTATCGAGACTACTCAGCAGCTTCATTGTGAAGTTGTTCCCGAAGGTCTTCTAGATCCTTCCGTTTGCTGAGTTGCGTTTTTGTCCAAAACGACAACATCTTGACATACGCGGGCCGAGTGTACTGAGTTGTTTGACTTGGGCCTTGGCTTCCGTATTGGGCTTGGGCCTTCCAATCCTTATGACTTATAACATTTATACTCAACATTGAACAAACACATTAGTAGAATAAATCAAAGCATTTAAACTTAGTGTGTTTAGAATATGTATTCTAATTTATACTTAAACAATTTTGTCAAATCAAAATTATGTGGAAAGGTGTTTCAACAAACTCCCCCATTTTGATGTTGGCAAAACTATTCAGCAAGGAACTCAGTATGAGCTCCCCCATGATAGTTGACCTTATATCATTTAGCAAACTCCCCCGTAAGGGTTGCACTACTGACTTAGTTTTAATTGCAACATTTAAGAATTTAAATGAGTGAGTCTAATGTCAGTTTTTAGGTGAAGGTCAGCTATATTACATATTCTATTTACTCAGTGTTAAGCGGAAGTTTTAGATATACAGAGCGCGCTGAGCAAATTATTGTTCAATGAGTTCTTTATCAGAATGTTGCATAAGATCATAGTATGATGTCAAACATGTTATCAGCATATCATTTAGTTAATAAATATTATAAGTGTTAAGCATAGCTGATATAAACGAAGATACATAATAACTCAGTACTTAATAGCATATATCATAACTCAGTATTTGAATAAGAAAAAGAAGTATGATATATTGATAGAAGTCAGCAGTTACACAGCAAAAGAAATAAAATAGCACATATAGCACATATTTCAAAAGTTAAGACCCTAACTATTTTTTTTCTTGCCATGTGACTGACTTCTCTCGTACTGACGTTGCCCATGCTGAGCTCTAGCAGCTTGCGCTTTCTCCCCCGTTTTGTCAACTTCAGGGAGCTTAAACGCATCGGTTAAGACAGCTCGAGTCAGTTCTTGTGAAAGCTCTTTGAGTTTGTCAGCACTTTCATTGACCCCATCAAAAATGGCAACGCCATCAGCTGATACTTCGACTGGTATATGAAGATCAGCAGCACTGAGCATATTTACACTGAAGGCTTGTGCTTTGGCTTGCCAAATGAGAGCTTCAGTGAGACCAGCAAAGACTTGGTGGAAGGTTTTCAAGAGTGCTGAGTCATAATGATGACGCTGGATATTGTTATGACGGATATGATTGAAGGATTGCTGTGCAAGAGGTAGCAACTCATTTTGCTTCATCGCGTCAGTATCCATCTCTTGCTTGTTGAGATTAAGGAGCCGGATGGCCTCACCAATTTGCTCGACTGAGCACTGACTATAGGATACCATTTGCTCATTTGTCTTAAGTTGCTCAGTATGAAGCTGAGCAAAGAGCATCTTGAGTTCTAAGGAAGTGGCGTAGTCAGTGTTCACAGCAGACAACTTCTGAACTTGCTGATGGAGTGAGTTCAGATGTTGAATTGTTGACAGCTGTATCTCTGCCAACTTGGCAATTGAATCCTGCTTAGCTTGCTGGGCTTGTAATGACAGGACGACATTCAGCAGATCCTTGAGTCCCTTGACTTCGTTGAGAAGCAGAGTGACTTGAGAAAGCTGAGTTGCGTCAGGAATTGAAGATCCAGCAGCAGGCGAAGCGGAATGTTGAAGATCGTGGATGAGTGCTTGCACTGAGTCAAGGAGATTTTTGCCGGACTCAGTGGTATCCCGATGTACATCAGTATGACCAGAAGAAAGTGGGGTGAAAGGAGTACCCTGGTCAGTGACTGGATGACTTGGCTCAATCTGCACTTGAGTTTGGAGGTAAGGTTGATTGATCAGTAGAGAGGTTGTTGATGGAAGTCATAACCCGAACACTGTCTGTGCTGACGGCAGAGGGATGAGGAGTCAGCATTATGCTTGAGGAAACAGCATGGGCAGTGCTTGGTTCAACCTGACTTGTAGAAGTGGTTGAAGTGTTATGCTCGGCATGTTCCTATTGAGAAGAAACAGAGGCTTGTTTTTCCAACGGCGTTGTGGTAGAGGAAGTTGAGGGCCGTTTAAAAAATTTTAATTTGGCGGTAGAAGGATCCTTCGTTGTCTTGGAGAGGACAAGTTCAGGAATGGATGGTGGTTGCACAGGAGGGTCACTGACTATTACCTCACTGGCCTTAACCAGTTTTCGCCTTCTACGTGGTGGAGTGGTATGATGAGCAGGTTCTTTTGAGTGAGTAGGAGAAGGTTCCTTTTGCTCAGTCTGAATCTGGTCAGCTTGCTCTTCAACTTGTTCAACTCCCGCAGACAACTCAGTGTCAGTCTGCACAGCTCCACCTGCTAACCCAGGGTTAGCGTCCTCAGCTTCAATTTCGCTGTCATATTCTTCAGACTCCTCAGCGTCATTCTGACCGCTGGTTTCATCATCTTCTTCTTCTTCCTCAGTATTATCTCCATCAAGTTCTTCCTCAACTTGGGAGATGAAGTGGTCATCTAACTGGACCTCAGTTCCCTCAGCATCAGTACCTTGGCATTGAGTGAAGTGAGAATCACCCGGTACAATAAAATCCGTCGGCATGACGTCGAAAGGGGCCAGTGTTGAAGACTTCTGCTTCTTCTGAGGGAGCTCAGCAGCTTCCTCAGTGTTAGGCTCATTTTGCCTGCTTCTCTTCTCAGCTGACTTTCCAGCTGACCTCTGCCTCTTTGCTAGAGACACAACATTAGGTGTCTCAGCAGATTTTCTCTTGCGAGAAGCTAGGGCCTTAGTTCTTCGCCCTTTCTTAGGCTCAGCTATAGTCTCCTCAGTCTGATCAGCTTGGCCAGCAGCAGCAGCAGCTTTTCCTTTCTTCAAATGCTGCCCATATTTAAGTGCCCTCAGCGAGGCAGCTGTGATTTCGGTTCCTCTGAAAGATTCCTCACCTTCGAGGTCAATCTTGTGGTCGATGAGGATCCTGGTAATGATTGATCCCAACCTCATTGTACCCGTGCTGCTTAGGAACCTAGCAACTAGGAAGACCGGCATGTTGATGGGGGTGTACGTCAGCATGTGCCATATGAAGCACTGTTCAAAGTTCGTTGCTGAGGTCGTGCAGTTTATCTTAGGGTAAATGAAGTAGCTCAGCAGGTAGTGAGCCATCTTTTGGTGCTGTCCCATTGAAGATGCTGAGATCTCGCCTGAGTAACCCTCAGGTTTGCAGAAAGTATGGACGTAGTCGGTCTTGTCCTGATCTCCAGACTTCCTCAGCCTTACTCCCTCAGTTTTAAGTTGGAGGAGATTTCCTAGGTACAGAGGGTTGATGAAGATCGTCTTTCCTCTTACTTTAGTGCTTAGATAGTCAGGGGAGTCACTGGCAACCATGAGATTGTGGTAAAACTCCCTTACCAGGTCAGGATACGTCTCATCTCTGACAGAGAACAACCCAGTCCATTCGTTCTTTGCAATCCATTCGGCAAACGTTTGTTCATGTTGGACGAAGTGCTCAGAAACCCATCTGGAGGGCTCAACTTTCCATTCGAGGACACTTTCGAAGACTTTGGAGTAGGTCCGTATCTTCACAGCTTTCTCTTTTCCAGAGTTTTGATCAGTTTTACCCTTACTAGAGGTGGAAGGGTTTCGTGAAGGTTCATCGGAGCTGGACTTATTTTGGCCGGCACCGGAGACGTTGAAGGATAGCTTAGTCATTCTTCTAAGATGGAGAGAATAGAGGTATTTGAGAGAGAGAAATTTGGGTAATTTCGTAGCCTTAAGAGTTTGTTAAGCGTAAGGAGTAAAAGATGGGGAAATGCCCATAATTTATAGACGAGTTGAACGGTGTGGATCTTAACCAAATCCATGTGTCAGTTTTGCCTTGGGATCATGTACCGACAAGGATCCTGGCATTTATGACACATTACGGCGAATACGTCATCCTAGGTTATACGCGTGCTTGGAATTTATGCTAACGGATTAATCACTCAGTATTTAGAATGTCAAGCGTTTGATATTCTGAGTGGTCAGTGCATTATTTAAGGATGATTTTAAGTTCAAGTTCTAAACTAATTTACTCAGTGTGCAAGTTTACTCAGTATTGTATATTCAGTCAATTTCAATGAGATACTCAGCAAACAATAAATCATTCAGCATGTAATTCACTCAGCATTCAATATTCATTTAGCACAGGAATTTACTGAAGAGGATTAAACATACCAATTGCTTCTCTCAGTATGCTGAACTGCTCACGAGCCAGTGGCTTAGTGAAGATATCCGCCAGCTGTTCGTCCGTTGGGACAAAGGTCAGCTTGATCTCACCTTTGAGTACATGGTCTCTAATGAAGTGATGTCTGATGCTGACATGCTTCATTCGGCTGTGTTGAATTGGGTTCTTGGAAAGATCAATTGCACTTTTGTTGTCACATTTGACTTCAATTGTCTTTGTTTGAACACCATAATCTTCAAGTTGTTGCTTGATCCATAGGACTTGAGCAACACAGTGACCAGCAGCAATGTACTCAGCTTCAGTGGTAGACAATGCTACTGACGCCTGCTTTTTGCTGAACCAGGATACAAGGCAGCTTCCTAAGAAGTGGCATCCTCCAGAGGTGCTTTTACGTTCCAGCTTATCTCGTCCATAGTCAGCGTCAGTGTATCCGATGAGTGTAAAATCATGAGTATTTGGATACCACAAACCTGCGTTCACTGAGCTTTGCAAGTATCTCGATATAACTTGCTATCTACTGACTTACCATTCTCATCAGCGCAGAGGACAGTGTCAGTGCCCATAGGAGTGGATATTGGCTTGCAATTTTCCAAGTCATATTTCTTTAAGATCTCCTTGGCATATTTGGCTTGACTGATGAATATGTCATTCTTTCCTTGCTTAATTTGAAGACCGAGGAAGAAGTTGAGTTCTCCCATCATAGACATTTCAAACTCAGTCTGCATTTGTTTGCTAAACTCCTTGCACATTGATTCGTTAGTTGCACCAAATATTATATCATCAACATAAATTTGGGCCAGCAGGGTATCTTTACCCTTTTTCTTAATGAATAAGGTTGTATCAGCTTTACCCCTGACATAATTTCTAGTCAGCAGGAAACTGGTCAGCCTCTCATACCAAGCACGTGGTGCTTGCTTGAGGCCGTACAGAGCCTTTTTGAGTTTGTAAACATGGTTTGGGAACTTAGGGTCCTCAAAACCTGGAGGTTGATTTACATAAACCTCCTCGTTTATAACTCCATTAAGAAAAGCACTTTTGACATCCATTTGGAATAATTTAAAGTTCATGTAAGATGCATATGCACACAGTATTCTAATTGCCTCTAGCCTTGCCACTGGGGCAAAGGTCCCACCGTAGTCTATACCTTCTTGCTGACTGTAGCCCTGAGCTACAAGCCTTGCTTTGTTCCTGACTACATTTCCTTGTTCGTCCATCTTGTTCCTGAAGACCCATCTTGTTCCGATGGTCTTTTGACTCTTTGGATGAGGCACTAACTCCCATACATCATTTCTTCAAAATTGATCGAGCTCCTCTTGCATTGCGTTCATCCAGAATTCATCGTACTCAGCTTCAGCGAAATTCTTCGGTTCTTGTACTGAGACGAAAGCAACATTGCTGAGGTACTTCCTGAGTTGATTCCTCGTCATCAGGGTATTCCCAGCAGAATCAAGGATTGCACTTTCGGAGTGCCCTCTTGGAATCCTTATTTCTTTGGGTAGATTCATGTCTTGTGCTGTTCCTGTTTCAACAATCTCTGCAGAAGTAGATGGGTCAGTAAAAGTAATCTTAGGTTCACTCTTACTTTTGGTCAGCCTTTTCGTGAATGACTCAGTAGCTGGTTCTGAGTCAGCGATGGTTACTGAGTTTGGTTCATCTTCGGTCAGCGGCTGGTATCTACCTGCAGGGTCAGTTTCATCGAACTCTACATGTATTGACTCTTCTAAAACTTGAGTTCGCTTATTAAAAACTCTGTATGCTTTGCTGTTTGTTGAGTAGCCCAAAAAGATAGCTTCATCAGCTTTTGAATCAAACTTTGCTAAGCTGTCTTTGGTATTTAAAATGAAGCATCTACAGCCAAAGGCACGAAAGTATCCAATATTGGGCTTTCGTCCTTTCCAAAGTTCATAGGGGGTTTTCTTGAGTATAGGTCTGACTAGAGCCCTATTCAGAATATAGCATGCTGTGTTAACAGCTTCTCCCCAAAAATACTTTGGAAGCCTATGCTCATCCAGCATTGTCCTGGCAATCTCAACCAGAGTTCTGTTCTTCCTTTCAACAACCCCATTTTGCTGAGGCGTTCTAGGAGCAGAGAAATTGTGGTCAATGCCGCTGGCTTCACAGAATTCAACAAACTTTTGGTTTTTGAATTCTCCACCGTTATCACTACGGATATGAGCTAATTTTAGGTCTTTTTCATTTTCAATTTTTCTAACCAAGTTTGAAAATGTCTCAAAGGTCTCATCCTTGCTGGTCAGCAAGATAACCCACGTATACCGAGAGAAGTCATCTACAATGACCAAGGAAAATCTTCTTCCACCCAGACTCAGCGGCTGGACTGGACCAAAGAGATCCAAGTGTAGTAACTCTAACGGACGTTTAGTTGAGACAATGTTTTTACTGTGAAAAGATTGCTTGGTTTGTTTTCCAGCTTGGCAAGCATGGCATAATTGATCTTTTTGAAATTTAAGTTCAGGCAGTCCCTCAACCAATTGTTTTCTTGCTAATTTGGCCAGGAGGTCCATGCTTACATGACCAAGTCTCATGTGCCATAGCCAGGAATTTTCTTCCTTTGTTACTAAGCACACAGTTTTTGAAAACTTTTTCTCTAAGTCTAGCATAAAGACATTATCTATCCGAGGGGCAGTTAAAATTAACTCATTAGTTTTACCCTCGTATATTTTACATCCAGTAGCATCAAATATAACTTTTCTCCCATTGTCACATAGCTGAGCTACGCTGAGTAAGTTATATTTGAGTCCGCTGACTAGGGAGACAGATTCAATAGTAGGATTACCTCCGATGGTTCCTGAGCCTACTATCTTACCCTTCTTGTTGTCTCCAAAACTTACACTCCCTCCTCGTTTACATTCAAACGTGATGAACTGAGTTTCATCACCCATCATATGCCTTGAGCATGCGCTGTCAATATACCACATCTTTGACTTCTCGGCACATCTCAGGCTTACCTGCATTGTAACTAGTTACTTTTAGGTACCCAATTCTTTTTGGGTCCTGACTTGTTAGGTGCAACAGGTATAGCATCATATTTTATTTTATGGCGACATACATTGATAGTATGGCCATTCTTTCCACAGAAGTCACAACTGACCTTCTGTTTAGGATTTTTTACTGACTTGTCAGCACCCCAGTGCTAAGCGTGCCAGCACACTTTAGTAGTGTGTCCTAACTTCCCACAAAAGTCACATTGGACTTTTCGCTGGGGATTTCGTCTCTGATGAGTACCTTGGTACTGTGTACCTTGATACTGAGTTCTCAGCGGAAAATTGTTTTTGTTTGGAACCTTTAATTGGTTCTGAATGGTTGTGACATCCTTCCTCTGTTTCTTTGAAACTGACTGGACTTCAGAGACAGACTCATGAATGATTTTCATATTTTCATGCAAAACTGAGTTGTCTTGAAGAAGGTATCTGAGGTCACTCAGTTTGACCTCTTCTACTTCATCACAGCGCCGGTTGAGTGCTTTAATATTCCTGTTACACTTTTTAACAAGTGTATAGAGATCACTCAGGGCGTTACCCATTTCATTTCTGAGTTGAGAGAGTGAGATTACCTCATTAGATTGATCTTCATTATCTGACTCATCAGATTGGTCAGCATGCTCAGAAATGCATGGCTCAGCAAGTTCGTCAGCCATAAAGCATATCTTCACTGACTCGGTGGGCTCAGTTTCTGTTGATGAAGATTCATCACTGTCACTCCAAGTAGCCACCATTGCCTTCTTCCCACTTTTCTTGTCTTTCCTCAGCGTGGGGCAGTTTGACTTAATATGGCCATCTTGGTGGCACTCAAAGCATGTAATGGGCTTTGAGCTGTCCTTTCTGTATTTGCTGTCGCTTGAGTCAGCCTTATACTTATCAAACTTTTTGTAAGGCTTTTTAGAGTATTTGTCGTTCTTCCTGAACAGCCTCTTCATCTTTCTTGTGAACATAGCCATCTCCTCATCATCAGTTGAACTCCCGTCAGTGGAGTCAGCCTTCATGACAAGTGACTTCTGCTTCTTGTCATCAGATTTTTCCTTCACCTCAAAGTTTTTCATGGATATCTCATGGGTCAGCAATGAACCGATGAGTTCGTCATATTTGTAGGTGGTTAAATCCTGAGCTTCCTCAACTGCTGTCTTCTTTGCTTGCCAGTCTTTTAGAAGACTCCTGAGTATCTTTTTGACTTGTTCTTCCTCAGTGAAGATTTTCCCAAGTCTCTTGAGCTCATTAATGATGTTGGTGAACCTTGCGTTCATGTCTGAAATGCCCTCATCATTGTTCATCTCGAACAGCTCGTACAGTCTCATCTGCTGATTCACCTTGGATTCTTTTACTTTGTTTGTTCCCTCGTAGGTGACTTCCAGCTTTTTCCAGATCTCTTGTGCCGACTCACAACCTGAGATTTTGTTATATTCTGCAGCATCGAGCGCACAGTGAAGCATATTGATAGCCGAAGCATGGTTTTGAAGCTTCTTAAGATCATCCTCTGTCCATTCAACCTCAGCTTTAACAACTGACTAGCCAGCAACAACTTTCACAGGTACAAACGGGCCTTGGACTATAGATAGCCAGGCACTCATGTTTGTAGCTTGAATGAAGTTCTTCATCCTATTCTTCCAAAAGGTATAGTTTGACCCGAAGAATAGGGGAGGCCTGGTAATGGACAACCCCTCAGGTAATATCTGAGTTGTCTGGTTTCCAGGGAGAAACCGAGTGCTGTTTTCGCCCATGGTATGGATCAACTCAAGGTTGTTAGACCTTTAGTAATGAGCTTTTAAGCTCTGATACCACTTGTTGGTCCCTTGTAAGGTTGCAAGTATAGTTCCAAAGGGGGGTTAGGAACTATTTTACCTTTTAAAACGATTAGGGCAGATTTCTTTTCTTTTAGAGAAGATTATATGACAGCGGCGCTGATCAATCGACAAGACACTGGCTTAGTCAACTAGTGACTAGGTCAGTTTTGTTGCTTAGATCAGGAAGTAGCACTCATAGTCTATTCCTGACTTAATTCGTTGGCAGCGCACAACTCAGCTTGACCTCTTTTACTTGGTCAGTTTTATTTTGTTTTAAGCAAGCAATATAAATAAGGAGTTAAGGTTTAGAAATACTTCACTCAGCAGATTTATCCAGGTTCGGCTTCTTCTAAGCCTACGTCCTGTCCCCGGAACACTTCCGAGATTTCAAATCCTCTACTGAGCTCTTTAAAGGTAGAGCCTCAAACCTTTTACAATATCAGCAATTGAGTATGACAAGAGTACCTTCCTCTATACCTCTACTCAATCCTAATCTCTCCGCTGAGTACTTAAAACCGAGTACTCAGCCTCTCCTTTCTATCTCTAGAAATGATAAGTGTTTTTGTCCTAATACAAAGATGTGCTAAGACACTTTAGACGATTTACAATCACTCTAGACTTTTACACAGATATGAAAATGTAGTGTAAGAATTTTGCTTTGCTTCTTGCTTGCAGAACTTGTAGAGATTTGGACAGCGTGATGGCTTGATCAAGTTCTGTGTTTTTTGAAGCTTGTGATGGCACTATTTATAGAGACGTCTGGTCATTCGGTCATTTCGAATTTCGAAATAACCGTTGGAGGGAAACGGCTATGTGTCGTTGTCATCCTGACTTGTACAGAGCTCTCGGCCAATCACAATCGTGTATCTTCTGTCCTCGGTCAGCACAGCAGATGGTCTCTCCTTTTATGGTAAAGTCAACTGGACAGCATACTGTGTCGTCTGAACTTTGCCAAAAGAGAAAACACTTTGTCTGGAAGTTTTCCTTTGCCAGTCTGCTGTCTTGTACGCTTTGTCGAGACTACTCAGTAGCTTCATTGTGAAGTTGTTCCCGAAGGTCTTCTAGATCCTTCCGTTTGCTGAGTTGCGTTTTTGTCCAAAACGACAACGTGTTGACATACGCGGGCCGAGTGTACTGAGTTGCTTGACTTGGGCTTTGGCTTCCGTATTGGGCTTGGGCCTTCCAATCCTTATGACTTATAACATTTATACTCAACATTGAACAAACACATTAGTAGAATAAATCAAAGCATTTAAACTTAGTGTGTTTAGAATATGTATTCTAATTTATACTTAAACAATTTTGTCAAATCAAAATTATGTGGAAAGGTGTTTCAACAGTTCCAGTATGTAGGCTTGAGACTTACCTACCCAAGTAATTGAATCTGTCAAGGCATCAAAGACTTGATGAAAGGTCTTCAGTAGTGCAGAGTCATAGTATTGGCGCTGTATATTATTATGGCGCACATGTGTGAAGGTCCTTTGGGTAGTGACCAGAATCTCATTTTGCTTCATCTGGTCAGTGTCCATCTCTTGTTTATTTAAGTTCAGCAGACGAACTGCTTCGCTTATTTGCTCCACCGAGCATTGAGAGTAGGAGGCCAGCTGATTGTTGGTCTTGATTTGCTCAGTGTGAAGCTGGGCAAAAAGCATCTTAACTTCATCAAAAGTTGCATAATTAGTGTTCGCAGCTGACAAGGTCTGAAATTGGCCTTGAAGAGTGTTAAGATGTTGAACCGTTGTCAGTTGGAGCTCAGCCAGCTTTGTTATTGAGTCCTACTTGGGCTGATGTGATTGAATTAAAATCATATCACTTAGCAGATCCTTCAATCCTTTTACCTCATTTAAGAGTTGAGTGACCTGGGACAGCTGAGTTGATGTATTGTTATTAGACCCAGCAGTAGGTTGAGCAGATTGATGAATGTCCTTAATGAATGACTGCACCGAGTTGATGAGTTTTCTACCAGACTCGGTGGCATGGAGATAGTTGAGGGATTCATCATCATGTTGCCT
This sequence comes from Euphorbia lathyris, assembly GCF_963576675.1. NCBI lineage: Eukaryota > Viridiplantae > Streptophyta > Magnoliopsida > Malpighiales > Euphorbiaceae > Euphorbia > Euphorbia lathyris. Next base: position 81,591,511 of record NC_088917.1, on the reverse strand, counting down.
TGTTTCCTTAGTATGACCAGTTTGTGGAGGAGTCAGAGTTATGATAGGGTCAGTGACTGGAAGTGTGTTTTCAAGCTGTACTTGATTTTCTAGAAGGGTGGATTGATCGGCAGTAGTGATGGTTGGTGAAGTAGTAATTCTAATGCTGTTAGTGCTGACTGGGGCAGGAATGTTCTGAGTCAGCATAGTTCTTGGAGCAACAGCATTAACGAGAACTTGCTCGATCTGACTCGTTGAGTTTGCGGAAGCATTCAAGTCGGCTTGTTCCTTTGGTGAAGAAACAGAGGCTTGCTTTTCAAGAGAAGCTTGTTGAGAAGAAGGGGTTTGCTTACTGAAAAACTTCAGCTTAAGAGAGGAAGGATCTTTAGTCGGTTTTTGAACAGGTAAGTCAATGACAGTTTTCTGACTTGCCTTGATTAATCTTCTTCTGCGAGGAGGAGTGTCAGCTTGGATAGACTCTCCTGAGTGAGAGGGAGAAGTTTCTTCTTGATCAGCATTAAGCTGGTCAGCTTGTTCTTGTTCTCTATCTGTACCCAACTCAGTATTAGTTGGGTCAGCAGCTTCTTCTTCACTAGCTGTCTCCTCAGCATCATCCTGACCGCTTGCTTCTTCTTCTGCTTCCTGATCATCGTTATCTAGTTCTTCTTCCACCCGAGTGATGAAGTGATCATCCAGTTCCACATCATCTTCTTGATGCTCAGCTTCAGTTCCTTGACACTGTGTGTAGTGAGAATCACCAGGAATAATGATGTCCGTGGGGATAGCATTAATAGGGGTCAGCGTAGAAGACTTCTGCTTCTTTTGAGGTTGCTCAGCAGCATCTGTTCTTTCCTCTATTTCAGGCTCATCTTGCCTACTTCTCTTCTCGGCTGACATAGGTCTCTCCTGACCTTTTTGAGAATCTGACTTTAGCTTCTTAATTTGAGGTTCAGCCTTCTTTGAAGGAGTCCCAACAGCTTTCCTTTTTCGGGCAGCTGGAGCCTTTGTCCTTTTGCCCTTCTTTGGGACAGTTGTCTCCTCATCAGCCTCATCAGTATTTTTGCCTTTCTTAATTGGCTGATTGAACTTTAAAGCCCTCAGTGAAGCAGCGGTTATCTCAGATCCTCTAACCTTAGTTTCCTCAGATAAATCAATTTGATGATCTAAGAGGATTCTGGTGATGAGCGAGCCCAGCCTGAGAGTTCCAGTGCTCCTTTGGAAACCAGCAATCAAGAATACTGGCATGTTGATCGGCTTGTATGTTAGCATATGCCATATGAAGCATTGCTCAAAATTCGTTGCTGAGGTGGTGTAGTTGATCTTGGGATAAATTTAGTAGGTCAGCAGATAGTGGGCCATCTTTTGGTGCTGACCCATTGAGGTGCTTGAGATTTCTCCAGAGTGGCCAGCGGGCTTGCAGAAGGTCGTATTGTACCCAGTTCCTTCATGATCCCCAGACCGCCTCAGTTTTGTTCCCTCATTCTTTAACTTCAGCAAGTTAGCAAGATAGGTAGGGTTTATAAAAATGGTATTTTCCTTTACCACAATTACCAGATAGTCCTGGTTATCATCAACAACTCGGAGATTGTGGTAGAACTCCCTTACTAGGTCAGGGTAGGTGTGATCTCTAATGGAGAACAGCTCGGTCCAGCCATTCTTCGATATCCATTCGCAGAAGGGTTGCTCAGTTTCTACGAAGGCTTGTGAGACCCATCTAGAGAAGTCAATCTTCCATTCTCTAACGTTGTCGAATACCTTGGTATAGGTTCTGACCTTGGTCGGCTTTCCCTTGGAGGTGGCTTGGCCAGCTTTGCCTTTGTTCGGCGTAGTGACCTTTGTGGTTTCAGGCAAAGTAGTTTGCCTGGAGGGTTCATCGGAACTGGTCTTAGGGTGACCAGCACCGGAGATGTTAACAGAAACCTTAGTCATGGTTTCAAAAAAAGATTTGGAAGCTTTGAGAATTTTAGAGAGAGAATGCTTTGCCAGAGAATTCGGTAAGTGTAAAGAGATAACAATGGGGATTTGCCCATTATTTATAGCGGTGAAAAGTGGATCTTATCGAATCCATGTGTCAGTTTTGCCTCGGGATTGTGAAACCCACAATAATCCTGGCTTTTATGACACATTCGGCGCATACGTCATCCTAGGTGGCTATTCGCGTGCTCTAGCATTAAATGCAACGGATCTTATACTCAGCGTTTAGAATACTAAGCATTTTATATTCTGAGTGGTCAGTTTTATACGGATGATTTCTCAGTATGTGATATTCATCCATTTAACATTAAACACTCAGCATGCATTTATTCACTCAGCAAACAATATATCATTCAGCATGTTAATTCACTCAGCATGAGTCTATATTAAGAGCTGGAATTTACTGAAGAGGGTTAAACATACCAATGGCTTCTCTTAGTATGCTGAACTGTTCATGAACCAGTGGCTTTGTGAAGATATCCGCAAGCTGCTCATCCGTTGGGACGTAGGTCAGCTTTATCTCACCCTTGAGTACATGGTCTCTAATGAAGTGATGTCTTATGCTGACATGCTTCATCCTGCTGTGTTGAATTGGGTTCTTTGATAGATCAATTGCACTTTTGTTGTCACATTTGACCTCAATTGTCTTTGTTTGAACACCATAGTCTTCAAGTTGTTGCTTAATCCATAGGACTTGAGCAACACAGTGTCCAGCAGCAATGTACTCAGCTTCAGTGGTAGACAAGGCTACTGACGCCTGCTTCTTGCTGAACCAGGATACAAGACAGCTTCCTAAGAAATGACATCCTCCAGAGGTGCTTTTCTGTTCTAGCTTGTCTCGTCCATAGTCATCGTTAGTGTATCCAACGAGTGTAAAGCCATGAGTGTTGGGATACCATAAACCTGCGTTCACTGAGCTTTGCAAATATCTAAGGATTCTTTTTACAGCTGTTAAGCCCAAAATATACCTAAAATATCATTAGTAATTACATCAATATTGCTATGAATTTATGCTATTTATACCTATTTAGAATACTTTTACTCCCGAATATGTTTCTTTCATGCAAGGTACATAAATATTTGGTAAAATCCAAATAGGAGTAAAAAGAGCTCAAAAAAAGAAGAAAAACCCTACAAAAGGAGTCGAAGACGACGAAAATTAATAACGCCAAGTCGAGGACACGAACGAAAGCCGGAGAGGTGATTAACTCTCCGTGTCGCGACCACGGCCCCCATATTCTCGGTCGCGACACGCATTCCTCAGCCCTCTTTCCCTTCGTCCGAAGACCAAATTGTTGCTCCCCCATTCTCGGTAGAGAATTTAATATTCTCGGTACGAGCAGGAGTTTTTAGAAGCCTAGTTACACACTTTTGTTTTCGACGAAACGCGATCGTTCGGGTGGATAAAGACGTCCTTTCGCAGCGGACACGATCCTTCGCAGCAGACACGATCTTTCGCAGCGGACACGATCCTTCGCAACGGACACGATCCTTCACAACGGACACGACACTTCAATCAAGACTCTTCAACATCTATAAATAAAGAGTTGATGGAAAGTTGATGGATAGTGTGATATGTGTAGAAGAAAGAGATTAGTATAGAATTTATGCAGAAATTCCGAATCAAGTGATTCAGAAGTTAGATTTCGATTCTGTTCAAAAGCAATATGATGTACACACATTGTTTACTAAATAATAACAAACTCAGTAGCGTTTAGACATTGTTCCAGTTTAGTTTACATTTTGGTAGTAGACCGACCCAGTCTCTATTACGAAGATTCAACGAGAAGATTGAGTAGAGGATCCGCCCCTGAGCCTGACAAACTCTAACGAAACCCAAGGAAAGGATTGACAACCCGTTCACTTGCACGCCGTCGAATGTTTCCATGCTCCATGTTCTCTGTAAACTTGTATCAATTTATATTTCATCTAATAAAGTCTGTTCTATTCGATAGATTTTTATGCAGCACTTATGGTAACCAATCCACTAAAGTGACTGCTGGTGTTTTCATTAAAATGTAGTTTAATTCAAAATCTTTACAAGGAAACTTTGTTGAACACTTAGGAAAATTATTATCTCGGTAGAGTTTTAATTTGGTTAAGGGCAATTATCCCGGATAAGGGTTTTGTCGCGTTCAAAGCCTATTAATTAGAGGTTCCGTCATTTATTTCATCTTTATAATTCGTACAAAGTTTAAAGTTGTTTTCTTTGCTTAATGCAAATAAATATACTTGTTTACTTTTCTAAAGTTTTGCAAATTCATTCTTAAATCATATATTTTCTAACATCTTCATACTCTAATCTAATTCTTATTCTAGCAATTTCAAAACCAAAACCGATTAAACGATTTTTCCATATTATAAACCTAAAAGTAAATTTAACCGATTCAGAATAAGTTTTTGTTAAAAAACGTTCCCCGTGGGATCGATATCTTTTATTACTACAAGCGTATACCGTGCACTTGCGGAAATCGCTCAACAAGTTTTTGGCGCCGTTGCCGGGGAACGCCAAAATTTTTGACAAAATTTTAAATTTTTCGTGTTTTATTACGAATCTAGGTTTATTCATACTTATTCAAACTTTTATATTTTATTTATTTTCAATTACTAACATATTTTTCAAATTCTATTTTATAGGTAGTTTCGGTTCGTGCGAAATTTCAAGTTCATGCGCAGTTCTCGAAGTTCAGGCACGTCACCAGATCCTATTGACCCAGAAATTGAAAGAACTCTTAAAAAGAACAAGAAAGAAAAGAAAAAGAAAAACAAAACCCCAATAAAAACTAAATTTAACCGATTCAGAATAAGTTTTTGTTAAAAAACGTTCCCTGTGGGATCGATATCTTTTATTACTACAAGCATATACCGTGCACTTGCGGAAATCGCTCAACAAGTTTTTGATAAAATTACCGAGCCAGAAGTTATGGGGAATCGCTCACAACCATATTAAAAGTTGAAGTTTTTGATATGTGGGGAATAGATTTCATGGGACCTTTTCCCCCTTCTAATGGTAAAACTTACATATTAGTTGCCGTTGATTATGTTTCAAAGTGGGTTGAAGCAATTGCAACCCCGACGAACGATTCTAAAGTTGTCATTAGTTTTCTTGACGATATATTTTGTAGATTTGGTTGTCCAAGAGTCATCGTTAGTGATGGTGGTACTCATTTTATAAACAAGAGTTTTGAAACGCTTATGAAAAAATATGGAGTACGCCACCGCGTATCAACGCCGTACCATCCTCAGTCAAATGGTGAGGCGGAGATATCAAATAGAGAACTCAAATGGATTCTCGAGAAAACAGTTTCATCTTCTAGAAAAGATTGGTTTTCTAAACTCAATAATGCGTTATGGGCATACCGTACTGCATTTAAAACACCAATAGGAATGACTCCGTACCGCTTAGTGTATGGGAAGACATGTCATTTGCCAGTCGAATTAGAACATAAAGCCTATTGGGCTATTAGAGAACTTAACTTTGATTTACAACAAGCAGGTAAGAAACGTTTGCTCAATTTGAATGAGTTAGATGAGTTACGTCATCTATCTTACGAAAATGCAAAGATTTATAAAGAAAAAGTGAAAAAATGGCACGATGCCAAAATTAAAGTTAAACACTTTAATGTTGGGGATAAAGTGCTGTTATTTAATTCACGACTTCGTTTATTTCCAGGAAAACTTAAGTCCAGATGGATATGACCATATTTAGTCGTCAAAACATTCGATTATGGTTCTTTAGAACTGGAAGGTCCTACCGGAGTTCGATTCAAAGTTAATGGTAATCGATGTAAAATCTATTACGAAAATATTTCCCAACTAGGAATTGAGTTCGTAACAAGATTGTCTGACGTATAAATTACTCAGTTTTTCTTACACAGTTTATTTTGTTTTATTGCTTTTTATATTTTATTTTTATTTTATTTTAAATGCAAATTTTATGATTAGATGACTTTATGTTATGCTTTAAATACATAAAATATTTTTATTTCATGATTTTAGATTTAATTTTTAGAAATTAAGATGAATTTGAAGTTTCAGGAAATTCTCTGCCGAGAATCCCCTTTTTAAGAATAGTCCAAACAGGTTCGGATTTCTCTGTTCATACCGAGAATTTTAAATTCTCTACCGTGAATCGGGAGGTAGCTTCGATGCCTGATTTCCGCAAGGAAATCAGCGTGTCGCGACCGCGGCTTAGCCATTCTCGGTCGCGACACGCGTGTTTCCTGCGCTATCAGGTCTGAAACATTCTAACCCCTTCAACGAACCTCTTGACAAACGAAACCTTAAGTTTCTTCATTCCCGAAAGGTGTAATTTTATACCTTTTCATAATTAAAACAATACCTCTTTTCATCTTAAACTCTTATAAATTAATCCTAGAGGATTCAAGTTCTGTTACAATTCATTTCATCTTTGTCAGAACTCTGCTTTTTCTTCGCCAACACCGTTCTTTGCTAAAGTAACACAAACTTTGCACCATGCCTACCAAATACAACGCTTCAAGGCACACTACTGCCTCAAGCAACAAACGCCCAGACTTATCTAAGCGATATGGGGCGCCTTTTCCTATCTTCAACCACGATGAAGGTAGGCGTTATTGGAATCTCCGTTACAATTTCTTCACCGGAATGTTGTATATGGATGAATTCCTTAACAACCAACTTGGAATTAGTGATGACATGAGCCGCTATATGGAACGTTTAGGGTGGACAAAATTCACCAAAATGCGATTTCCAATAATAGTCGACTGGATACTCGAATTCTTTTGTACCGTGTGTTTCACTAATAAACGACGAGTACGTCTCAGTTTTCGTCGAGAAGGCGAAATCTTCACTTTCGGCTATCCCGAGTTGCATGCTTGGTTTGGTTTTCCCCCAAGGGATACAATCAAACGTCATCCTGGAAGAGACATGACATCCACTGATATTTGGAGAATGCTCACTGGATTCTGGCGATTCAATTCAAAACTCGCCTACAATAAGTCTCTTCACTCCAGTTCCATGCTGTATTTGCACAAATTTCTGTGTCACAGTTTATTCGAGCTCACATTCAGTAGTGTAGTCCGTGACACTGATTTGTTTGTCCTTGGGATGTATTCTAGGGAAATACAGTGGATTCTTCCAAAATTCTGATGGAGGGTCTTGTCATCGCTTCTCGATCTAAAGATAAGAAGATTGGGTTTGGCAACATAATCTGTGGAATAATTCTCGGTACCAAGGGTACAATTGATATTCCTTGGAGTGATGATGAATTCTTCCCGACAATTGACTACGAGTTTCTTGAGTACGAAGGACTTGTGAAACGTGTCTTTCGTGCCGGCCCGCATTTTCTTTTTGCAACGGAACGTCAAGCTTTCGTGCAATTAGAAATTGAGCGTATTAAGGCTAGAGGAATCCCGTTTGATAGGGATGAATATGTAGAATAATTTATGTTTTTCATTTTATTTTTGTACATATTTTGTTTTGTATTAATTATTGTTTTGTTTTCCTTATTTGTACATATGTTGATATAATAAAGATTTTATTTAATTCTTAACTATCTATTTGATCCATTATCTATACTTAGCATATTTCATATGGGTCGATTCTTAACTCAAATTAAGATAAAAAGGATTCACATGAACTAGTATGGTTTTCTATTTTTCCACACATATATCCACATTTAATTCTTTTTGTAACTCGATTTATTTTTAATGAATTAAGTTTTCATTTAATCAATTCAATTCATGTATTAAATATGTATTAACATGCACTTATTATGCATTTAATATGGTTCTCTTAACTTATATGCATAAATGCACATTTAAGTTTCATTAATTCTTCATAACCAATTTATTACACTTTAATTCCATTTATTAAGGTTAAACCATTGGTTTTCCTTGCAATTAATGTCATTTATTTAAGTTTTAAGTGCAGGAACACTTACTATTAAGTTCAGGAACCATTCAATCAACAAAATTGCACAAACCAAGTCATTAGGCACCCAAATAAGCCATTTTGACCAATTCTCTACCGAGAATTAATAATTCTCGGTATGAGCAGCAAAACTGGCCCAATTTCAGGACGAAGAATTGCCTGAAAGTCGCGTGTCGCGGTCGCGGCTTTGCGATTCTCGGTCGCGACACGCGACCTGTAGGCATTTCTCAATCCGATTTTGACACCAAATTTTGCCTATTCCTATTCCTATTCTACCTATACACCTACAACCCTATATAAACCTACCTCTTACACAAACCTCACATCACCTCTATTTTTAACCAATCCCTTACTCTAAACTCTTCCCCATAAATCTACTTTTACTCTTCCCAATTTATTCATTACCATTCCTATATTCTTTTTCCATTTCAATCACTTCCATTTCAAACCCCCAAACTCATCTTCAAGCTTTACTCTTTCTCTCAATTCCTTTTTCTTCTTCTTCTTCTTCTTCTCAAACCCTAAAAAACATTAAACACCATCACCATGGTTAGGACTAAGCGTGTTGGTAACAAGCCCGCTGTTACGGAAGCTAATCGCCTTCGGGTTCAATGTGGAGCTTATTTTGACATCGCTTCGGAGGAAGAAGCCGCTCGTTTCAAACATTTTTCACAAGCCGACCGCCAATTTGTAGATATGCACTTCTTAGACTTCCATTCGGTAAGAACATTGAATTTCTCTACTCGAATTGATGCTTTTATTGAAGCTTTGGGTTGGCAAGAATTCGTTAATATGCGTTTCCCGCGTATTAATGAATATGTAGTGGAATTTTTGGTCACTTTGACCATGAACAAGAAGAAAACTTCCATCTCTTTTAGGAATGAAGGTACAACTTACACCATTGATTATGAAGCAATGGGAAACATGTTTGGTTTCCCTACTTCTGATTTTTATGATAAGCCTCGGGATTTTGATAATGATGCTGTTTGGCAAACTCTCTCGGATCAAGATTATTTTAATTCGAAAAACACTTCAAGCAAGTTGATTAAGGACAATTGTGTGTTCTTCTTTCATAAGTATTTGAGTTTCTCCTTGTTTGGTCGTGTTGAGAGTTCCAAGATTCAGGTTCGGGATTTGTATGTTTTGGATAGTTTGCTTAAAGGCTTGCGGATTGATAGCAATGGTATTTTGTTTGATAATTTGTTCCGTGCTTCGAGGGCTAGTACCATTCAAATCCCTCTTTGTAATTTTATCACCGCTATTGTGTTGGGAGCACGGGGTGAGTTGGCCGATTATGACATGTCCACCTACCGTGGGTATGTTCCACTTTTGGACATCTCGGCTCTTGAGCGAGCTCATTTATTGCTTCCACAAGGACCTCCCGTCTTTATTTCCTATGCTACCCGTATTGCCCACCTTCGTGGCACTATGGGTGGTGGCGCTTCAAGTTCTCAATTTGTAGGTACCGAAGGCGGCGGAGAGGCGGAAGGCGAGGAGGATGAACCACCGGGTCAAGCACAACCCCAAGCACCTCAAGCGGAGGATGATCCGGTGGATTTGCGGAGGATTTTGAACCAAATCAATTCCAACAATCGTCAAATGAATTTAAGAATTGATGATTTGGTTGAAAATAATATGGTGATGAATGACAACCTCAACTTTTTGAGACGTGAGCATAGATCGACTCGGCATCAGATGCTTTCCTTTTTCCGACGCCGAAATGTGGAGACTTCACCTACACCTCCGGATTCCCCGCCTCAAGCTTAGGTTGTTTTCTTTATTTTCTTTTTATCTTGTTATATTTGGTACAATTTTCATTTTCATATGTTTGGTACATTTTCTATTTTTAATTTCATATTGAATGTTCTATTTTCTACAATTTCAATCTTTGTTTCATATGCCTTATTTCGTATTTATTTTTTTTATGTTTTCTCCATTTTTGCACAAATGAGGACATGGTCCAATTTAAATGTGGGAGGAGATATACATATATCATTTCCACATATACGAATAAATGCTACGAAAATATTATTTTGCAAAATGAATAAATGCAACGAATAATCTTATACAAATGCAACACATTTTATTTTTCATATGTTCATAAATTAACCATAAGTTAATATGATTATTTGTTTAGGTTATCATTATCGTTAGAAATAATATTTCTATACGGGTAATATTTTTCATATTTTTCACAAATCTCCGATACGATTTTAAGTAAAATTGTCTCGAGTGAATGTATTTAAGTAAAAAAAATTCTTTATTTTCAATCTCTATTTTATATCATACAATTCATGATACAATAAATCTTATTTTAAGTTTTCAATTAGGTTTATAGGCATTAAATTGAACTAACAATTTTAGCTCGGTTTGATTTCGTCTTACATTAACACCAATTGAAGTTTTAAAGGAAACTTTAGCCATAATACATGTTGAATTTTAAGTCAATATAGGATGAATGTGCTATCTTTCTTTTTTCCAATTTCAATATTATAATTCATATTAATTAATCGATTAGTTGAATTCTTAACTTTTGGCCACGATTGAGACCAACCTTATCACAATCGAGGTATGAAAGGGAAGAATAATTAAGTACCGTTTACTTTTGGCCACGGTTGCGACCACCCTTATCACAATCGAGGTATGGAAGGAACGTTTAGATAAAAAAAAATAATAATAATAATAAGCGTGTATAAGTTTAAAGTAACGATTGCGTCCACCCATGGCATGGTCGGTACCTCTTAAGCAAACACAAAGCAATAAAATACGTATAAAGTTACGATCAAGACCACCCTTATCTCGGGCGTAACCAAGGAAATAAATTAATCCTAAGTACTTATTTAAATTTAATATATCTCATATATTAGTTTAGGTTTGGGAAAGGAAATTTTAGTGCTTTGAAATGCTTTGAGATGAAAGATTAAATAGCATGCGTGCTTATATCGTCCCGAATAATTCAATTCAAAATTGAAAATACAAGACGAATGATATATCGTATTTATCCTAAGTTAGTTTGATGTTTTGCGTATAAATTTACCATGCGAAGCTAGTCTTTTCGGCTTAACTAATTCAAAAGGTAATGCCAAGATATATGTTTTATTTTCATAAAGAGATTAGTTAAAGAATAAATTCAGAGAAATTTTGCTCGGGACTAGCAAAAGATTAAGTGTGGAGATTTGTTAAGCCCAAAATATACCTAAAATATCATTAGTAATTACATCAATATTGCTACGAATTTATGCTATTTATACCTATTTAGAATACTTTTACTCCCGAATATGTTTCTTTCATGCAAGGTACATAAATATTTGGTAAAATCCAAATAGGAGTAAAAAGAGCTCAAAAAAAGAAGAAAAACCCTACAAAAGGAGTCGAAGACGACGAAAATTAATAACGCCAAGTCGAGGACACGAACGAAAGCCGGAGAGGTGAAAAACGCTCCGTGTCGCGACCGCGGCCCCCACATTCTCGGTTGCGACACGTGTTCCTCAGCCCTCTTTCCCTTCGTCCGAAGACCAAATTGTTGCTCCCCCATTCTCGGTAGAGAATTTAATATTCTCGGTACGAGCAGGAGTTTTTAGAAGCCTAGTTACACACTTTCGTTTTCGACGAAACGCGATCGTTCGGGTGGATAAAGACATCCTTTCGCAGCGGACACGATCCTTCGCAGCAGACACGATCTTTCGCAGCGGACACGATCCTTCGCAACGGACACGATCCTTCACAACGGACACGACACTTCAATCAAGACTCTTCAACATCTATAAATAAAGAGTTGATGGAAAGTTGATGGATAGTGTGATATGTGTAGAAGAAAGAGATTAGTATAGAATTTATGCAGAAATTCCGAATCAAGTGATTCAGAAGTTAGATTTCGATTCTGTTCAAAAGCAATATGATGTACACACATTGTTTACTAAATAATAACAAACTCAGTAGCGTTTAGACATTGTTCCAGTTTAGTTTACATTTTGGTAGTAGACCGACCCAGTCTCTATTACGAAGATTCAACGAGAAGATTGAGTAGAGGATCCGCCCCTGAGCCTGACAAACTCTAACGAAACCCAAGGAAAGGATTGACAACCCGTTCACTTGCACGCCGTCGAATGTTTCCATGCTCCATGTTCTCTGTAAACTTGTATCAATTTATATTTCATCTAATAAAGTCCGTTCTATTCGATAGATTTTTATGCAGCACTTATGGTAACCAATCCACTAAAGTGACTGCTGGTGTTTTCATTAAAACGTAGTTTAATTCAAAATCTTTACAAGGAAACTTTGTTGAACACTTAGGCAAATTATTATCTCGGTAGAGTTTTAATTTGGTTAAGGGCAATTATCCCGGATAAGGGTTTTGTCGCGTTCAAAGCCTATTAATTAGAGGTTCCATCATTTATTTCATCTTTATAATTCGTACAAAGTTTAAAGTTGTTTTCTTTGTTTAATGCAAACAAATATACTTGTTTACTTTTCTAAAGTACTAAAACGTTCCTGTTTTGCAAATTCATTCTTAAATCAGATATTTTCTAACATCTTCATACTCTAATCTAATTCTTATTCTAGCAATTTCAAAACCAAAAACGATTAAACGATTTTTCCATATTATAAACCTAAAAGTAAATTTAACCGATTCAGAATAAGTTTTTGTTAAAAAACGTTCCCTATGGGATCGATATCTTTTATTACTACAAGCGTATACCGTGCACTTGCGGAAATCGCTCAACAACAGCTATGTAATGAGATTCCTTAGGATTAGATTGATATCTAGCACAATAGCATACTGAGAACTGAATGTCCGGTCTACTTGCTGTTAAGTAAAGTAGAGAGCTTATCATACCTCGATACAATTTGCTGTCTACCGACTTACCATTCTCGTCAGCGCAGAGGATAGTGTCAGTGCCCATAGGAGTGGATATTGGCTTGCAATTTTCAAGATCATATTTCTTCAATATCTCCTTGGCATATTTAGCTTGACTGATGAAGATGCCATTTTTCCCTTGTTTGATTTGAAGTCCAAGGAAGAAGTTGAGTTCTCCCATCATCGACATTTCAAACTCAGTCTGCATTTGCTTGCTAAATTCCTTGCACATTGACTCATTAATAGCACCGAAAATAATACCATCAACATATATTTGAGCCAGCAGGGTATCTTTACCATTTCTCTTAATGAATAAGGTTGTATCAGCTTTGCCCCTGACATAGTTTCTAGTCAGCAGGAAACTGGTCAGCCTCTCATACCAAGCACGTGGTGCTTGCTTGAGGCCGTACAGAGCCTTTTTGAGTTTATAAACGTGGTTTGGGAATTTAGGATCCTCAAACCCTGGAGGTTGATTAACATAAACTTCCTCGTTTATAACTCCATTAAGGAATGCACTCTTAACATCCATTTGAAATAGTTTAAAGTTCATATAGCTTGCATAAGCGCATAAAATTCTAATAGCCTCTAGCCTTGCCACTGGGGCAAAGGTCTCACCGTAGTCAATACCTTCTTGCTGACTGTAGCCCTGAGCTACAAGCCTTGCTTTGTTCCTGACTACATTTCCTTGCTCATCCAGCTTGTTGCGGAAGACCCATCTTGTTCCAATGGTCTTCTGACTCCTTGGATGTGGCACTAACTCCCATACATCGTTTCTTCTGAATTGGTCAAGTTCCTCTTGCATTGCGCTCATCCAGAATTCATCTTCCTCAGCATCAGCGAAGTTCTTAGGTTCCTGAACTGAGACGAAGGCTACATTATTGAGGTATCTCCTGAGTTGGTTTCTTGTCATCAGGGTATTCTCAGCGGCATCAAGAATAGCACTCTCTCAGTGTCCTCTTGGTATCCTTATCTCCTTTGGTAGATTTATGTCTTGTGCTGTCTGTGTTTCAACAATCTCTGCAGGTGAAGATTGGTCAGTGAAAACAATATTTGGTTCACTTTTACCTTTGGTCAGCCCTTGAGTGAATGACTCAGCGGCTGTATCTTGATCAGCGGGTACTGAGTGTGGATCATCCTCGGTCAGTGGCAGATATCTTCCTGCAGGGTTAGTTTCGTCGAACTCAACATTTACTGACTCTTCTAAAACTTGAGTTCATTTATTGAAAACTCTGTATGCTTTGATGTTTGTTGAGTAGCCTAAAAAGATAGCTTCATCAGCTTTTGAGTCAAACTTAGCTAGGCTATCTTTGGTGTTTAAAATAAAACATTTACAGCCAAAGGCACGAAAGTATCCAATGTTAGGCTTTCGTCCTTTCCAAAGTTCATATGGGGTTTTCTTTAGTATAGGTCTAACAAGAGCCCTATTAAGAATATAGCACGCTGTGTTAACAGCTTCTCCCCAAAAGTACTTTGGAAGCCTATGCTCACTCAGCATTGTCCTGGCTATTTCAACCAAGGTTCTGTTCTTCCTTTCAACAACCCCATTTTGTTGAGGCGTCCTAGGAGCAGAAAAATTATGGTCAATGCCGCTGGCTTCACAGAATTCAACAAACTGTTGGTTCTTGAATTCTCCACCATTATCACTTCGAATGTGAGCCAATTTTAGGTCTTTATCATTTTCAAGTTTTCTAACCAAATTTGAAAATGTCTCAAAGGTTTCATCCTTGCTACTCAGCAAGATGATCCAAGTGTACCGAGAGAAGTCATCTATAATGACCAAGGAAAATCTTCTTCCACCCAGACTCGGCGGTTGGACTGGACCGAAGAGATCCAAGTGTAGTAACTCTAACGGTCGCTTAGTTGAGACAATATTTTTACTATGAAAAGATTGTTTGGTTTGTTTTCCAGCTTGGCAAGCGTGGCATAGTTGATCTTTTTCAAATTTAAGTTCTGGCAGTCCCTCAACCAATTGCTTTCTTGCTAATTTGGCCAGGAGGTCCATGCTTACATGACCAAGTCTCCTGTGCCATAGCCAGGAATTTTCTTCCTTTGAAACTAAGCATACAGTTTTTGAAAACTTTTTCTCCAAGTTCAGCATGAAGACATTATCAATGCGAGGGCAGTTAAAATCAACTCATTAGTTTTACCCTCGTATATTTTACATCCAGTGTCATCAAATATAACTTTTCTCCCATTATCACATAGATGAGATACGCTGAGTAAGTTATATTTGAGTCCGCTGACTAGGGAGACTGACTCAATAGTAGGATTACCTCCAACGGTTCCTGACCCTACTATCTTACCCTTTTTGTTGTCTCCAAAACTTACGCTTCCTCCTCGTTTACGCTCGAATGTGATGAACTGAGTTTCATCACCAGTCATATGCCTTGAGCATGCACTGTCAATATACCACATCTTTGACTTCTCGGCACATCTCAGGCTTACCTGCAATGTAACTAGTTACTTTTAGGTACCCAATTCTTTTTGGGTCCTTGCTTGTTAGGTTCAACAGGTAAAGCATCATATTTTATTTTATATGGTCATTCTTTCCACAGAAGTCACATCTGACTTTCCGTTTAGGATTTTTCACTGACTGGTCAGCACCCCAGTACTGAGTGTGCCAGCACACCTTTGTGGTGTTTCCTTTCTTCCCACAGAAGTCACACTGGACATTCCACTAGGGATTCCATCTCTGCTGACCAGTACTTCGGTACTGAGCATTCAGAGGAATATTTCTTTTGTTTGGAACCTTTAGTTGGTTCTGAATGGATGTGACGTCCTTTCTCAGTTTCTTGGAATCTGATTGGACCTCAGAGAAAAACTTTTGCATAATTCTGATATTACTATGCAAATCTGAGTTGTCCTGAAGAAGACATCGAAGGTCACTCAGTTTGACCTCGTCAACCTCGTCACATCGCCTGCTGAGTGCTCTAATTTTCTTATTACACTTTTTGACAAGTGTATAGAGGTCACTCAGGGCATTAACCATTTCATTTCTGAGCTGGGGAAGTGATATTACCTCATTTGATTGCTCCTCGTCGTCAGATGCAATGGAGGGGTCAGCATGCTCAGAGATGCACGGCTCAGCAAGTTCGTCAGCCATAAAACAGATCTTTGCTGACTCAGTGGCATCAGCTTCTGATGATGAAGACTCATCACTGTTGCTCCATGTTGCCACCATTGCCTTTTTGCCGTTCTTCCTTTCTTTCCTCAGCGTGGGGCAGCTTGACTTAATATGGCCAGTTTGATGACATTCAAAGCATGTAATGGGCTTTGAGTTGTCCTTCTTGTATTTGCTGTCGCTGGACTCAGCTTTATACTTATCAAACTTTCTGTAAGGCTTCTTAGAATATTTGTCATTCTTTTTGAACAACCTTTTCATCTTCCTGGTGAACATAGCCATCTCCTCATCATCTGTTGAGCTCCCATCAGTGGAGTCAGCTTTCATGACAAGAGACTTTTGCTTCTTGTCTTCAGACTTTTCCTTCACCTCGAAATTCTTCATCGAGATCTCATGGGTCAGCAGTGAGCCGATGAGTTCATCATATTTATAGGTGGTTAAGTCTTGAGCTTCCTTAACAGCTGTCTTCTTTGCTTGCCAGTTTTTAGGAAGACTCCTAAGAATCTTCTTGACTTGTTCTTCCTCGGTGAAGATCTTCCCAAGTCTCTTGAGCTCGTTGATGATGTTTGTAAACCTTGCATTCATGTTAGATATTCCTTCATCATCGTTCATTTCGAACAGCTCGTATAATCTCATCTGCTGGTTCACCTTGGACTCCTTCACTTTGTTTGTTCCTTCGTAGGTGACTTCCAGCTTCTTCCAGATCTCTTGTGCCGACTCACAACCTGATATCTTATTATATTCTGCAGCATCAAGCGCACAGTGAAACATATTTATAGCCGAAGCGTGATTTTGTAGCTTCTTGAGACCATCCTCTGTCCATTTGGCCTCAGCTTTGACAACTGTTTGGCCAGCCAAAACTTCAACAGGAACAAACGGGCCTTGGACTATTGAAAGCCATGCACTCATGTTTGTTGCCTGAATAAAGTTTTTCATCCTATTCTTCCAGAAGGTATAGTTAGACCCGAAGAATAGGGGAGGCCGAGTAATGGACAGCCCCTCAGGTAAGATCTGAGTTGTTTGGTTTCCTGGGAGAAACCGAGTGCTGTTTTCAGCCATAGTGGGGATCAGCTCAAGGTAGTTAAACCTTTCACAGTGAGCTTTTAAGCTCTGATACCACTTGTTGGTCCCTTATAACGTAACAAGTTAGTTCCAAGGGGGGGGGGGGGGTAGGAACTATTTAAAATTTTAATACGTTAAGGCTGACTTCTTTTTCTTTGAAAAAGGATTACACAGCGCGTTGAGTAAATAAGACACTAGCTTAGTCAACTGGTGACTAAGTCAGCTTCTTTCGTTGAGTCAGGAGATAGCACTTTGAGTCTATTCCTGAACTCAGACACTCAATACACACAACTCAGCTTGACCTCTTTACTTGGTCGGTTTTGATTAAGCAAGCAATATATATATTAAGGAGTTTAAGGTTAGAAAGATATTACTCAGCAGATTTATCCAGGTTCGGCCTCCAAGCCTACGTCCTGTCCCCGGAACACGTTCCGAGATTTCGAATTCTCTACTGAGCTCTTTAACGGTAGAGCATCAAACCTTTTACAACTTAGAAGCTGAGTATAACAAGAGTACCTTCCTCTATACCTCTACTCACTCCTAATCTCACGCTGAGTACTATAACCGAGTACTCAGCCTCTCCTTTCTAATCTCTAGAAATGATAAATATTTGTCCTAAACAACAATTGCTAAGACATTTTAGATGATTGAATAATCACTCTAGACTTTTACACAAAAGATATAGAATTTGGTGAAAGAATTTGCTTTGGTTTTTCTTACAGAGCTTTGAGTAGAATTTTGGTCAGCGTAATGGCTTAATCAAGTTCTGTGTCAAATGAAGCAACTAAAGGGCTTTATTTATAGAGACGTCTAAGGCATCGGTCATTTTGAATTTCGAAATAACCGTTGGAGGGAAACGGCTTCCTGTCGTTGTCACTTAGTCTTGCTCAGAGCTCTCGACCAATCAGATTTGAGTATCTTCTGTCCTCGGTCAGTGTTGAGCAGCTTTTAGTCAGCTCGGCAGAATGTCTCTCCATTTATGGTAAGGTCAACTAGACAGCGTTCTGTGTCTTCTGAACTTTACCCAAAGTGGAATTACTTTGTCTGGAAGTTGTTCTTGCTTAGCTGCTGTCTCGTACTCTTTGTCGATTCAACTCAGCGGCTTCACTCCGAAGTTGTTCAACGAAGGTCTTCTAGATCCTTCTCTTGCTGAGTTGCGTTTTGATCATAACGACAGCGTTTTGTACACGCGGGCCGAGTTGTCTTGATCTGTTTGACATGGGCTTTGACTTCCGTATTGGGCTTTGGCCTTTTACTCTTTATGTCTTATAAATAATTATAACTCAACATTGAACAAACACATTAGTATAATAAATCAAAGCATTTAAACTTAGTGTGTTTAGAATATATTTAATTTTACTTAAATAATTTTGTCAAATAAAAATCATGTGGAAAGGTGTTTCAACAAGTCGAACCTGGAAGGAATCCTTTGTTTGATAGGATTCTGGAAGGTTCGCTTGATCTTTTGGAGATTGAGGAACCTGCTAGCGGCAGCAGGCTTGGGCCGCCATGGTTGCATTTGGGCCGTTTGTGGTTGTTTTGGATTGTTTATTTGCTTGGCTTGGGCCGTAATGCGGATAATACTAACGTTATGCGTGTGACATCATTTTGTAGGATATATATATATATATATATATATATATATGTGGAAGAGTTCTTAATGGAGAGTCTCCATTCATGGAGACTAATATATTCTGATTAAATGACCTGCTATAGTAGGTTACCAATAGGTTATCAGGTTACCTAGATGTATATTTCTCTCTCTATAATAAATGATTGTCCATGTTTTCCAAAAAATAATCTCTCTCCATAATAAATCCATAATAATAATTGGTATATAAAATCATATATAAAAAAAATAAAAAATAAAGACTAAAATCGTCCTTCTTACTCTATTTAAACCATGCTTGATTGTGATAATAATTTAATTTATGCTCTCTCGATTTTCTCTTCCAACACCCCATTTGGAAGCTGTGACCATTAAAACCAGCATTTTCTCCCTGGAGAAACATTTGTAATGCAGGTTTTCATTCGAGAGGCTTGTGTCTAGTGCTGGTAAAGAATGCATAATCACCATGTATGCATATATATGAACTTATAACTCTATACATACTTTTTTTTATTCAACTCTATACATACATTTACTTGCATCACAAAGGGGAAAATATTATTTTGTGGTTTTTGATCAAGTATTGAATTTTGCATCGGAATATATATCTAAAAACTTTATGTATAGTAAACTCTATAAAAATAATTAAGATGTTCAAAATATTAGTGGTCTCCATCCATTTACCTATATAAATAGAAATGATAAATATTTAAATGAATTATGATACGTATAAAATTCCTTTACCTAAATACCCCTAAAGTTTACGGCTAAGAGCAATTTTTCTCTAACGTCTAAAATAGTGCAATTTTGCACCTAACCTTGGCAGTGAAGAGTAAGTTCACCCCTAACATTGATAAATTTTTAAATTGAGCTTACAACCATAAGGATTTAAATCGACTTTACAATCCTAAAGATTTATAAATTGAGCTTATATCTATTATGTTAGGGGTTGTAAGCTAAATGATTATTTGTAAATAAATAAAAGCTTAAAGAAATAAAAAAACATAAGAATTTACAAATTGAACTTACAATTCTAAGGATTTACAATTTGAGCTTACAATCCTCAAATTTTATAAATTGAGCTTACAATCCTAATGATTTATAAATTGAGCTTACATTAAGTTACTTTCCAACTTAGTTATATTATATCATTTGAATCAACCTCGCATGATATCAACCTATTGGTACGATGTCATTTTACACGTATTCCGATGATGACTTATTTATTATTACCATCACCTATATTACCCTTGAATGACATCCTACTAATTAAAAATGTCAAAATTTTTATGAGAAATTGGTATATTGGTAACTATGATGACAGTTTACATAATAATTTCAATCATTGTAGCGTTTTACAAATGATATAGGACATAATCAATTATGTCATGAGATTTTTTTCAGATAACATATTCGTTTCATTTATTTGTCTTCCTATATTTCTTTATATGAAATTTAAGTTTAGTGATGTTTCCGTTGAGTAATATTTTAGTTCAGTAATGTTTCAGTTTAGTAATGTTTCAGTCTAGTGATGTTTCAGTTGAGTAATATTTCAGGTCAGTGATGTTTCAGTTTAGTAATATTTTAGTTGTGTAATGTTTCAGTTTAGTGATGTTTCAGTTTAGTAATATTTGAGTTCAGTGATGTTTTAGCTTAGTAATGTTTCAGTTAGTAATAATGCAATTCAGCGATGTTTCAGTTGAGTAATATTTCAGTTCAGTATTTCATTTCAATGATGTTTAAATTCAATAATATTTCAGTTTAGTAATGTTTCTGTCTAGTAATGTTTCAATTTAGTAATATTTCAATTCAGTGATGTTTCAGTTTAGTAATGTTTCAGTTCAGTAATATTTCAGTTCAGTAATGTTTCAGTTTATTAATATTTCGGTTTAGTGATTTTCAGTTCAGTTATATTTCAGTTTAGTGATGTTTAAGTTTAGTAATATTTAAGTTCAGTGATGTTTAAGTTTAGTAATATTTAAGTTCAGTGATGTTTCAGTTCAAATAATATTTCAGTTCAGTGATGTTTTAGTTTCGTGAAGTTTCGGTTTAGTAATGTTTCAATTGAGTAATGTTTCAATTCAGTGATATTCCAGTTCACTAATGTTTTAGTTGAGTGATATTTTAGTTCAGTCATGTTTCAGTTTAGTAGTGCTTCAGTTTAGTAATGTTTCAGTTTATTAATGTTTCAGTTCAGTAATATTTCAGTTCGGTAATGTTTCAGTTTAGCAATATTTCAGTTTAGTAATGTTTCAATTTAGTATTGTTTCAGTTTAGTGATGTTTCAGTTTAGTAATGTTTTGGTTTAGTGATGTTTCAATTCAGTGATATTTCAACTCAGTAATATTTCAGTTTGGTAATGTTTCAGCTTAGTAATGTTTCAGTTTAATAATATTTGAGTTTAGTAATGTTTTAGTTCAGTAATGTTTCTGTTTATTAATATTTTAGTTCAGTGATGTTTCAGTTCGATGATGTTTTAGTTCAGTAATATTTCATTTTAGTAATGTTCCAGTTCAGTTATGTTTCAGTTTAGTAATATTTCAGTTTAGTAATGTTTTAGTTAAGTGATGTTTCAGTTCAGTAATGTTTCACTTTAGTCATGTTTCAGTTTAGTAACGTTTCAGTTCAGTGATGTTTCAGTTTAGTAATGTTTCAATTCAATGATGTTTCAGTCTAGTAAAATTTCAGTTCAATGATGTTTTAGTTCAGTAATGTTTCAATTGAGTAATGTTTCAGTTTAGTGATATTTCAGTTCAGTGCTATTTCAGTTTAGTAAAATTTCAGTTCAATGATGTTTCAGTTTAGTAATGTTTCAATTTAATAATGTTTCAGTTTAATAATATTTCAGTTTAGTAATATTTCAGTTTAATGATGTTTCTGTTTAGTAATGTTTCAGTTTAGTGATGTTTCAGTTTAGTGATTTTTCAGTCCATTAATGTTTTATTTTAGTGATGTTTCAGTTCAGTGATGTTTCAGTACAGTGATATTTTAGTACAGTGATTTTTTAGTACAGTGATGTTTCAGTTCAGTAATATTTCCATTTAGTAATGTTTTAGTTCAGTAATGTTTTAATTCAGCAATGTTTCAGTTTAGTAATATTTCAATATTGAGATTTTTAGTTCAGTAGTATTTCAGTTTAGTGATGTTTCAGTTTAGTGATTTTTCAGTTCAATAATGTTTCAGTTTAGTGATGTTTCAGTTCAGTGATGTTTCAGTTTAGTAATATTTTAGTTCAGTGATGTTTCTGTTCAATGACGTTTCAGTTCGGTGATGTTTCAATTAAATGATATTTCAGTTTAGTAATATTTCAGTTTAGTGATATTTCAGTTCAATTATGTTTCAGTTTAGTAATTTTTCAGTTTCATAATGTTTGAGTTTAGTAATGTTTGAGTTGAGTAAGATTTGAGTTTAGTAATGTTTCAGTTTAGTAATAATTCAATTCAGTGATGTTTCAGTTGAATAATATTTCAGTTTTGTGATGTTTTAGTTTAGTAATGTTTCAGTTCTGTGATATTTCAGTTCAGTAATGTTTTAGCTCGGTAATGTTTCACTTCATTAATGTTTTAGTTCAGTAATGTTTCAGTTGAGTGATGTTTCGGTTTAGTGATGTTTCAGTTCAGTGATGTTTCGGTTTAGTAATATGTTAGTTCAGTGATGTTTCTGTTTAATAATGTTTTAGTTGGGTGATGTTTCAGTTCAATGATGTTTCAGTTCAATGATATTTCAGTTTAGTAATATTTCAGTTTTGTGATATTTTAGTTCAGCTATGTTTCAGTTTAGTAATCTTTCAGTTTCATAATGTTTCAGTTTAGTAATGTTTTAGTTCAGTGATATTTCAGTTGAGTAATATTTAAGTTCAGTGATGCTTTAGTTTAGTAATGTTTCAATTTAGTACTAATTCAATTCAGTGATGTTTCAGTTGAGTAATATTTCAGTTCAGTGATGTTTTAATTCAGTAATGTTTCAGTTCCATGATATTTCAATTTAGTAATGCTTCAGCTCAGTAATGTTTCAGTTCATTAATGTTTAAGTTTAGTAATGTTTCAGTTCAGTAATGTTTCAGTTTAATAATGTCTCAGTTCAGTAATATTTTATTTGAGTAATATATCAATTTAGTAACGTTTTAGTTCAGTAATGTTTCAGTTCAGTAATATTTCAGTTCAGTGATGGTTCAGTTTAATAATGTTTCAGTTCAATCATGTTTCATTTTAGTAATATTTCAGTTTAGTAATGTTTCAGTTCAGTGATGTTTCAATTTAGTAACGTTCAGTTCAGTAATGTTTCAGTTCATTAATGTTTTAGTTGAATGATGTTTTAGTTTAGTGATGTTTCAGTTTAGTAATGTTTCAGTTTAGTAATGTTTCAGTTTAGTAATGTTTCAGTTGAGTGATGTTTCAGTTTAGTTATGTTTGAGTTCAGTAATATTTCAGTTTAGTAATGTTTCAGTTCAGTAATGTTTCAGTTTAGTAATGTTTCAGTTCATTAATGTTTCAGTTCAGTAATCTTTTAGTTCAGTAATGTTTCAGTTAAGTGATGTTTCAGTTCAGTAATATTTCAGTTCAGTAATATTTCAGTTCATTAGTGTTTCATATTTCAGTTCAGTGATGCTTCACTTCAGTAATATTTCAGTTTAGTAATGTTTCAATTTAGTAATATTTCAGATCAGTAATATTTTAGTTCAGTTGTGTTTCAGTTCAATAATATGTCAGTTTAGTAATGTTTCACTTTAGTGATGTTTCAGTTCAACCATATTTTAGTTGAGTAATGTTTCAGTTTATTAATGTTTTACTTTAGTATTATTTTAGTTTAGTGATGTTTCAGTTCCGTAATATTCCAGTTCAGTGATGTTTTAGTTTAGTGATGTTTCGATGGAGTGATATTCAATTTATTAATATTTCAGCTCGGAGATATTTCATTTTAGTAATGTTTCAGTTTAGTAATATTTCAGTTTAGTGATGTTTCAGTTCAGTAATGTTTCAGTTCAGTAATGTTTCAGTTCAGTAATTTTTCAGTTGAGTAATGTTTCAGTTTAGTAATGTTTTAGTGCAGTAATGTTTTAGTTTAGTAATATTCCAGTTAAGTGATGTTTTTAGTTTAGTACTGTTTCAGTTTAGTAATATTACAGTTCAGTAATGTTTCAGTTGAGTGATATTCCAGTTCAGTAATATTTCAGCTGAGTGATGTTTCAGTTCAGTAATGTTTTAGTTTAGTAACATTTCAGTTCAGCGATGTTTGAGTTTAGTAATGTTTCAGCTCAGTGATGTTTCAGTTTCATGATATTTCAATTCAGTAATATTTGAGTTTAGTAATATTTCAGTTTAGTGATGTTTCCGTTCAGTAACGTTCAGTTCCGTAATGTTTCAGTTCATTACTGTTTCAGTTGAATGATGTTTTCGTTTAGTGATGTTTCAGTTTAGTAATGTTTCAGTTGAGTGATGTTTGAGTTCAGTTATGTTTGAGTTCAGTAATATTTCAGTTCAGTAATATTTCAGTTTAGTAATGTTTGAGTTCAGAAATGTTTCAGTTTAGTAATCTTTTAGTTCAGCAATGTTTCAGTTTAGTGATGTTTCAGTTTAGTAATATTTCTGTTCATTAATATTTCAGTTTATTAATATTTCAGTTTAGTGATGTTTTAGTTCAGTAATGTTTTAGTTCAGTAATGTTTCAGTTCAATGATGTTTCAGTTCAATAATGTTTCAGTTTAGTAATGCTTCAGGTTAGTAATATTTCAGTTCAGTAATGTTTCAGTTGAGTGATGTTTGAGTTTAGTTATGTTTGAAGTCACTAGTATTTCAGTTTAGTAATATTTGAGTTTAGTAATGTTTCAGTTTAGTAATCTTTGAGTTCAATAATGTTTCAGTTCAGTGATGTTTCAGTTCAGTAATATTTCAGTTCAGTGATGTTTCAGTTTAGTGATGTTTTAGTTCAGTAATATTTCAGTTCAGTGATGTTTTAGTTCAGTAATATTTCAGTTTAGTAATGTTTCAGTTCAGTTATGTTTCAGTTCAGTAATGTTTCAGTTTAGTAATCTTTTAATTCAGTAATGTTTCAATTCAGTGATGTTTTAGTTCAGTAATATTTCAATTCAGTAAAATTTTAGTTCAGTGATGTTTCAATTTAGTGATGTTTCAATTCAGTAATATTTCAGTTTAGTGATGTTTTAGTTCAGTAATATTTTAGTTCAATAATATTTCAGTTCAGTAATCTTTTAGTTTAGTAATTTTCAATTCAGTAATGTTTCAGTCCAATAGTGTTTTAGTTCAGTAATGTTTCAGTTGAGTAAGGTTTCAGTTTAGTAATATTTCAGTTAAGTGATGTTTAAGTTTAGTGATGTTTTAGTTCAGTGATATTTCGGTTCAGTGATGTTTTGGTTCATTGATATTCAGTTTAGTAATATTTCAGTTCAGTGGTGTTTCAGTTCAGTAATGTTTTAGTTTAGTAATATTTCAGTTCAGTGATGTTTCAGTTTAGTGATGCTTCAGTTCAGTAATATTTCAATTCAATGATGTTTTAGTTCAGTAATATTTTAGTTCAGTAATGTTTCAGTTCAGTAATATTTTAGTTAAGTGATGTTTTAGTTTAGTAATGTTTCAGTTTAGTAATATTCCAGTTCAGTAATGTTTCAGTTGAGTGATATTTCAGTTCAGTAATGTTTCAGTTGAGTGATGTTTCAGTTCAGTAATATTTTAGTTTAGTAACGTTTCAGTTTAGTAATGTTTGAGTTCAGTAATGTTTCAACTCAGTGATATTTCAGTTTCTGATGTTTCAGTTCAGTTTTGTTTAATGTTTCAGTTCAGTGATGTTTCAGTTCAGTGATGTTCAGTTCAGTAATATTTCAGTTCAGTAATGTTTCTGTTCAGTCATGTTTGAGTTTCGTAAAGTTTTCTGTTTAGTGATATTTATGTTACGTTACTTTATGTTTGTGTGAGGATATAAATCAATTGCATGAAGGGAGTAGTGTTTAATACGACATCTAAATGGATGACACTAAACATTTATTATTGTCATTAGTGTGGCATTAGAATATATGAATTATAGAGATTGTAAGTTTAATGATGGTTTATAAATAAATGAATGCTTATGGAAATAAAAAAATTTAAGGATTTACAAATTGATCTTGGAATCATAAGGATTTACAAATTGAGCTTACAATCCTAGAAAATTTATAAATTGAGTTTACAATTCTAAAGTAATAAATAAGGGGACAACACCATTAATTAGAACATCATTAATGTTGTATTTGGTTATCATAAATAATGTTGTACATTCTCAATGTCAAGGTTTTAGTGTTTCCAATGAATAATCATTTATAGGATAAATAAGTTAGGAGGTTTATTGAGATTAAATTGCTCGTAATTATTATCTTATCAAATAAGTTATTATTATCTTTATATTTAGGGTGTCTTCTATGGTTAGTTTGTATATGACAAAGTACCATTACTTGGTGTGTTTTCACCATTGGATGACGGATTAGAAAATTAATCCAATAGTGAAAACACACAAAGTAAGGCTTACTTTGTTAAAAACAAAGTAAGCATATCTTTTACCTATATTTAGATATAGTTATAGATAATAATAATAAGAGTATTATTCCGAATATAACTCTTATTAAATAACCTAATTCTATCTAACTAGGGTTTAGATATAAGAGGCTATTTATACCCCTTGCCATTGAGAATTTCGGCCAACCCTAGTCCTTCCGAGGCGAGATAAATTTCGACCCCACTGTTGAGGATGAGATTTCCACCGTTTTCTTCCATTCAATTGATTCTACCTCTTTCTCTTTATCCTTGATCTTGTGTTGATTAATTAGAGGCAATCTATTTTAGTTGCTATTCATTGGTTGAATTCTAATTGATTTGATCTTGTGTTTTTGTCTTGTGCTCATGAACTCAGATCTAGAGTTGATGGCACTTCGCTAGCAACAGTAGATAGTTCTTCAGAAAGGTATTTCCTTCTATCCCTCTTTATATGAAATAACGATTAACGGATCTTGGTTTAAAGGAAATACGTTAAAAATTTGATATTTCCACTGCCAAACGTTTGCCTATTTTCCTTCACCCGAGGCATTGAGGTACATTATTCTAAACCCTACTTCGTGATTATTGTTTATTCTCTCTAAGAATATTACTGACTTTGGCATCGGAGTGTCCCCGACCGATCCCACCAGCGCCTCACAGGGACGCATTCCGGTGAAGGAAAATCTGCAAGATATCAGTGTTAAACATTACATATTTTTGTGTTATGATCTAACGTGACAACATGACAATATGTTAAACATTACAAAATGCCGCGTTATGATCTAACACGACAACGCAACAATATGTTAAACATTACATATTGTCGTGTTATGATTTAAACGCGACAACGCGACAATTTGTTGGCTACTGAAGTTTGTCGCGTTATAATTAATATAACGCGACAACATTGAAAACACTTCTCTATTGTTGTATTAGGTCACAGAATTGCAATGCGACAGTGTAACAAGTGTCAAGAATTGTAGAGACATACTGCATTACGACATTTTCTACGACAATGTGAGTTCCAATGGGTTTTCTAATTTCAACATTATTCGTAACTAAGCTAATTTCATTTGCATTTGACATATACATTAAGTATCCATCATCTTACACATCTATTGATATTGTATGAAATTGAAATTAAAATGTAGGTAAGGATCAACCCAAGACTTACATGATTTTTGAATTGGAATGTTGGATGAACAAAGTTTTAGCTCTTGAAATGTATTGTTCTCTTGATTGTTGTAGAGAATGAACAGGGTCGGCCCTGGTCATAGGCCCGGGGTGCCGCTGCCCAGGGCCCAAGGCTAAAAGGGGCCCAAAAAATTTAATTTTTTGAATATATATATATATATATATATTGTTATAAATTTAGTTATAATATCCATTAGGTCTAAAAATTGACTAAATAATATGATATATTAGGTCTAAAATGAGTCAAAATTTCTATTTTTAGATTTTTTTAGTACAATATTTTTAGGGAAAATTACAAATCTGGGTCAAATGGGAAGCCCATTTACATATTAAACCCATTTACTAATTCTACTACATATCTAGACTGATTTTGTGTGACTTTCCAAAAATACCCTCAATATTTACGCGGAGCTCGCCCTATCCCGTCTGACTTCGCATATTCACCCATATGCGAAGCCTGCGAAGTTAATGTTTTAATTTACTTAATGAATTTAGTTCGCATATGCGAAGCCTGCGAAGCTGAAGTTTGTTTTGCTTGATGAATTTAGTTCGCATATGCGAATGCTGGATATGATTTGAAGCTAATACGCGAAGTGGTATATAACAAAAATTGGCAAACAACAACGGATTCGAACATTAAAATCATAACATTATCAAAATTTACAACAAGATTGCCACAATAACAACATTCAAATCATAACATTATTAAAATTTACAACAAGATTGCCACAATGAACTCTACTAACCAATCATTTTAAAGTGAAACTAACTAATCCGGTACCAAGATTACGCATCCGCTTCAAAATTGGCACCGGATTAAGTTAGGTCCACTTTAAAGATTGGCACCATGGGATGGACGTGTCCCATGGTGCACCCCGAGATTGACACAACCTCTCCTAACGAACCATTTCAGGAGTGAATGTGTCAATCTTGGGGAAGTTCATCCCTATACAGGAAGGAAAATCATCTTCCCTGCAGCCCAGTACGCCGCCTTCCAGAAAGGGATGTTACGTATTCAACCATCTACAGAAAAAATTAACCGTGTTAGTTATGAAAAAGGACGATTTTGGCTTCGCGAAATGAAAATTAGCGAAGCATGCGAATGTAAATGTGCAGGGGAAGAGGTGATTTTACTTCGCATATCTATTTTTTCGCGAAGTCTGCGAGGTCTGAAATGTGACTATCTACGTCGCATATCGATGCTTTCGCGAAGTCTGCGAGGTCTGAAACGTGAGGATCTATTCGCAGACTTCGCGAACTAATCGATTCGCGAGATAGATCCATACGTTTCAGACTCTTTCTCTTCGAAGAACTTCGCAAAATCATCAATTCACGAAGTAGATCATCACTTTCCAGGCTCGTTCTCTTCGCAAAGCTTAGAGAAACCATCGATTGCGAAGTGAATTCATGAAAAAACGCAGAAAAAAATAGATACTTATATTTTTCGCCCCTTTCACCCCCAAAAGCGACAATAACAATATGATAACATGGGAAGAACGAAGGAAATAACGTAGAAAAACCATTTCTTTGATGGTAACAAGAAGAAAGAAACCAAACAACGAACAGGAAGATGAAAAACCATTTACTCGTTTTCTAGGGTTGGGAAGTTGCAGAATCAAGAGATGAAGAGATGAAAAAGAGAAATTCATTATGATTTTGACTAAATGGTGCAGATTTCGTGCAATTTAAAGGAAGAAAGGAAGATCAAAAGTCTTGAAATCATTAATGCAGGAGCAACTTTTCGCATAACCAAGGAGATAGGGGGGAGCGGTGATTCGCGAGTGGTGGAAGTGGGAAGGTCAGGGGTATTTTTGGAAAGTCACACAAAATCAGTCTAGATTTGTAGTAGAATTAGTAAATGGGTTTACTATGTAAATGGGCTTCCCATTTGACCTAGATTTGTAATTTTTCCTTTTTTTTATTAAGGGCTCATTATCTCTTATTTCGCCTAGGGCCCCTAAAATGTCAGGACCGGCCCTGAGAATGAAAAGAAATAAAAGAAGGGAAGAGGGAAACCAGTTGCTTCGATTTTATTTGCATGAAAGGGAGAATGGGAAAGATGAGGGTATTTTTGTCCAAATGAAGTTAAAATATCTAGATCGGTAAGAAGTGAGTGAAGTAGTCATAATATGTAAATGGGCTATTAAATTGACCCAGATTTGTAATTTTCCCATTTTTTAAATGTACGGAACACTTACTTTTCTTATGAAAAAACATAAATGGAAAAAACAAAACTTATATATTATCAAAGTAAAACATTTCCCACCGCTAGAGTAAGTTCAATTTATATCAATTCTGCACATATTAATAGAATGTCCAACAAAATTTAGGAAACTTGAACGTTGAAAAAAGGGAATATTTTGAATTATAAAATCATAAGAATTTGTTTATACTCATTTCAATATAGCAAAACCAAACTCTTCTCCAATATGGATTTATATACAAAACTGCAATTGCCGATAATAACACCGTTCCATACGCTATACCAAAGCTCACATAAAAAACCTCCATGTCAATGAAGCTATTGTCACTTTCTTCATTGTAAGGTAATTTTTTTGCTGCCGGAAGCGATTCTACGGCATCACAACTTTTTGACAACGGCCAACCACAAAGAAAAGGATTTCCTTTATAACTGTTTTCATTAAATGTTGCAAATTGTGCCACATTATCCGGTGTTCGGCCAGATAAATTATTGTATGACACATTGAAAACCGCGATACTGGTTAACTGTGTAAGCTGATGGGGAATTGCTCCTTGCAAGTTATTGTGCAAAAGGTCTAAACTCTCAATTTCTTTCAATTTGGAAAATGTTGGAGGAATTCTTCCAGTCAAACTGTTGTGAGAAAAGTTTAGTGCTTTGATATTTCTAAGCTCTCCAACTTCTTTAGGAATCTGGCCAGTCAAATTGTTACACGATAAATCAATTCCAGACATATAACTCAAAATTTGTTCTTCGTAGGAATATGTAGCACCCTTCACTGTTAACTCCAAGGGTTCTGCTATTGGAATAATAGCATCTTCTAAACTGGAGAAGCTAGTAAAATTTAGACATGGTAGAATATGGCCAGAAATCCTATTGTGAGAAAGATCAAGAAAACTGAAGTGCTCCAGGTTGCAAATTTCAATTGGGATTTCCCCTTGCAAATTATTATATCCCAAGAAAAGATAACTAAGTTGAGAAGATCTGTCAATCCAAGATGGAAGACTTCCAGAAAAATTATTATGGCTAAGATCTAACACTAATAGCTTGAAGCAATAATAAAATGCATTGTTCAATGATCCTTGTAGCCTATTTTTAGAGAGGTTGACTACAAGAAATGAAGAGCTAAAATTTGAAGGTAGAGTTCCAGAAATAATGTTATCTGAGAGATCCAAAACTTGAAGTCGATGCATATTTCCTATGCACTTTGGTATTCTCCCGGATATATTGTTTTGACCCATGTCTAAAAATACAAAGCCAGTGTTGTTACAGAGGCTATCTGGAATGGTACCTTTAAACTCATTTCTGGACATATCTAACTCAATCAAACCTGGGAAGTATACTCCAATTTGTGGAGGGATATAGCCATTGAAGAAATTGTCAGAAATGTCCAAGTAATTCAAGTTCACATGAGGATTAGTTGGAAGCAAAATAGGCCCTGAAAGAGAATTATTGTTTAAATAAAGATATCCTAGACTTTTGTTATTCTCTAATAACCAATATGGAAACCTACCTCTCAATTTAAGGTTAGACAGACCATCATTTGTAGGTTCTTTTGGTGATATAGAAAATTGGGTATTGCTCCAATATCACCGTATCCATTCAAATAGAGATACTCTAACTGAAACTTGGGTTTCAAATTATGATTCTCTATTTCTACATACATTGCATTATTATCAGCAGACAAGAATTTGAGTTGGGAATGGTTGAAAAGGGGAGTGAGTGAGATTAGGATATCAAAGAAATTGTAAGAGATGTCTATATATTGGAGGGATGTTAAATTCTCAAGGGGAGACAAAACCTTTCCACTAAATTGATTGTTAGAGAGGTCAAGATATTGGAGGGATGATAGACTTAACAAGGGAGACAAAGAGATGTTTCCATTGAACTGATTTGAAGAGAGATCTAGATATTTGAGGGAAGTCAAATTTTCCAAGCACCAAGGTAGATTTCCACCAAGATCATTAAACTTCAAATCAAGTGCTTGAAGATGCTTCAACTCGCACAAACCTAGAGAATTATACAAATATTTCAGTTGAAATGGCGGAATTACGAAAAACAATGTAAAAAGAAAAGGGGTTAAGGTGTAAAAATACCGCTAACGTTTTAGGTCAAGAGCAATTTTACCCCTAACGTCTAAAATGGTGCAATTTTACTCCTAATGTTTGTAGCCAAGAGAAATTTTACCCCTAACGTTGATAAATTGGATCAATTTCAAACACTATTATAAAATACAGTCATTTTTTTCTTTATTTTGCACCAATTGCATATTAATTTATTCTAAAAAAAGGATATAATGATTTTTGTAATTTAATAATAAAATTGGAGATTAATATTTATAAATTCGGTGATTTTTTTGAATTTTTTTTTTGTCTAATTCATACAAAAGACACTATATTTTTAATATTTTTTTCACATCCCAACATATGTTTGTGATTTGTTACTGATAAAATAACGCATGTGTGAAGTGTAGATGACAAGATTCATGACCGAGATGACAGTTTGATGAATTATTTCCCAAATTGACCCAATTTATCAACGTTAGTGGTAAAACTGTTTTTGACTTCCAACATTAGCGATAAAATTGCACCATTTTAGACGTTAGGGGTAAAATTGCTCCGTTAAGGGTGTTTTTGCACCTTAACCCAAGAAAAGTGATGATATATATACCTTGCGAAGTAGGTATATTGCCACTGAGACCACATCTTGGTAAGGATAAAGTTTTAAGGGATCTCATTATTCCAACGTTTTGTAGTAAATTGCTGTCCATAGCAGAATTATTCAAGTACAAGTGTTCCAAATTTTCGAAACTAGATCCTATATTATGGAAAGAAGACGAAAAATAAAGTATTCAGAACAACAATGCATATGTTAAAGAAATATGGCTAATTAATTTATTAGTCCCTATATTTTGATAAAACACATTGTTTAGTCAATGTATTTTCAAAAACACATAGTAAGGTCCCTAACCTTTTTCTCAGTGAACTGTTTAGTGCTCCGTCTATTTGTTAGACTTCGGAAATGACTAAATTATCCTTTACTATTTACCTTCAAACTTTAAAAAAGGAAATCCAATTTAGAAGAAGAAGCTATTTGTATGGAGAACAAGAAAGAAAAAGAACATACCCAATGTTTACGAATTTGAATGATTAAGAAGAAAATCAAAAAGAAGAACACTCAAAGTTGATTTCAGAAAATCAAAAAGAAGAACGCAAACCCAAATTGACTAACATAATCTTCATGAGAGTTTAACGGCAAGGACTAAACAGTTCACCGAGAAAAACGTTAGCGACTAAACAGTTCATCGAGAAAAACGTTAGAGACTTTACCGTCTGTTTTAAAAAATACAATGACTAAACAGTGTATTTTTTTCAAAATATAGAGAATAATAAATTAATTACCCAACAAATATCTACTCAATTTATGAAGTTAAACGGTTGCGAAGTACATACCTTGACCAATAGATAGTGTGCCATTGAGATTCAGATATGTTAAGGACAAAACTTTGAGAGAAGGAAATGCTCTACTAAGGCTCTCAAGGAAATTTTCATCTACAGAAGAATTAATGTATAAAATCTCTTCCACCTTGCTTTTATAATCTACAGAAATCACAAAACAACATTTAAAATGAATAGAATGAGTAGTTAATTAATGTATTAAACTAAAAACTGTATATATATATACATACTTTCACTAAATATTTGTCCTTGAAAATTATTATATTTTAGTGAAAGGGTCTTTATGTTTGGAAATTGCTTCAATGATTGTAGAACAAGATTGCATATTCCATCTGCTGCAGTCATATGTTCAAGATTAAGAACTCTCAAGTTGGATGCACCTCTATAATCTGCAGCTCATTACAATCCAAGTCAAAGAAACAAATTTCAGTTTGATTGAATATGGAGTTATTGAATGCAATTTGACAATAACGAGGTCTTTGAAACTTTTAAAATTTCATTGGGACAGTTGAATTTTTAGGCCTGAGTTGGGTGGATGCTACCTTTTGATAATATAAATTCGGTGATCTGATTTGCCCGCAAAATCAACTCCTGTAGACTGCTCAAACCATCTAATTCTGCATATATACCAGAGTAATGTTGAGAAAATCTATTAATTTAAAACAATTAAGTAAAATAAATATATAAATAAAAATAATAATAATTATTGCGAAGTTCCAATTGATGAAGGACTGTTTTTATAATTTGAATTAGTGAAGGATTATTTTTGTAATTTGTAATTATTTAAAAAATAAATAAATATAATATAATATGGGTGGACGGTGCCAACCCATTTAATTGTTGGCAATTATTAGGCCAATAATTAGTTGGCAGGTGATACTTTTTTGGAGTATATATATTTGTCAATATATGGCACTTGGAGAGTAAGAGAGTGGAATGAGGATGTAGAGTGAGAGAGGGCAAATTGTACTTTTTTTAGAGGGTAGTTTAATTATTTTGGGGAGAGATAAAAATAGCGAGATAATTATTTTGGGTATTTCGGGAAATACCTGAGTGATACTATTTTGTTTTTATCTCATTGTAACGCTAGAAAGTTTCTAGAGAACACACTCTTGTACACCTCGTAAATTCAGTAAAGTAGTTTTCAAGTTTTAAACTATTATTTTAGCAATATATTACTTATGCTTTGAGATTTATTGCTTCCGCTAAATTGTCGTAATCTAGAAAATTCCCAACAAGTAAAACATTGTAAAGAAAATTGTTTAAAAAAAGTAATTTAATTGGTGTTAATTAATCTAACCTTTGAAATTAAAGGGTCCTTTGAATGAATTGTATCCAATATCAAGAGTTTTGAGAGATGAAAGCCCGTTGAGAGATGACAACATGTTACTATTGAAGTAATTGAAACTCAGGACAAGATTCTCTATTTTGTTCAATTTTTGGAATTCTTCACCTCCTACTTGAAAATCAACAACATATGAATAAAATATTGTTTGGTTTTCAAAATTTAGGGGAATGAAAAAAAAATAAATTACCTGAGATATGAAAGGATCCATTCAGTTTATTGTAATACAGGTTTAATGATTTCAAAAATGGAAGACTAATCAAAGATTGTAAGATGCGGCTGTTGTTGAAGTAGTTTTCACCTAAGTCAAGAATCTCCAAATTGCTAAGTTCTGATAGCCTTTCAAAGCCTGTAAACTCAATCAATATTAAAAATTAGACTAAGTATTTGTCGGAGATTAATATAAGATATGTGATTGGACCGTAACTATCAGCTCGAGCTTTTAGTTCAATCGATTCCATGACATGGTATCAGAGCCGCTAGGACCAAACGGTCGAGGGTTCGAGTCTCGGCAACCTCATTAATTTGTGAAATTAAAAACACATGGCGTGATGGGCCTGTGTTGTGCACGCTGCAAGCCCAAAGGGCATTTGCGTGTGGGGGTGTGACCGTAACTATCAGCTCGAGCTTTTAGTTCAATCGGTTCCATGACAGTATTTAGCATGTGATCATAGTATTTTAGTTCAATCGGTTCCATGACAGTATTTAGCATGTGATCATAGTAATTGTATTTAGCATACAAAAAACAAATCTCATGGCCATGGACGGATACAGAGAGGCGTTGGATTTCTCAAAATTTGTTAAAAACTACTCAATCTTTTTTTTTTGTCCAAATCTAGTTTAATTTTGAAAAGTCTTACGTTGATTAGTACAAATTGATTTTAGACCACTCAAATGATAACATGATAACATGTATATATTGAGAAATTTTTTGAGTAAACTCCAGTTAGCAAAAAAAAAATGATTTTTATTCTGGCAAGTGTAAAATCGGCCCCTAATAAATCAATCATGTATTCGTCACTGGACATGTAAAATTACCCTTTTAACATTAATAAAAACACAAGAATAGGGTAGCAAGGGCGGCGGCTTCCCCTTGCCCCCTATAGATGCGCCTCAATTTCCTCTTTTTCACTAGTGGCGAAAAGCTAGCACGAGATTCGTTTTGTGACAAAAAAATATATATATATCAAATTTTTCTACATATAAATCCGCGAAACCACATGTTCTTTCTACATAATAAAATGGGTAATTAATTTATTAGTTCCTATATTTTTAAAAACACATTGCTTAGTCACTGTATTTTCAAAAACAAACGGTAAGGTCCTTGACCTTTTTCTCAGTGAACTGTTTAGTCCCTGTCGTTAGACTCTTATGAAAATATAAGACTAAACAGTATGTTTTGTCAAAATATAAGGACTAATAAATTAATTACCCTAATAAAAGAAAAAGGAAATGAAGAAAATTAGAGGTACCTTCATTCTGAATGCAACCAGTTATTTTATTACCCCGTAATTCGAGTTTATTGAGTCGTTGAAAAGGAAGAAATAAAGAGGCGTTTAAATACCATTCTTCTTCTGAATATTGTGTTATAGAAGAAAGATGTAGTTGAGAAATATGATCTGTAGTGGAATTACACTCAACTCTTTCCCAACTACAACACTCCTCGGCACCATCGAAACCCCAAGAAGAGAGGTACGGAGAATCGAAGTAAGATTTGAGTTGTAAGAGACCAATTTTCTCGCTCTCCAAACAGCAATCACAAAACCAAGTCATCATAATCATAATTATAATAATCAACATCTTCTCCATTTGATATCTTTTCTTCTTACTCATCTTCACCCACCCAGATGCACTATAATTTATAGCCAGAGTTTATGATTATGTTTTTCCAGATGTTGACTCACGTTTTTTATGCTTTACATTATTTTATTTTATATTGTCTTACTAGGGAGTGGGAGAGGGTACGTGTGAAAGAAAGAACAAAATAAGTGACTATAATGCGTTTTTTCTTATTTTATGTGCACCAATGTCTCTTTTTCCATATGAGTATCCAGCTCATTAAAAATAAATAAAAAATAATATAATAGTGTTAATTTTATTGATTTTATAATTAATGGTAATATCAGTTAAACCTCGATAAATTAATGTTCGATAAAGTAATAACCTCGTTTATAGGCTTAATATATCATTTGCTCCCTGAACTTATCCAAAATGGTTGATTGGCCCCTTGAACTTTCAAAGTGTTCCGATAGCCCCCTGAACTTCCATAAAATGTTCAGTTAACCCCCTGAACTTGCATAAAATGTAATCAATTAATCATTCGGTTGTAAAAAAGTAAGTCAAATATGGAAGATATATTACACGTGCCTTAAAATGTTATTACATACTTCAGAAAATAGATTAAACCATGTTAAAAAAGAATTTTTTACTTATTCAACTATAAAACACTTTCTTCTCTAATATTATACTCGCATACCCCGATCTTGATCGTTTTACTTTTTTAAGATGTGTGCAACATATCTTCCACATTTAACTTACTTTTTTACAACCGAGTGATTAATTGATTACATTTTATGCAAGTTCAGGAGGCTAACTGGACATTTTATGCAAGTTTAAGGGGCTATCGAGATACTTTGAAAGTTCAGGGGGTCAATCAACCATTTTGGACAAGTTTAGGGGGCAAATGATGTATTAAGCCTCGTTTATATAATAAATTCTTTCGGTCCCGACTTGGGCCAATGGACTACAGTAATAACCTCGCTAAATGCATTAAGTAATAAAAAAATGCATCTATAGTTGATTGTTTTTTCTTTCCACCTAAACCAAAATTAACATCATCCTTAACTTTTTGTAGTGCAAACACAACTTATTCATTTTATAGTGCAAAAATTATCTATAAAATAATAAATATTGATTTATCGATAAATGAATAATTTATTCATTTATCGATAAATAAATAATCTCGCTTAATGAATATTTTTTTCGATTCCAAGGATATGCATTTATCGAGGTTTTACTGTATAGTGTTATATCTCAAATCTTATAGGCTTAATGCATATATACACACCTAAACTTGGTAACTTTTGCCTAATAGCACCCTCAACTTTTAAAATAACTTATCACACACTTATAGTTGCCTTTAAAAACCTATCGCACACTTATAGTTGGCTTTAAAAACCTATCACGCATCTATAGTTAGTTGGCTCATTCGGACCTCCTACACACAAAATCGTTGATTTTTCGTCTTTGACGGATGAGGTGGCATACAGAATGAACTCCTGCGCTTTTCTTTTTTTTCTATAACACGCATACCACCTTGTTCATTAAAGACGAAAGATCAACGATTTTGTGTGTATGAGGTCCGAATGAGCCAACTATAGGTGTGTAATAGATTTTTAAAGTCAACTATAGATGTGCAATGGGTTTTTAAAGCCAACTATAGGTGTGTGATAGGTTATTTTAAAAATTCAGAGTGCCGATAAGTAAAATGTGCCAAGTTCAAGGGTGTAAATATACATTAAGCCCTTATAATTAGATCAAGGATTGCAAACGAGGAGGGGATTATCCATCCATGACTGGATTCGACCAATGGTTACCGAAAACCTAATTTATTTTCACCGAAAGGTTGGGAATGGGAAAAAGACATTCTATTAGAGGCTATTTAAGTAGAATAAAAGAGGGATTTTTTACAAACATTTTCCATTTTAGTTGTCATGCCAGCTTGTGTGTGGCCTTAAGGTTTGTTTGCATAATGGTTATTCAAAGCTAAAGTAAGAGAGGTGTAATGAAATAATTTTTTGTATTTGAACAGAAAGTAAGGTAAGTAATGATTATAATAACGTAATCGTGTTTAATCTGAAGATAAAGTAATAAGGTAAGGTTATGTACAAAATCACCATTATATATTTACTTTTAATTATAACTTCTACTTCTCTATAAACTAAATACCGTAAAACCATCATAAATTAATACTCGATAAATTACTAATCTCTTTAAAATAATAATTTCTTCTGATCCCGACTTAGACCAAATCACTAATTTTATACTCAATAAATTAGTATCTCTATTGATTAATAAAATTTCATGGTTCCAAAATTATTAATTTATAGAGATTTTATTAAATGATTTCTTCTTAAAAAATTATAACCAAATTTAATTAAATTACTATATGCTAATTTTGCTAAATATAAGAAATTAAATCCTCACTTATAACAATCAAAATAAAATTCTGTAATTTCTTATCTATTTTTCAGAACCAATACTTTTTTCAATTGAGTTGTAATTACCAACATCAATTACTATATTTATAGCACATTAGCTTACCAAGTTAATTAATTATGCTTACCGTCAAATCTGGATGTAACAAAAAGGCTTAATATGTCATTTGTCCCTGAACTTGTCCAAAAAGTTTGATCGGCTCTCTGAACTTTCAAAGTATCACGATATCCCTCTGAATTTGCATAAAAAATTCAGTTAGCCCCCTGAACTTGCGTAAAATGTAATCAATTGATCACTCTGTCGCAAAAAAAAGTAAGTTAAATACGGAAGATATATTGTACGAGTCTTAAAAAAAGTAAAATGACCAAAATCGGGATATACAGTTCTAATATTAGAGAAGACAAGTTGTATAATTGAGCAAGTAATAACTTCAATTTTAATTCATTTTTTAATTATGTAATAACATTCTAAGATGTGTGGAATACATCTTCCATATTTAACTTACTTTTTAAGACCAGTTTTCAATTGATTACAGTTTATGCAAGTTCAGAGGGCTAACTGAACATTTTATGCAAATTCAGAGGGTTATCGGTACACTTTGAAAGTTCAGGGGACCAATCAATCTTTTTGGACAAGTTCAGGGGGAAAATGATGTATTAAGCCTAACAAAAATAAAGTAAATTTTACCCTCATTTACCTTACTCCACAATTATACTTCAAAACAAACAAGTTATGAGCAATTTTATCCCTAACATTTAAATTAGGGTTAAGGTGTAAAAATACACTTAACGTTTTGGATCAAAAGCAATTTTACCCCTAACATTTAAAATGGTGCAATTTAACCTCTAACGTTGGAAGCCAAGAGCAATTTTACGCCTAACATTGATAAATTGGGTCAATTTGAGAAATAATTCATCAAAATGTCTTCTCGGTCATGAATCTTGTCATCTACACTTCACACGTGCGTAATTTTATCAGTAACAAATCACAAACATATGTTGGGATGTGAAAAAAAAATAGTACGAATTAGACAAAAAAATTCACCAAATTTATAAATATTAATCTCCAATTCTATTATTAAATTATAAAAAACATGCAATAATTTTTTTAGAACGAATTGTTATGCAATTAGTGCAGAATAAGGAACAAAAATATATCTATTTTATAATAGTGTCTGAAATTGATCCAATTTATCAATTGTTTTATAGGCTAATTCGTTATTAGGTGAGTCCGAAGCACGAATTCAAGCACAAAATTGATGCAGAGTGTTGCCCCTCGGAGAACCTGGGAGTTT
Source organism: Euphorbia lathyris (assembly GCF_963576675.1). NCBI lineage: Eukaryota > Viridiplantae > Streptophyta > Magnoliopsida > Malpighiales > Euphorbiaceae > Euphorbia > Euphorbia lathyris. The sequence continues at coordinate 81,551,766 of NC_088917.1, read as the reverse complement.
TTTTTATTAAAGGCCGGTTAACGAGAAAGTGCAAAAAACAGACATCCCAACTATACTGGCACCACTGAAAATCACACCAAACCCGAACCAATATTATTAAAGAAAAAAAGAAAAGTTACAAATATCCAAATACTAAAGCTCAAAACAAAACCAAGTCAAGAGAAGCGATAAGAACCACGCATCTCAAGATCATTCAAAAAAACCGAGCAACAAAAATCTAGCATAATATCCCACTAATATAAATTATCAACCATACGACTAAAAGAGACAAGAGAATCAACAACCACATTTCCTTCACGGTAAACGTCACAAATGAAAATTTGTCACAAAATTGATGCAGTGTTGACCCTCGGAGAACCTGGGACTCAACTGTTGTCAATTTGTCACTACATACAGTGAAAATTTTGGCATATTATTCAAAGCATAAAATCATGTGATGATAAATAAACAAATAAATTTTAAAGGCTTGCCATGTGATGATAAATAACTATATATAAATCTTAACTGCTTTCCATGTAACGATAAATTAATAAACATAAATTTTAGAAGCTTGCCATGTGACTATAAAAAAAATAAAAATATATAAATTTTAAAAGAGGAAATATGGTATTTATCGTAATGCCTTGAATTAGTTCCTATTCGGAGTAGTATTGGGTTTCGGATTCCTAGTTGGATTGGGATCATGGGTTCCTAGTGGGATTAGGATCATGGGTTCCTAGTTGAATTGCGATCATGGGTTCCTAGTGGGATTAGGATAGATTGGGTATTATAAATACCCCATTATGTAAACCTAATAATGTAATCTGATTTTCGCCTCCTAATAATACTATTCTCCTTCTGCCCGTGGACTAGTCAACACAACGTTGGTGAACCACGTAAATCTGTGTGTTTTTCGATTGCTTGTTTATTTATCTTTCATTAATTCCGCACAACAAACTGGTATCAGAGCTTTCGGTTTCCGATCGGAGTTTTGTTTTCTGGAGAGAAAGATGTCTGCGAGGAACGTGAAAATCGAAAAGTTTACTGGGAGAAATAGTTTCAGTCTATGGCAGATCAAGATGCGGGCTTTGTTAAAACAACAAGGTCTGTGGACGTCGTTGAAGAAGGCAACGGGAGAAGTCACTGCTGAGATGACGATTCTGGAAGAAAAGGCACATTCAACAATTATGTTGTGCCTCGCAGATGACGTCATCACCGAGGTCTCAAACGAAGAGACTGTTGTCTGTGGATGAAGTTAGAGAGCTTATACATGACGAAATCTCTAACGAACAAACTTCTTTTGAAACAACGTCTGTTTCGCCTGCGAATGCATGAAGGTACGCAACTTAGGGATTATTTAGATCAATTGAACACATTATTACTAGAATTACGTAATATTGATGTGAAAATTGAAGATGAAGATGTTGCTTTGATTCTGTTGGTGTCTTTACCGCTTTCATATGAGAATTTTGTTCAATCATTTATTGTTGGTAAAGATTATGTGACTCTGGAAGAAGTTAGGTCATCTCTTCATAGCAGAGAGTTGCGCCATAAGGCGGGCAATACAGGTGCAGATAATCAGACCTATGGACTGTTTGCCAGCGGCTGTAAGGGAAAGGGAAACGGTGGGAAGAAGAAGTCTAAGAAGCCGTTCTCAAAGGGTCCTAAGCTAGACGACACATGTAATTACTGTAAGGAGAAAGGACATTGGAAAACTGATTGTCCAAAGAAGAAGAAGAAATCAGAAAATTAACCAGGTTCTGCTACTGTAGCAGATGGCGATAGCAGCTCTGAAAATGATATTGCTCTAGTTGCTGATGGACACACTCATCACTCTGATGTGTGGGTTCTTGATTCAGGAGCATCTTATCATATTTGTCCAAGGAGAGAGTGGTTTTCAACTTATACGCATGTAGATGGAGGTAGCATTTCAATGCCTAATAGTCATGTCTGCAAAGCAGTTGGAATAGGCTCGATCAAGTTGAGGACACATGATGGTAAGTTCTGCACATTGAACGAAGTCAGGCATGTTCCATTGATGATGAAGAATCTGATATCCCTGAGTCTTTTAGACAGCAGGGGTCTCAGCTGGTCAGGAAAAGATGGAGTTCTACATGTCTGTAAAGGTTCTGATGTGATTCTGAAAGGTGTGAAGCATGATACTTTGTATTTCCTATAAGGTTCCACTGTTACAGGTTCAGCTAATGCTGCATCATCAAAGATTGACCAGGAGGATATGACAAAGATATGGCATATGAGACTTGTTCATATAGGCGAAAGAGGGATGCAGATTCTATCAAAGGATGATCTTCTTGATGGTCATAAGGTCAAGAGTCTGGAGCTTTGTGAACACTGTGTCTTTGGGAAACTACATCGCATCAAGTTTCCCAAAGCTATTCACATAACAAAAGACACACTTGATTACATCCACTCTGATTGTTGGGGTCCATCTCGAGTTGAGTCTTTGGGAGGTCACAGATATTTTATGTTTCTGATTGATGATTATTCAAGGATGACTTGGGTCATTATGATGAAGCATAAAAGTGAAGCTTTCAAGAATTTCAAGCAGTGGAAAGCATTGGTGGAAAACCAAACAGGAAAGAAGATAAAGAGGCTGCGAACTGATAATGGTTTGGAATTCTGCTCGTCTGACTTTGATCAGTTCTATAAGGATGAAGGGGTTGCTCGGCATCACACAGTCAGGAATACACCGCAACAGAATGGTGTAGCTGAACGAATGAACCAGACATTACTGGAGAGGGTGAGGTACATGCTCTCTAAGGTTGGGTTAGATAGAAGATTCTGGGCTGAAGCGGTGAACACAGCATGTTATCTGGTTAACCGCGGACCACACACCAGCATACAGCTCAAGACGCCTACAGAAATGTGGTCAGGAAAGGTTGCTGATTACTCAAACTTGAAAGCTTTTGGGTGCATAGTTTACTATCATGTTAACGAGGGTAAGCTAGAGCCAAGAGCCAAGAAGGGAGTGTTCGTAGGCTATGGAGATGGAGTTAAAGGCTTCAGGATCTGGTCTCCATCAGAGAAAAAGGTCATTTTGAGCAGAAATGTAGTCTTTGACGAAAAATCTGTGCTTAGACCCATTGTGAAGCCTACAACTGCAACAGAAACTGATAGCATTGATAAATAGGTGGAGTTTCAGGTCATACAAAGTGAGAGTGGCTTGAAGGAACAAGAGTTAGACTCAGAAATAGAGCTACCAGAATCTACACCATCAGTTTCTCAACCATCTGAAGCTACACATCGTAGCTTAGCTCAAGATCAACCAAGGAGGGTTGGAGTTAGGCCACCTAAGAGGTATGAGGACATGGTGGGCTATGCACTACAGGTTGCTGAAGAGGTGGACACTCGTGAACCATCAACTTACTAGGAAGCTGTTTCAGGCGCCGATTCTGAGAAATGGCTTGCTGCTATGGGAGATGAGATGGAGTCCCTTCATAAGAATCAAACATGGGATTTAGTCATACCACCTCCAGGGAGAAAGATTATTACTTGCAAGTGGGTTCTCAAGATGAAGGAAGGGATATCACCTTCAGATGGAGTCAAGTATAAGGCTAGAGTTGTTGCTAGAGGTTTCAATCAAAGAGAGGGAGTGGATTATAATGAGATATTCTCACCAGTAGTCAGACACACCTCTATTAGAGTGTTGCTAGCTATAGTTACACATCAGGATTTGGAGCTTGAGCAACTTGATGTAAAGACAGCCTTTCTGTATGGAGATTTGGAGGAAGAGATCTACATAACCCAACCAGATGGTTTCCAGATTCCTGGGAAGGAGAATTATGTTTGCAAGTTGAAGAAGTCCTTGTATGGACTTAAGCAGTCTCCCAGACAGTGGTATAAAAGGTTTGACAGCTACATGATGCAGCTGGGCTACACCAGGAGCCCATATGATTATTGTGTCTATGACATGTTGATAGTTGCAAGGAAGAAGCACGACATTCAGAAGTTGAAGGGTCTTCTCAGCGCAGAGTTCGAGATGAAGGATTTGGGTGCAGCTCGAAAAATTCTGGGAATAGAGATTTACAGGGACATAAGCAAAAGGAAAATTTTTTTGTCATAGAAGGGCTATATTCAGAAGATCTTGTCAAGATTTAGCATGTCTACCGTAAAGCCCATAGATACTCCTAGTGCTGCAAGTGCACATCTGTCTATTGCTTTTGCACCTAAGTCTGCTGAAGAGAAAGAGTACATGTCTCGAGTTCCCTATGCTAGTGCAGTAGGAAGCTTGATGTATGCAATGGTCTGCACTAGACCTGATCTCGCACAGTCTATTAGTGTTGTTAGCAGGTTTATGGGTGAACCTGGTAAGGTGCATTGGCAAGCTGTTAAGAGGATCTTTCGGTACCTAAAAGGTACATCTGACGTTAGTCTCATTTATGGAGGTGATACAGAGTGTTTGGTGACAGGTTTTTCAGACTCTGATTATGCTGGAGATGTCAGTTGTCAGTTGGAAAGCTACTTTGCAGCCTACAGTGACTTTGTCTACTACGGAAGCAGAGTATATGGCACTAACTAAAGCTGCTAAGGAGGGGATATGGCTTAAAGGACTGGTTAGTGATCTTGGTCTACATCATGATCAGGCTACAGTGTATTGTGACAGCTTGAGTGCAATCTGTTTAGCCAAGGATCAGGTTCATCATGAGAGGACCAAGCATATAGATGTGAGGTATCATTTTATGAGAAGTGAGAAGAGGGTCAAGGTGAATAAGGTAGGCACTTCTGACAATCCGACCGACATGTTTACCAAGCTCGTTCCGCAAAGCAAGTTTCAACACTGTTAGGACTTGCTAAACATCAGAGATTACTAGTTGCCTATGGGCAACTCTGAGATAGAGGGAGAAGTCTGTTCATCTGGCACTATCATGGGTGCATCTGTTATGTTTTCAGGAGGATTCAAGTAAAGGTGGAGATTTGCCATAATGCCTTGAATTAGTTCCTATTCGGAGTAGTATTGGGTTTCGGATTCCTAGTTGGATTGGTATCATGGGTTCCTAGTGGGATTAGGATCATGGGTTCCTAGTGGAATTGCGATCATGGTTTCCTAGTGTTGGGGTTTAGTTTCCTATAGACAATTGTTCTAGGATATGAACTGAATGTAAATGAAGTGTTCTTTATATCGTTTGTTTTAATAAGATATGGTTTCATAACTATATAAAGGCAACATCTTTTAAGAACTAAATAAGTCTAATAAAAGGAAATCCCTAAGTTTGTTTAAAGTGATTATAAAGTGTTCATACAAGCATGAAGTGAGACGAAACTTTATAATAAAGTAATAAACTTAAAACCACCCCAAGTCAAGTAATATGTTTAGAAATAGGATTCACATATCACTGCTGAGACTTGCATGTAACAATGTCTTCTGTCGAGACAGAGAGCTGATCTCACAAGCTTCAGATATGCAGATATCTGGACAGTTGCATGGATCCGATGAAAGGGAGTTCATTAGGATTGGGGACCCGACTTGAGATAACAGGATAAGTAGATTTATCCTTGTCACCTGTTCATCTCATTGGTATTAATAGGTATAAGTAATCCTAAGACTCAAAGGAATGTTAATTAGTGATTCTGGATTATGGAATGTGATGCTTTGATCCTGTTATAACACGATCCATAACAGAGATGACTCTAGGGTGTGAACGGCAGATGTTGGGTATCACAAGAAGTAATTGCAGGATAGTTATACATTGGATTGAGCATTTGTCACTCTCGATAAATGGGAGATACGTCCAAGGATCGCTTGTGGAAGACTTGACTCTAAATCCTTGCAAGGTGATAGCTTAAGACTTGAAATGTAGATTTCACTTAACCTATCTAATTGGAGTTAACTCAGCCTGTACAAGTAAAACGAATGTCTCACTATATGTGACTTGACATTATCCATATTCATAAGATTCAGTTCAAGGATGTAGTTGATGAAGGATCGAATTATACTATAACTAATACAGAAAGGTCAGCGACAGAATCAACCTGTCTTCTTATAGCTCTGGGGGAATGTTTCAGATCTGCCAATCACATTCCGCGTACTCATTCCGTTATGCAAAGATTAAATATAATTCTAAGAAAATTAATTTAATAGTTGCATATGGCTAGAAGCAATAAGAACCTAATGGGTCACACATAAGACTTGGAGCCCAAAAAAGAAACAGATGTTAATTAATTGATGGAAGCCCAACTGAGTCCACTAAGGCCCAGTACCTAGGGGGCGATTTATGTATGTAAAATACATAAATAAATTAATTTGATTTTAAACAATTCTAATTAGATTATGATTGTGAATTAAATTAATTAAAGGATAAATAAGTTAGGAGGTTTAATGAGATTAAATTGCTTCTATTATTATCCTATCAATAAGTTGTTATTATTATCTTTATATTTAGATATAATTATAGATAATAACTAATAAGAATTTTATTCCGAATTAAATTCTTATTTCAGTAACCTAATTCTATCTAACTAGGGTTTAAATTCTTATTAGAACAGTGATTAAGGAAATTTAGTTGATTTTAAAAGAAATTTTTATTGAGGAAGAAGTTGGTTTAATCCTAATTTGGTCGCTTTCTCTGGAATTTCTGGCGATTCAAGATTTCTCTTGGATTTTGTTCGACCACCATGGCGGGGCGGAAGGGCGCCTCGCCTCTTGATTCTTATATCAGTACCGCTGACATGTTCAATAAGAGCAATTTTGGGAATAATTCTACGACTTCCGCGTCGATCCCTAAATCTTATGCTGAGGCTACCGCTGGTTTTTCGAAGGCTCCATCTTCTAACACAATTGTTTCGAAGGAGGAGGGTTATCGTATCGTTCGAATCTCGCAAGCGGCATACGATAAGCGGCTTTTGGAGCATTGGTGATGGGGAGATGTTGAGTTTTTGGACTGGTCACTGGGTGGTACCGACGGTGGCTGCTCAGCTGAATCTCTCTTCTAGTTTGGTTCGTTCGCTCACTGATAGGGTTGCAAATTTTCTGCAAGAAGACCGCTGGCATGAGCTTCCACCTCTTCCTTCAGTTTTCGAAATAATATCCTTGCTGTTCATCCTTGTAGCGGCTCGGTTGATTCTTGCATTTGGACGGTTGCGGTTGATGGGGAATTTTCGGTCAAGAAATATGTTAAATCTCTTGCCTCGTATCAGCCAATTCGCTGGTGCAGCTTTATTTGGCAGCCTTTTATTCCTCTTTCGCATTCTATGCTTTTTTGGCGTGCCTATAGGGGGTATGTTCCAACTCATGACATTTTAAGGCGTAAAGGGTTGAATATTATTTCTCGTTGCTCATTGTGTTTATTAGCCTACGAGGATTTGGATCACCTGTTTGTTCATTGCCGTTTTTCTAAAGCGTTGTGGACCTCGATTGCCTCCATTTTTCAGACTCAGATAAAATTGGATGGCACTCTCAAAGAGTTAATTATGGATGCTATTGAGGCTAAGTTCAGTATGCAGATTCGAGCTTTATGGAATTCGGCAATTGTAAACAATGTCTGGCTAATCTGGCGCACGAGAAATTTGTCTTTTTTTTGAAGGCGAGACTGCTAGCATTTTTTTCTGTCTTCGCCGACTTTGGGCTCTCATTCGGGAAGAAAATGTCTTTTCCCGCGGAACAGTTTCTAATTGTTTAAAGGACTATGCGGTTCTGAAGCATCTCTCCCTTGACGCTAGACGTCCGAGCATTCCTAAGATCATTTCCGTCATTTGGCGAGCTCCTCCCCCTTGTTGGATTAAGGTTAATTCAGATGGATCTGTTTTTGGCAATCTAGTGATTACTGGGGCTGGTGGTGTTTTTCGTACTACTCGTGGTTTCCCACGAGGTTCGTTTGCTTTTCCTGTTCAGACTTCGCTCGCTTATATTGCCGAGCTTCGGGCTGCCATTTTTGCAATCAAAATTGCTTGGGATAAAGGTTGGCACTCACTGTGGATTGAATGTGATTCGAGCTTTGTGGTTCATATTTTAAAATCTAAATCTCACAAGGTGCCTTGGGAAGTGTGTGCTGCGTGGTTTGATTGCTTGTTCCATCTTCATCATATGTGTGTGGTCATCTCTCACATTTATCGGGAAGGGAATCGAGTTACCGATGCCTTAGCGAAGCACGGAGCGACTATTCCTAATTTGGTTTGGTGGAATACTTCTCCATCGTTTTGTAATTCTTTCATTTATGAGGATTATAGTTCGGTTGAGCAGTTTAGAATTTAGTTTTGCTCTATTCTCCTCTTTCTGTTTCTTTATTCCTTTGTATACTCTTCGTTTGCTTTTTAATAATATTCGGGTCTGGGTTTGGGTTGTTTGGCTGGGGGAGCCGACCTAGTCGGGATGTCTGGCCTTTCCCTAAACCATCACCCTATCTTTACTTAAAAAAAAAATAAGAGACTATATATACCCCCCTTATAGTAGAATTTCGGCCAACCCTAGCCAACTGGAGAGAGAGAATTTCGACCCCCTTGTTGAGGACGAGATCATCTACCGCTTCCTTTCGTTTCAATTGATTATTAATCTCTTTCTCTTATTCCTTGATCTTGTGTTGATTTATTAGAGGCAATCTACTTTGGTTGCTTTCATACGGTTGAGTTATAATCATATTTTGAATTGTGTTTTTTGTCTTGTGCTCGGGAACTCGGAGTAAGAGTTGTGGGCACTACGATTGCAACGGTAGATAGTTCATCGAAAGATATTTCCTTCTATCCCTCTTTATATGAAATAACGATTAACGGATCTTGGGTTAATGGAAAAAGGTTAAAATTTTATATTTCCGCTGCCAAACGATAGCCTATTTTCCTTCAGTGGTATCAGAGCCTGCGTTAAATCCGTTATTTCATATATGAAAATTAAAAGGTTTTTCAATCAGATTGAATAAATATTTATAGTTAGGTTAATTAACGAAACCGTTTTGATTAATTAATTCTAAAGATAAATAAGTTTTAATTAATTGTTAATTAAAATAGATTATGCATATGTTCCGGATTATATTTTGGTTGATAATCATTATAACAAAACTATTGATTTTATAGTTAGATTGATAAAAGTTAGTTTTATTAATTCTAAAGATAAAACAAAATCTTTAATAGATTTTTCTTATTTTCTGAAAATCGTTTTGAAACTGTTTTGAAACTGATATATATATATATATATTATATTTAAAATAAAAAAAATTTGGAACAACAGCCCGGGTTGCGCCGCGAGGCAGCAACCCGAACTGCTGTTCGCGGTTGCTGCCTCGCGACAGCAACCGTGTGCGGCTGGACGTCGCTGCCGTAAGGCAGCCGCGGCCAGCCGCGGCGCCACTGTCTCGGGTCCCCTTTTTGTGGACCCGACACGAGCCCACTCCTATTTGTTTTAAAATTGTTTTAAAATAAAATTGAGTTTTAAATATATTTATATATATATATATATTTATATATATATATATATGTTTCAGAAATTAATTGTTTTCTGTTTTTGATTATCGGATAAAAGAATTTATTTAAAAGTTTGTTTTACTTATTTGTAAATCAAAAGTATTAAATGAATTAAATCAAAATAACCGGGATATGCATAGATAAGATTTTGTATAGTTGTATTAATCTAATGTGATTAAATATAGAAGATACGAAACTGATAGAATTAAAATTGGATGAAAGTTAATTTGATAAGTTAATGCGATTAACGTAAATATTACATAAATATTTTATGTAATCAACCAATTAAATTTTTTTTTTTTTGAAATAAGGTAAAACTTTATTAACTAAGAACAGAAGCGAGAATGTCAAAAATAATCGGTGGTGGACAGGCCCACTCACCACGAACAGATCTAGAAGTAACAGCCTTAGCTAAGCTATGAGCTGCTAAATTCGCTGAACGTTTTACATATGAGACTGAACATGAGTTCAAGGCTATTAACAAATCACAACAATCATTCACTACATCCGATAAATAAGATAATTGACGTTTTTGCTGATGTATGGAACTAATAACCACGAGACAATCTGATTGGACCTCCACATGGCTGAGGTTAAAATCCTTAATCCAGGTAAGAGCCTCTCTTACCGCCATTGCCTCTGCCAACGGGGGATCCGTGACATCCGCAAGGTGCCCCATTTTAGCAGCAAAACATCTACCCTGATGATCCCTCAGCAGACACCCATAGGAGCTGAATTTATTCTGGTCATCCACACCTGCGTCAATATTACACACATAGCTTCCTTCCGACGGTTTCTTCCATTTTGCAATTACGACCGACTGTGGCTGGGGGTGTTTTAGATTGACGATTTGAGCTTCTCTCCGGTCGCGCAATTCCGATAAGGCCATACGGTGGATTTCCTCTGGTGTCTATTCCCTGTTATTCCAAACCTTATCATTCCGCGCTTTCCAAATACTCCAGCAAAGCATCGCTACTTCATTTCCCATCCCTGACGTCCCTCCGATGCAATTTGAAAGCCAGAAGATGAGGTCTGTGACCGTCGATACCCTATTGTCCTGAAAGAAGATTTGCCACACTCGGTAGGCTCGTGGACAGCTGATAAACACATGAAGATCGTCTTCCCCATAAGCATTGCATATTGGACAACAGTTTGGGAGGGAGCTTCGTCGGGATGCCAGGTTACTCATAGTCGGTAAGCAGCTTGTGCAGATCCTCCATAAACAGTTTTTAACTTTTGGGGCCACCTGTAAATTCCAGATTAAGTTCCAGTTTATCATAGAGAGATTTGCCATGTTAGAAGGGCAGGATCCAAGTGCTTTGAGATAACCACTCTTTACTGAGTATTTACCGGACTTTTCGTCAGGCCAGAACCAGTCATCCTCACGCTGCCTCCTTCACGCCGGAATTGAACAGATCAATTGGACATCCCTTCTATTAAAGATTCTACTGATGAGATCAAGGTTCCAAGCGCCATTTTCATTTAGCAGATCCTTCACCAGACCAGTAGGCAGTGTGGTATCGAGAGGGCTGGTAGGGAGAGGGAGGGAATCATCAAGAAGCCATGGGGAGCTCCAGATTGCGCTGGTTTCACCATTCCCAATTTTCCTTCGGAGACCCATCACAAGAAATTCACGTCCCGCCAAAATGCTCCCCCACACAAAGGAAGGGTTATGACCCAAAGGAGCCTACAAAAAATCAGAGTTAGGAAAATACCGAGCCTTAAGTATTTGAGTCACCAGTGAATCCGGATTCTGCAATATCCTCCAACTTTGTTTTGTAAGTAAGGCAAGGTTGAATAGGTGGGTATTTCTGAACCCGAGTCCTCCGCTTGATTTAATTGAGTCTATGTATGTTTGGAGTTATGGACATATTTGGACCCTCTATTTAGTCTTTTGGTATTTTTCAAATAGGGCCTGCGAGTCCTGCCTATCTACTATCAATTGTAATTTCTCCTCTCATCTAATTCCCTTGAAGATAATTGAAGTTTTCTTTAGTAATATATAGAAATTAATATGTAATTTCAAGGCGCTATGGAAAGACGGAGGACCTAAAGAGAAATATGTAATAGTTAGTATTTCCCTAGGTTTGGCCTTTTATTCCGTTCCTAGCTCAACGGAATAATTTAGATAATATGTCCATAACGCCAATGTATGTGTCTGATGTATGCTAAAGCAAATCAAGACTATGTTAGATTATGAGACTTAAAATAAAAATCCCTCACTAATTAAAAGTTAAGTGAATAAGCAAGTTATTAAAATCGATTGCCCCTCCCTAATATTATAATTCAGTCGGCAGTATTGGGGGCCTTTGGGTTGTTGAGTAAACTCAAGCTCGGGGTCTTATGGTAACATCTGAATTATTGAAATATCGTTTTTCATGAATATGGGGTAATACTTAAATTAGATTATGATAATTGGATGGGTAAACTCATGTTATCATAAACTGATGGGCAATATGGTTGGGATTAATATGAATAGCATATTAGTTACTAATGTGGTTAGTAACCCAATAATCTAGGAATCACATTAAAGATGTGATTGATTGCATGAATCTACCTAACAAATGAGACTAGCTTGTTGAGTAAACTAAATGTGAAATCTCAGGAGTTAGGATCCTAGCTCACTAAAGGATTTGTGAAATTCTTCGAATTAATATGGAGGGCTATTAATTTGGCAAAATAGTGGGAGCAATTTAAAATAAATTAAAAGACCTATAATTTTAGATTGATGTACTTTAAAGCAAATGAATAACATGCGTTTACTCTTTCTCACTCTCATGTTAAATTAAAACACTCCTAAAATCATGACTAAAACCAATCTGCAAAATATACTTACCGATAACAAGTTGAACGGTTCAAACTTCACCGACTAGTATCACAACCTCAAAATCGTTTTGAAGTTCGATAAGATAGGGTATGTACTTGATACACCGATACCCCCTAACCCGGCGGATGATGCTCCCATCGAAGAGATCGATGCTTACCAGAAGCACAAGCCTGATGACGATCATGCGGGATGCATCATACTTGCATCGATGAACCAGAATTGCAAAGGCAACATGAGGAAATGGATGCCTATTCCATCATCATGCACCTAAAGGAGTTGTTTGGGAAACAGACTAGGTGCGAACGCTACGAGATATCAAAATTGTTATATCGTTGCAGGATGCAAGAGGGCACATCTGTGATGACACATTGTGTCAAGATGATTGGCTATATTACCAAGCTTTCTAATATTGGATTCGTGATGGATAACGAACTAAGTGTGGACTTAATTCTTCAATCCCTCCTAGAGAGTTATTCACAGTTCATCATGAACTACCACATGAATGACTTGCAAACCTCTCTTGAAGAGCTTGCAAACATGCTCAAGACAGTTGAGCCCAATATGAAGAAAGACAAGGCAATACCGGCTCTTGTCATAGAGGGATCAAAGAAGAGGAAAGGGAATTTTCCCAATCCTAAACATTCCAAGAAAGGCAAGAGGGCCATGCCCACTAGAGCTAAGGGGAAGTAAGTGAAGAATCCCAAAGGAGAGTGCCACTTCTGTGGTAAAGACAGGCATTGGAGAAGGAACTGCAAGGAGTACCTAGCCTCCCTCAAGAAGGGAAAAGACGGTGCTTCAACATCAGGTATGTTTTATATTGAAATAAATACAATTTCACAGTCTGAATCTTGGGTACTTGATACCGGATGTGGATCTCATATTTGTACGAATATGCAGGAACTAAATCGGACAAAGGAATTGAAGAAAGGAAGCATAAACTTACGAGTAGGAAATGGAGCAAGAGTTGCCGCCCTCGCTGTTGGAGATTATGTTTTGAGTTTGCCCTCTGGGCTTGTAATAGAATTAAGGAATTGTTTGTATGTTCCTGAAATGTCTAGAAACATTATTGTTGAAACACCTTTCCACATGATTTTGATTTGACAAAATTATTTAAGTAGTTAATAAAAAATATTCTAAACACATTCAATTTAAGTGCTTTGATTTATTTATACTAATGTGTTTGTTCAATGTTGAGTTTAATTGTTTATAAGACATTAAGATTAAAAAGCCCAAAGGCCCATAAGTGGAAGTCAAGCTCAAGTCAACACATCAAGACCATGCGGCCCAAGTGTTCGAAACGTAGCCGTTTCAAGCAAAACGACGACTCAACATGAAGAAGGATCGAGAAGCCTTTTCTCAAATGCTTCAAGACGAAGCTGATGAGTTGGATGACAATACAGTCTGGACAGCGGCAGACAAGAACCAACTTCTAGACAAAGTAATTCTACTTTGGGTAAAGTTCAGAAGGCGCAGGAAGCTGTCTCGTGGACTTTGCCTTAAATGTCGAAACATTCTGTTTCAAGGACGAAAAGCTGCCGTGGACAGAAGATGCGTGAATCCTATTGGCCAACGACGCTGAGCACGCCCAGAGTGACAATGACAGGAAGCCGTTTCCCTCCAACGGTCATTTCGAAATTCGAAATGACCAGGTGCCTCAAGTGTCACTATATAAAGGCCATCCATTTGCTTCAATCGATGCAGATCTTCAATTAGCTGAAATGCTATCCAAATTCATACACGAAGTTCTGTGAGAAAAGCAAAGCAAGAACCTTACACCAATTTCCATATTATTGTGTAAAAGTCTAGAGTGATTTTCAATCATCTAAAGTGTCTTAGCAATCGTTGTTTAGGACAAACACTTTATCATTTCTAGAAGAATAGAAAGGAGAGGCTGAGTACTCGGTTATAGTACTCAGCGGTAGATATAGGAGTGAGTAGAGGAATAGAGGAAGGTACTCTTGTATACTCAGCTTCTATTGTAAAAGGTTTCGTGCTCTACCTTTAAAGAGCTCAGTAGGGAATTCGAAAAGCTCGGAACGAGTTCCGGGGACTGGACGTAGGCGGAGAGGCCGAACTAGGATAAGTCTGCTGAGTAATATCTTTCTAACCCTTAAACTCCTTTACATATTGCTTGCTATAAAACTGACTAAGTAACGAGCTCACGCTGAGTTAAGTATACGAAGAAGCTGAGTTCGGGAATAGACTCTAAGTGCTATTTCCTGACTCAAGGAAAGAAACAGACTTAGTCACAAGTTGACTAAGCTTGTGTCTTCAAACTGCTTAGTCACGCTGTGTAAACCTTTTCATAAGAAAAGAAGTCAGCCTTAACGGACAAAATTTTAAAATAGTTCCTATCCCCCCCCCTTGGAACTAACTTGTCACGTTATAAGGGACCAACAAGTGGTATTAGAGCTTAAAAGCTCACTGAGCAAGTTTTAACTACCTTGAGGTGATCCCCACTGTGGCTGAGAACAGCACTCGGTTCCTCCCAGGAAATCAGACAACTCAGATTTTACCTGAGGGGATGTCCATTACTCGGCCTCCTCTATTCTTCGGGTCTAACTATACCTTTTGAAAGAATAGAATGAAAAATTTCATTCAGGCAACAAATATGAGTGCATGGCTATCTATAGTCCAAGGCCCATTTGTTCTTGTTGAAACTATTGACGGCCAAACGGTTGTTAAAGCTGAGACAAAATGGACAGAAGATGATCTCAAGAAGCTACAAAATCATGCTTCGGCTATAAACATGCTTCACTATACGTTAGATGCTGCAGAGTACAACAAAATTTCAGGTTGTGAGTCAGCGCAGGAGATCTGGAAGAAGCTGGAGGTCACCTACGAAAGAACCAACAAAGTGAAGGAGTCCAAGGTGAACCAACACATGAGGTTGTACGAGCTCTTTGAAATGAATGATGATGAAGGAATCTCTGAGATGAACGCAAGGTTCACAAACATCATCAACGAGCTCAAGAGACTTGGCAAGATCTTTACTGAGGAAGAGCAAGTCAAGAAGATTCTTAGGAGTCTTCCTAAAAGCTGGCAAGCAAAGAAAACTGCTGTTGAGGAAGCTCAAGACTTAACCACCTACAAGTATGATGAACTCATTGGCTCGCTGCTGACCCACGAGATATCAATGAAGAACTTCGAGGTGAAGGAGAAGTTTGAAGACAAGAAGCAAAAGTCTCTTGTCATGAAAGATGACTCCACTGATGGGAGCTCAACAGACGATGAAGAAATGGCTATGTTCACTAGAAAGATGAAAAGGCTGTTCAGAAAGAATGACAAATATTCTAAGAAGCCTTACAAGAAGTTTGATAAGTACAAAGCTGAGTCCAGCGACAGCAAGTACAAGAAAGACAGCTCAAAGCCCATTACATGCTTTGAATGTCATCAAACCGGCCATATCAAGTCAAGCTATCCCACGCTGAGGAAAGAAAGAAAGAACAGCAAGAAGGCAATGGTGGCAACCTGGAGTGACAGTGATGAGTCTTCATCATCGGAAGCTGATGCCACTAAGTCAGCAAAGATCTGTTTCATGGCTGACGAACTTGCTAAGCCATGTGTCTCTGAGCATGCTGACCCCTCCATCGCATCTGATGATGAGATACACTCAACTGAGGTAATATCACTACCCTTGCTCAGAAATGAAATGGTAAATGCCCTGAGTGACCTCTACACACTCATCAAAAAGTGTAACAAGAAGGTTAGAGCACTCAGCAGGCGATGTGACGAGATTGAGGAGGTCAAACTGAGTGACCTTCGATATCTTCTCCAGGACAACTCAACTTTGCATAGTAATGTAGAAATTATGCAAAAGTTTGTCACTGAGGTCGAATCAGATTCCAAGAAACTGAAAAAGGATGTCACATCTATTCAGAACCAACTTAAGGTTCCGAATAAAAGAAATATCCCTCTGAACACTCAGTACCGAAGTACTAGTCAACAGAGATGGAATCCTCAGCGGAATGTTCAGTGTGACTTCTGTAGGAAGAAAGGACACACCACAAAGGTGTGCTGGCACGCTCAGCACTGGGGTGCTGACCAGTCAGTGAGATATCCTAAACGGAAGGTCAGTTGTGACTTCTGTGGGAAAAATGGACAAACTGTCCAAGTGTGTCATCATAAAATGAAATATGATGCTTTACCTGTTGAACCTAACAAGCAAGGACCCAAAAAGAATTGGGTACCTAAAAGCAACTAGCTATATTGCATGTAAGCCTGAGGTGTGCTGAGAAGTCAAAGATGTGGTACATTGACAGCGCATGCTCGAGGCATATGACTGGTGATGAAACTCAGTTCATCACATTTGTGCATAAACGAGGAGGAAGTGTAAGTTTTAGAGACAACAAAAAGGGTAAGATAGTAGGGTCAGGAACCATTGGTGGTAATCCTACTATTGAGTCAGTCTCCCTAGTCAGCGGAATCAAATATAACTTACTCAACATAGCTCAGCTATGTGACAATGGGAGAAAAGTTATATTTGATGACACTGGATGTAAAATATTCGTGGGTAAAACAAATGAGTTAATTTTAACTGCCCCTCGTATTGATAATGTCTTTATGCTGAACTTAGAAAAGAAGTTTTCAAAAACTGTATGCTTAGTGTCAAAGGAAGAAAATTCCTGGCTATGGCACAGGAGACTTGGTCATGTAAGCATGGACCTCCTGGCCAAATTAGCAAGAAAGCAATTGGTTGAGGGACTGCCAGAACTTAAATTTGAAAAAGATCAATTATGCCACGCTTGTCAAGCTGGAAAACAGACCAAACAATCTTTTCATAGTAAAAACATTGTCTCAACTAAGCGTGCATTAGAGTTACTACACTTGGATCTCTTCGGTCCAGTCCAGCCGCTGAGCTTGGGTGGAAGAAGATTTTCCTTGGTCATTGTAGATGACTTTTCTCGGTACACTTGGATCATCTTGCTGAGTAGCAAGGATGAAACCTTTGAGACGTTTTTAAATTTAGTAAGAAAACTTGAAAATGATAAAGACCTTAAGTTAGCTCACATCCGAAGTGATAATGGTGGAGAATTCAAGAACCAACAGTTTGTTGAATTCTGTGAAGCCAACAGCATTGATCATAATTTTTCTGCTCCTAGAACGCCTCAACAAAATGGGGTTGTTGAAAGGAAAAACAGAACCTTGGTTGAAATAGCCAGGACAATGTTGAGTGAGCATAGGCTTCCAAAGTACTTTTGGGGAGAAGCTGTTAACACAACGTGCTACATTCTTAATAGGGCTCTAGTTAGACCTATATTAAAGAAGACCCCTATGAACTCTGGAAAGGACGAAAGCCCAACATTGGATACTTTCGTGCCTTTGGCTGTAAATGTTTTATCTTAAATACCAAAGACAGCCTAGCTAAGTTTGACTCAAAAGCTGATGAAGCTATCTTTTTAGGCTACTCAACAAACAGCAAAGCATACAGAGTTTTCAATAAATGAACTCAGGTCTTAGAAGAGTCAGTACACGTTGAGTTCGATGAAACTAACCCTGCAGGAAGAGACATGCAGCTGACTGAGGATGATCCACACTCAGCTCCCGCTGACCAATAAACAGCCGCTGAGTCATTGCCTCAAGGGCTGACCAAAGGTAAAAGTGAAACTCAAATTACTTTCACTGACCAATCTACACCTGTAGAGATTGTTGAAACACAACCAACATAAGACATCAATCTACCAAAAGAGATCAGAATACCAAGAGGTCACTCAGAGAGTGCCATTCTTGATGCCGCTGAGAACACCCTGATGACGAGTAATCAACTCAGGAGATACCTCAGCAACGTAGCATTCGTCTCAATCCAGGAACCACAGAATTTCGCTGAAGCTGAGTATGATGAATTCTGGATGAATGCAATGCAATAAGAACTTGATCAGTTCCGAAGAAATGAAGTATGGGACTTAGTGCCAAAACCAAAAAGCCAGAAGACCATAGGAACAAGATGGGTCTTCCGCAACAAGCTGGATGAACAAGGGAACGTGGTCAGAAACAAAGCAAGACTTGTAGCTCAGGGCTACAGTCAGCAAGAAGGTATTGACTACGGTGAGACCTTTGCCCTAGTGGCAAGGCTAGAGGCTATTAGAATTTTATGTGCATATGTGATGCGCCTTCGGTGAAGAAGACTCACTAAGGGATAAGTGTACCCCGTCGTTATCAAGTAATAAATCTGGAAAGTCTAGGTATCGAATCCACAGGACTTATTTACCACAAGTATCGAATTACTAGGTCTCGGGTGTTATCTAGGCTTTGTGGGGTTTGAATTGGTTTGGTTAAGTTAATCTACTCCTAGGTTGAATTACGCTACTCCTAGCTAAGTTATCTAGTTCTAACTAAGTTATTCTACGCCTAATTAAGTTAAACTACTCCTAATTGATCTTTCACTAATGCAATTACCCGAAGGAACATGGTATGAATGATAATAATGAGGTTAGGTTATTAGGTCTATTGATTAAAAACCTAATCTAAGTCACTTGTATTCAAGGCGATTAACACTACTTACCCTCCTGAAGTTCCTAGTGCGTGATTCCCTTGTAAGGCCGAAACTAGGTCTAAGGCTCAGCAATTTGGGCTTAATCAACTAAGAGGTCGTCAATCTCCTAGGCTCTGACTAGGTCAGATTCAGCTCACAATATGTGCCTACTCGATTTTGGGGCTTTTGAATGAGTTAAACCAATTGAATAAAGCGTAAGACAAAGATTAAACAAACAATCATAGAACAGAACAAGAGCTAAAATATTATTAAAGATGAAGAACAATGTCACAGGATACAATTAGCCTAGGATTCATAGACTATATCAAAGAGTAAAAACAAGGAAAAGTAAAAGGAGATACGAAAATCCCTTTCAAGGAACCTGTCTACTCTGCAATCGGCTTCCTAGGTCTTAAGGACGGACCTTGAATATTCCTCAAGAACAGCTTTGAAGGAGCTTCAATGGAGGTTGAGGAAGATGGAGGAGATGGAGAGGAAATTCAAGGGGAAAGATAAAGTAATTTACAAATAATGAAAGATGTCTAATTACATTGGAAAAATCCTATTTATAGGCGTGGCTCGGGCCCTTTTCTTGACCTATTTTCGTGTCCTTATGCAGGTAGGAAGTCGTGGGGTCCATCGTGGCATCGTGGGGGCGGAATTGGTCTTTTTGACCAATTCCCGCAGGTCTGCTCGCCGAGCAGGGCGAGCTGCTCGCCGAGCAGGCACAGTGCCTGGGCAGTGCCTGGGCGGTGCCTGGGCAGTGACTGGGCGGTGCCTGGGCAGTTCCTGGGCAGCTCGTCGAGCAGCGCCCGGGCTATGCGCCGAGCAGCGCCTGGGCTGCTCACCGATGCTCAATTCGCCGAGCGACTGCCGGGGGTCCCCGAGACACGATTTTTGCCTGAAATTGATCATGTTTTAACCTGCACACGCACATAAACTCCAAACAACATTAGTCCAAAGGCTAAATTGACCCGCCAATCGCTTATTTTGAGCAAACGCTTCGTTTGGTGCGACTTTTGACGGATCAATTAGCTTCAAAAGATAACGGAATTATAATATGCATGCCATTTTGGCCGTATTTGCCTAAATTGATCATAAAACGAGCCTGAACAACGAAAAGTAAATAAAACATTTCCAATTTCTAACTAACTCGCACAAAAGCATTTAAATGCGAGAATTGCTCGCTTATTAACTAAATAACGCTAAAAACCGTTCTAAAACCGTACCCAAAGATAGGGGTTTTTGACCCCTATCAAACCTCCTCGCACTTAAAACTTTACTTGTCCCCAAGTAAACTAAAAAACTAAACCCGCAATCACAAGCAAGCTAGAAAACCTCCCGGTTTGACTAGGTGCTTGACACAATTTCGAGCATCTGTAATTACATGCATTCGGAAATACAAAGTAGAGACACGATATCCAAAAGCCGCATTTCAATTATCATAGGTCATATGTTTTAAGAAAAAGGACACATGTTTAATTAAACGAGCTTGAGGGGATCGCTAAGTAAAACACCTCACCATAGGTAGTTCACTCATTTCACACAATTTTCGGCGGCTAAAGTGTTTACTCTCGGCTTATGTTCTTGCTTAGGATTACGTTGATTTTGCACGTTCATCCGAGTTCCTCTACTATGCTATATGACTCCGATGATATCAAAAACAGCCTCGAATTGGGGTTGTAATGTGGTTAGAGGGTTAAAGGTACAACAAGGGTTAATATTTCTAGCGCTAGAAAAACAAAGTTCAAATGGCTTTAGCAAATATGAAGTGACTGAGCTTTTTATTCATTCATTACTCTCTTGTTAGGATGTTTTCTTTAGACGTTTTGATTTTAAGAACTGGGGAATGAAGTTCTTCCCTTTTTGTTCGTCTCTCTTCTTTTCTTTTCTTTTTCTGTTTTTCTCTTTTCCCCTTTTCTTTTCTTTTTATTTTTTGGGATAGTGATGCTCATTCACTTCTTAGCCTTTTGGCTTGCTACTATGATGCCATAAACAAAGACAAAGCGCTAGAATTGACAAAGGCTCGATGTGAGCTTTGCAAAAACTTTGGGTTAAGTAGTAAACCAAGTGATGGTTTGCAAAAATAAGGGTTAGAACGAAAGAAAAATTCTACAAACTACAAAAATACAGGCTCAAAGGGGCTTCCTAGAGTAGTTGAAAAAGAGAAAATAAGGTAAAGAAAAGGGTCAATTCTAA
This sequence comes from Euphorbia lathyris, assembly GCF_963576675.1. NCBI lineage: Eukaryota > Viridiplantae > Streptophyta > Magnoliopsida > Malpighiales > Euphorbiaceae > Euphorbia > Euphorbia lathyris. Next base: position 81,530,881 of record NC_088917.1, on the reverse strand, counting down.
TGAGGCTGATTCATCGTTTATCATCTCAAATTATTGCATGTAGGTTCAACACAGTATTAGGTGCAAAATCTGTAATATTTCCACAAGTCAAAGCATTCACACAAAAATGTCAAGAAAATGAGCTTTTTTGATGTTCGCTCTTGGGCTCAAATTCAACTCACAATTCTTTGGGTTTCAATTTTGTGTTTACTAGTTTTCCCCAAACTCAAGTTTAACATCACATGCCTTCAATTCTTAAGTTATCTACCTAAGTAATGATTTTAGCATTTCTTCAAAAGTAGGGTCTAAATGCAAACTTTAGCTCATGCTTTTACAGATACAAGGATTGTGTCCTACAGCTAAACTAGTTGTCATGCAATCTTAGATTCGGTTCTCAGCCCTCAATGACAAATAACGAAGTTTAGATTCGAATGAGGTTCACGGTTTTAGATCCTAAACATGCGAAAACATAAATAAAACCCGAAAACGCTAAACTAAACTAGACACGACGCAACAAAAATTTAAAAATTACACAATTTTTGTAAGTTTGTCTACCCCTCCTCCTCACACTAAAAATATGCAATAAGTTCCAACATTGCATCACAAACCATAAAGTACAAGTGCAAAAAGTTAGGGTGGAGAAGACAACTTACTGATTTTATCGCAATCGCCAAAAATTTGATGATTTGCGGTGCCAAAATTATTTATTTATTATTTTTTTTATTATTATTATTTATTTATTTATTTTAGCTCCGTTCGGAATTTAAAAATCCCGAACAGTTTGCTTATCGCGGCCGAGCAGCGGGCTGGGCGTAGTGCCCAGCTCGCGGCGAGCAGTGCCCAGCTCGCCGAGCTGGGCGGCAGTGCCCTGCTCGCCGAGCTGGGCGGCAGTGGGGCCAAAATTTTATTTTTTTTATTTTAAACCTGAACACTTAAAAAAAATAAAAATAAAAATAAAATAAAATAAAATAAAAGAAAACTAAACAACTAAAAAAATATTTATTTATTTATTTATTTATTTTATTTTATTTATTTATTTTTTTTTTTAAACGAACACTTTAAAAAAACGTAAAAGAAAACTAAAAAGACTAAACTAAAAGATCAATGGATAATCTACATAAAATAAACCTGAAAAGTTTTATTAAAACTTGGGTTGCCTCCCAAGAAGCGCTACGTTATAGTCGGTGAGCTCGATATAGAATTCACGCCTAGGTGTATCCTTCTACTCGCGTTAGGAACTCGAACTCCTTAACAAATAACCCGTACCTACAAAACGGATTAAGAGCCTCAAATAAGTTTAATGAAAGTAGGAGGCCGAATTTAAACATGTTATGAAAAAGTTTGGTTTGCTCCCTTTTGGATTCTCTTGGTAGGTTGAAGAGAATGAAAACTTCTGAACAAGGAGTAAATCCAAACTTTTCGAACTTTTGAGGAAAAGGTAGTTGATATACACAAGCTTCGATTTGATCATTTATTTCTATCACATGATTTAGAATTTCAGATTTTGAACCGGGGTTGCTTACCGCTTCCGGTTCTTCACTTACCTTGAGTGATGCATGTGACAGTGGACTTGGTTCTACCTTTTCGTCATTCCTCAAAGAGATGGCTTGAGCTGATTCCCTTTGTGGGATTTCTATGTTTTCCTTTATGCTTGGGAGGGCATCTCGGGAGTGCTTTTGCATCTCATGGTTTATTTGAGCCAATTGGTTGCTCAAGTCCTTGCAAACCTCCTCATTGATTGTAAGTCGGGCTGATATTCCTTTCAAAAGAGACAACACCTCATCTCGTGAGCTAGAGGGTTGTGGAGGAACTTGGCTTGCTTGTTCATAAGGGAACATTCCCAATTCGTTTTCCCTGTGCTCATTAACAAACCTATTTGGAGGCCTCAACATGTTAGGGTTCCCGTAGGACAGATTTGAGTGTTGAGGTCTCCTCCAATCACTACCATAAAAGCTGTAAGAATTGGGGTTAGAATTATACCTTTGGTGATTACCCACAAAACTTACACTTTCATTGGTGTTGAGGCTCAGTTTCGCCATCAAGATATCCATTTTCTCATTTAAGTCGGTCATGGAGGGATTGGGAGCCTCATTCTCCAGGGCATGAATGTATTGTCTTGATGGGATAGTAAACTTTTGAGCTTGCCACTCGACTTTTTTTTGCCAATTCATTGATCAGAGAATGCTGAGAAAAAGTGAAGTTCTAGCACAAAAGTTGATAAGTAACAGTATACAGATATGAACAAGTATAGAAAAGTATAAAGAAATTATATATCAACAAGTATAGAGAATAAGTATAAAGAATTATGTATAAACAAGTATAAACGATATAAACAAGGATATTCACAAAAAGAATCGTATATAAACAAGTGTATGTATAAACAGGTATATGTATAAACAAGTATAAACGATATAAACAAGGATATTTACAAAAAGAATCGTATATAAACAAGTGTATGTATAAGCAAGTATATGTATAAACAGGTATAAATATGAACAAGTATAAATATAAACAAGTATTAACGGTTATAAACAAGTATAGATAAACAAGTATAGATGATATTCACAGAGACATTCACAAAGGAATTCCTAAACTAACAAATCGACCTTTGGTTCGATATTGCAGAAGAAATAAATCCCCGGCAACGGCGCCAAAAACATGATGCGCCTTCGGTGAAGAAGACTCACTAAGGGATAAGTGTACCCCGTCGTTATCAAGTAATAAATATGGAAAGTCCAGGTATCGAATCCACAGGACTTATTTACCACAAGTATCGAATTACTAGGTCTCAGGTGTTATCTAGGCTTTGTGGGGTTTGAATTGGTTTGGTTAAGTTAATCTACTCCTAGGTTGAATTACGCTACTCCTAGCAAAGTTATCTAGTTCTAACTAAGTTATTCTACGCCTAATTAAGTTAAACTACTCCTAATTGATCTTTCACTAATGCAATTACCCGAAGGAACATGGTATGAACGATAATAATGAGGTTAGGTTATTAGGTCTATTGATTAAAAACCTAATCTAAGTCACTTGTATTCAAGGCGATTAACACTACTTACCCTCCTGAAGTTCCTAGTGCGTGATTCCCTTGTAAGGCCGAAACTAGGTCTAAGGCTCAGCAATTTGGGCTTAATCAACTAAGAGGTCGTCAATCTCCTAGGCTCTGACTAGGTCAGATTCAGCTCACAATATGTGCCTACTCGATTTTGGGGCTTTTGAATGAGTTAAACCAATTGAATAAAGCGTAAGACAAAGATTAAACAAACAATCATAGAATAGAACAAGAGCTAAAATATTATTAAAGATGAAGAACAATGTCACAGGATACAATTAGCCTAGGATTCATAGACTGTATCAAAGAGTAAAAACAAGGAAAAGTAAAAGGAGATACGAAAATCCCTTTCAAGGAACCTGTCTACTCTGCAATCGGCTTCCTAGGTCTTAAGGACGGACGTTGAATATTCCTCAAGAACAGCTTTGAAGGAGCTTCAATGGAGGTTGATGAACATGGAGGAGATGGAGAGGAAATTCAAGGGGAAAGCTAAAGTAATTTACAAATAATGAAAGATGTCTAATTACATTGGAAAAATCCTATTTATAGGCGTGGCTCGGGCCCTTTTCTTGTCCTATTTTCGTGTCCTTATGCAGGTAGGAAGTCGTGGGGTCCATCGTGGCATCGTGGGGGCGGAATTGCTCTTTTTGACCAATTCCCGCAGGTCTGCTCGCCGAGCAGGGCGAGCTGCTCGGCGAGCAGGCACTGCTCGTCGCGAGCAGGCACTGCCTGCTCGGCGAGCAGGCACAGTGCCTGAGCGGTGCCTGGGCAGTGCCTGGGCGGTGCCTAGGCAGTGCCTGGGCAGCTGGCCGAGCAGCGCCTGGGCCGCTCATCGATGCTCAATTCGCCGAGCGACTGCCGGGGGTCCCCGAGACACGATTTTTGCCTGAAATTGATCATGTTTTAACCCGCACACGCACATAAACTCCAAACAACATTAGTCCAAAGGCTAAATTGACCCGCCAATCGCTTATTTTGAGCAAACGCTTCGTTTGGTGCGACTTTTGACGGATCAATTAGCTTTAAAAGATAACGGAATTATAATATGCATGCCATTTTGGCCGTATTTGCCTAAATTGATCATAAAACGAGCCTCAACAACGAAAAGTAAATAAAACATTTCCAATTTCTAACTAACTCACACAAAAGCATTTAAATGCGAGAATTGCTCGCTTATTAACTAAATAACGCTAAAAACCGTTCTAAAACCGTACCCAAAGATAGGGGTTTTTGACCCCTATCAATATGCAAGCTATATGAACTTTAAATTGTTTCAAATGGATGTTAAGAGTGCATTCCTTAATGGAGTTATAAACGAGGAAGTTTATGTTAATCAGCCTCTAGGGTTTGAGGATCCTAAATTCCCAAAGCACGTTTATAAGCTCAAAAAGGCTCTGTATGGTCTCAAACAAGCACCATGTGCTTGGTATGAGAGGCTGACCAGTTTCCTGCTGACTAGAAATTATGTCAGAGGTAAAGCTGATACAACCTTATTCATTAAGAGGAAGGGTAAAGATACCCTGCTGGCTCAAATATATGTTGATGACATTATTTTTGGTGCCACTAACGAGTCAATGTGCAAGGAATTTAGTAAGCAGATGCAGACTGAGTTTGAAATGTCAATGATGGGAGAACTCAATTTCTTCCTTGGACTTCAAATCAAACAAGGGAAAAATGGCATCTTCATCAGTCAAACTAAGTATGCTAAGGAGATATTGAAGAAGTATGAACTTGAGAATTGTAAGTCAATATCTACCCCAATGGGCACTGACACTGTCCTCTGCGCTGATGAGAATGGTAAGTCAGTAGACAGCAGATTGTACCGAGGTATGATTGGTTCTCTACTTTACTTAACTGCTAGTAGGCCGGACATTCAGTTCTCGGTATGTTATTGTGCTAGAAATCAATCTAACCCTAAGGAATCTCATTACATAGCTGTAAAAAGAATCCTTAGATATTTGCAAGGCTCAGTGAATGCAGGTTTGTGGTATCCCAATACTCATGATTTCACACTCATTGGATACACTGACGCTGACTACGGACGAGACAAGCTTGAATGAAAAGGCACCTCAGGAGGATGCCACTTCCTTGGGAGCTGTCTTGTGTCCTGGTTCAGCAAGAAGCAGGCGTCAGTAGCCCTGTCAACCACTGAAGCTGAGTACGTTGCTGCTGGAAGCTGTGTTGCTCAAGTCCTATGGATTAAGCAACAGCTTGAAGATTTTGGTGTTCGGACTAAACCAATTGAAGTCAAATGTGACAACAAGAGTGCCATTGACCTATCAAAGAACCCAATCTAGCACAACAGGATGAAGCTTGTCAGCATAAGACATCACTTCATCAGAGATCATGTACTCAAGGGAGAGATCAAGCTGACCTATGTCCCAACGGATGAGCAGCTTGTTGATATCTTCACAAAGCCACTGGCTCGTGAGCAATTCAACATACTTAGAGAAGCCATTGTTATGTTTAATCCTCTTCAATAATTTCCAAGTAGAGTATGCATGCTGAGTGAATTACCATGCTGAATGATTTATGCTAAATCAATTACTGTCATATGCTGAGTAGATTTACATGCTGAGTGTTTATCTTAAGCTGAGCAACTAAGCATAAAAATTATTCCTTTGCGTAACAATTGACTACTTAGAATTTCAAACGTTTGAGATCCTTCACACTGAGTAAATATCCGTTGCAAACTTTAATGCATAACACGCGAATTTAATAGCCACCTACGATGACGTAGGCGCGATGATTAGAAAACCCATGCGCCGAATGTGTCATAAATGCCAGAATATTTGTCGATTGAGTATCTCGAGGTCAAACGGCCACCTCAACGCTTAGGATCAATTCGACACCTCTATAAGTAGTGGATGATTTCCCACTTCTATTCCTTTACGCTTAGAAATTTCTGGTATTCTCATATTCTCTCTAAAATCTCCCAAACTTCTCAAACCTCTCTAAGAATCATGACGAACGATTCTCAGAATGTCTCCGGTGCCGTTAATCACTCCGATGAAAATCCTTCATCTACTGCCCAGCGTGACCACTCTAAAGTCACTACGCCGAGCAAGCACACCAAAACTAACCAAGCTGCCTCTTCGAAGGGAAAACAGCAAAAGGACAAAGGCAAGAAGATCGTGGAATGCACCTACTATCAAGTTTACGAAAGTGTGAGGGGGTATAAGGTTGACCACTCGCGTTGGTTTTCAAGGGGTTTTGTGGAGGTTGAGCAACCCTTTTGTGACTGGATCAAGAACAACGGCTGGACCGAGCTGTTCTCAGTTCGTGAGGCTACTTATCCAGAGATGGTTAAGGAATTTTATGCTAACCTAAAGGTTGCAGATGATAACCGGGACTATATGGTCACCAAGGTCTCGGGGAAGGATATCCTCATCAACCCCGCTTACCTTGCCTCACTACTCAAGTTGAAAAACGAAGGAGCAATTCTTCGTAAATCGGGTGATCAAGACAAAACCAACTACGTCCATGAGTTCTGTAAACCTCCTGGTCATGTAGGTGAGATTTCAAGTACCTCCATGGGTCAGAATCAGAAGATGGCCCATTACATACTAACAAATTTGCTCTTCCCCAAAATCAACTGCACCAACTCAGCGACAAACTTCGAGCAGTGTTTCATATGGCATATGCTGACCTACACGACGATCAACATGCCCGTCTTCATAATCGGTGGATTTCAAAGAAGCACTGGAACTCTTAGGTTAGGCTCTATTATCACCAAAATCCTCAAGGATCAAGGGGTAAGCCTGGTTGAGGAAATCCACACTTGGGGAACCGAGATTACCGCTGCTGTCCTGTTCGGCCTGGCATATGACCAACCAATTGTGCCCAAGAAAGGGAAAGGGGCTGCTGACCAGGAAACTGAGGGGACGGTGACTCGAAAGGGAAGAACGCAAAGAAAGAGTAAAGTTGTGCAAAGCACCTCTAAAGGAGCTGTCTCACACCAAAGAAGCTTAAATTTGTATGTGGAGGAACCAAGCCTCAAATTCAGCAAGGTTAGGGTGGACCGAGGTCAGCTGAGAAAAGACCTAGGCAAGCTGAGCCTGAGGAAGAAGAAAGAGTGCACGCTGATAAGCAACCACTAAGGAAGAAAAAGAAACTCTCCTCTGAGTTAAGACCCATTGATGCCCTTCCAACTGACGTTGTCGTTCCTCCTAACTCACATTATGTACAAAGTCAAGACATTGACGCTGAACAACAGTTAGATGACCAGGAAGAACAAGACCAATTGGGTGGTCAGTTTGTAGAAGAAGAACTGGATGATAAGTCTTATGAAGAAGAAAGTGGTCAGGATGACACTAAGGAAACAGCTGATGATGAGCACTATGAACCAATCAACACTGAGTTGGTTGACGAAGAAGCTGAGCAAACAACGGAAAATCATCCCGCTGTTCAAAGGGAAGCTTCACCTACTGACTCTATAGAGTCCATTCCTGCTGACCCTACTCTTCCAAAGCTGAAGAGACTGAGAAAAAAGAAGGCATTTCGAGCACCCGTCATTAACCTCATGGGTGACTCACCACTGAGGGATGAGATCTCTGACCTTACAGATGTACATCTTAAGTTCTTCTCCAACCCTCCTGAGTCTCAACCAGAGCAACAAGAAAATCAAGCCTCTGTTTCTCAGCCGAAGGAACATGCCGACCTAACTGCTACTCCCAGCCAAAATGATGCCGAGCAAGTGCTCGAAGATCCTGCTCCTCAACACGTTGAGCAAGCTAAGGAATTACCTGCTCCGGTGAACACTGAACTTCCTCAGCTTCCGCAATCTAGTCAGCTTCAGCCTGACCCTGAGCAAGTAACACTTTCTGCCGATCCTCCTCTTCCACAACTTCAAGTGCAGAATTTAATCCAGTCAGTTTCTACTGGAAATCCAAATTCAAGATTAGCCACTGATAATGCTGAAACTTCAAATGTTGAGCAGAACCAAACACCGCTTTCATTCGGTTCTACTCCTCCTCCGGCATCTGGGCCAACAAATGATGGATCCTTTAGCTATCTCAATGCCTCTGAGTCTGGTCGAAGAATCGTTGACTCAGCTCAAGCTCTTATCCAGGACCTCCATCAAACAAGTACCATTGCCGCTGGGTCTACTAATGTTGAGCCTACTCAGCTTTCGTCTGTCACTCAGCTTCTTACTCAGATCAAAGGTCTGAAGGATCTACTGAGTGTCATGACTTCATTACAATCTCAACAGCCTAGGCAGGTCTCTATAACGAAGCTGGCCGAACTCCAGCTGACCATGGTAAACCACATAAACTCTCTACAAGGTGAAATTCATCAATTGTCAGCTACGAACTCAATGTATGCAACTTCTGCCAACGTTCATCATCTATTCAACCAGCTTCATACTGAGCAAGAGAAAACCAATCACCAACTCTCTTCCTCCTCCCAATGCTCCATTGAGCAAATTAGCGAGGCTGTACACCTGCTAAACTTAAGCAAGGAAGAGATGGAAACTGACCAGCTCAAAACAAACGAGATCCTGAAGTACTCCCGCGTTACTTTCAACCACGTGCGACACACCAACGCTCAGCGTGAGTATTTTGATTCGTCTTTGCTAAAGATGTTTCATCAAGCTTTTGCAATGCTCACTGACAGCATACACTGGGTTGGAAAGTCTCAAGCATACGTTCTAAGTATGCTGAGTGCTGCTGATGTCAGGATTCCCCATGATATTTTGGATGATGGTGTTCCCATTTTCGATGGCATAAATACCAGCACATGAAAGTTAAAGGCATTCTCAAAACGCCTAACTCAAGCTGCCATTGAAGACATTTTCATTCCTCCTCCTGCTGATGGTGGCAAAAAGGGGGAGAAAGTACAAGCTCAAAGAACCCAACATTCAGAAGAAGAAGCTTCAGGTAGTCAGCAAAGACAAAAGGGAAAGGGTAAAGCTAAAGAGCATGAAGCCCAACTCAACTACAAAAAGAAATAGCTTTAGCTTTACTAGGATTGACTAGATTAGACTTTGTTAAAACTTGTAGTCTTTCCCTTGTGTACTTTTGTTGTGCTGACCCTGAATACAAAACTTTGATGCATCTATCTTTTTAAATTAACCAATCTTATGTGATGCTTACTTATGTTTTGTATTGAATAGTTAATCGCATCTTCACTAAATCAACTGTGCTACTTGTCTACATTGCTTTATGATTGCATGCTGTGTTGATCAAAATGTTGACCGCTTTTACATGTCTTCTTAAACACATTGAACTGAGTTAAATAGAATATGTTCCATGAGCTGACCTAATTCTGAAAACTGACCTTAGACTTACTTGAAATGTTTAAAGTAAATCTAAGTCAGTCGCTCAACCCTTACGGGGGAGTATATTGAGTAAGATAAGGTCAACAATCATGGGGGAGCTCAACACTGAGTTCTTGACTGAATATTTTTGCCAACATCAAAATGGGGGAGTTTGTTGAAACACCTTTCCACATGATTTTGATTTGACAAAATTATTTAAGTAGTTAATAAAAAATATTCTAAACACATTAAATTTAAATGCTTTGATTTATTTATACTAATGTGTTTGTTCAATGTTGAGTTTAATTGTTTATAAGACATTAAGATTAAAAAGCCCAAAGGCCCATAAGTGGAAGTCAAGCTCAAGTCAACACATCAAGACCATTCGGCCCAAGTGTTCGAAACGTAGCCGTTTCAAGCAAAACGACGACTCAGCATGAAGAAGGATCGAGAAGCCTTTTCTCAAATGCTTCAAGATGAAGCTGCTGAGTTGGACGACAATACAGTCTGGACAGCGGCAGACAAGAACCAACTTCTAGACAAAGTAATTCTACTTTGGGTAAAGTTCAAAAGGCGCAGGAAGCTGTCTCGTGGACTTTGCCTTAAATGTCAAAACATTCTGTTTCAAGGACGAAAAGCTGCCGTGGACAGAAGATGCGTGAATCCTATTGGCCAACGATGCTGAGCACGCCCAGAGTGACAACGATAGGAAGCCGTTTCCCTCCAACGGTTATTTCGAAATTCGAAATGACCAGGTGCCTCAAGTGTCACTATATAAAGGCCATCCATTTGCTTCAATCGATGCAGATCTTCAATTAGCTGAAACGCTGTCCAAATTCATACACGAAGTTCTGTGAGAAAAGCAAAGCAAGAACCTTACACCAATTTCCATATTATTGTGTAAAAGTCTAGAGTGATTTTCAATCATCTAAAGTGTCTTAGCAATCGTTGTTTAGGACAAACACTTTATCATTTCTAGAAGAATAGAAAGGAGAGGTTGAGTACTCGGTTATAGTACTCAGCGGTAGATATAGGAGTGAGTAGAGGAATAGAGGAAGGTACTCTTGTATACTCATCTTCTATTGTAAAAGGTTTCGTTCTCTACCTTTAAAGAGCTCAGTAGAGAATTCGAAAAGCTCAGAACGAGTTCCGGGGACTAGACGTAGGTGGAGAGGCCGAACCAGGATAAGTCTGCTGAGTAATATCTTTCTAACCCTTAAACTCCTTTACATATTGCTTGCTATAAAACTGACTAAGTAACGAGCTCACGCTGAGTTAAGTATACTAAGAAGCTGAGTTCAGGAATAGACTCTAAATGCTATTTCCTGACTCAAGGAAAGAAACAGACTTAGTCACAAGTTGACTAAGCTTGTGTCTTCAAACTGCTTAGTCATGCTGTGTAAACCTTTTCATAAGAAAAGAAGTCAGCCTTAACGGACAAAATTTTAAAATAGTTCCTATCCCCCCCTTGGAACTAACTTGTCACGTTATAAGGGACCAACAATTATTTCTATTAGTTGTCTTCTTGACAACGGTTTTCATATTTCAATAAAGAACAAACATTGCGAGTTTTATAGAGATGAGATTTTTTATTTTTCAGGAATATCACAAAATGGGATTTATGTGCTAGATGACAAAATTTCTGTATTCGCGATTGATACCAAAAGACATAAGCTAGATAATTCGACTTACTTGTGGCATTGTCGTTTAGGCCATATAAACAAAAGACGCATGCTTAAGCTACATCAAGATGGGCTTATAGATTCAATTGATTCTGAATCATTGGAAACATGCGAAGCATGTTTAAAAGGTAAAATGACAAAGACACCCTTTAGCAATAAAGGTGAGCGTGTATCAAACACTCTAGGATTAATACATTCAGATGTATGTGGTCCTATGTTAGTCCAAGCAAGAGGAGGATTCAGATACTTCATAAGCTTCATAGACGACCATACCAGATATGGTTATGTTTACTTAATGAAGCACAAATCTGAAGCTTTTGAGAAATTCAAATGCTTCAAGAATGAAGTAGAAAATCAATTAGGAAACAAAATAAAGATACTTTGATCCGATCGAGGTTGTGAATATCTTTCGGATGATTTCCTGAATTATCTAACTGAATATGGGATATGCTCACAATGGACACCTCCCTATACACCACAACACAATGGTGTATCCGATAGGAGGAACCGTACCTTACTAGATATGGTACGATCTATGATGAGCATAGCATTACTTCCATAGACATTCTGGGGCTATGCCTTAGAAACTGCCCTCTTCACCCTAAATCGAGTACCAACTAAATCCGCCAGTTCCACACCATATGAATTGTTCATTGGTAGGAAACCCACATTCTCATTCATGAGAGTATGGTATTGTTCAGCGTTTGTCAAACGCGTAGCGTCAGACAAACTAGATTCTAAATCTGATAAATGTTTCTTCATTGGATACCCTAAGGAAACTATGGGGTATTACTTCTATCATCCAGATGATCAGAAAGTAATAGTATCCAAGCACGCAACCTTCTTGGAGAAAGAGTTTCTCGAAGAAACAGAAAAGGGAAGCATGATTGAACTTGATGAAGTTCAAGAAGAAGAAACGCTGACTGAAACAACAGAGGCAGTTGAGGAACTCGAAGCAGTCCCATTGAATGAGACTCAAGTGCCACCTACTCGTAGATCACAAAGAGTTCGTGAACTCCTAGTTAGATATGGTTTTCTAGTGGGAGATGATGATGAGGTTCCCGTGTTAGACGACGAACCGGAAAACTACGAAGAGGCTCTTACCAGTCTAGATTCTAAATTTTATGGAAGGATCTACATATATATTTTTGGGATTGAATAACTTTAACTTATACATGATGTGTAATATGTGGGCTTTTGAATTATATGTATAACTTTTCAATTAAGTTTTGGTTTTTATTTTTATTTTTTTGTTTTAATTATAAGGTAAAAGTTATGTTGTATGTTTACTAAATCTCAATTGCAATAAAATAGCTAACAAGTTAACAGATCCTACAAATTGAAATTGCACACGAAAACAAAGTCACTTGTTTAACTAAAATATTTACTATGTCCACATTGAGCTATAGATTCAAAATTAATCAGCATTGCGTATTGATTGTAGAATCATTCCCACCTTTGATTACGAATATAAATTCAAAATTAAAAAACTAAGATATGTTACTGCTGGAATTGTTGGAGCTGGAGGGATCGAGGTTTTGTAATTGGTTGCTATGCTATTAACCTCTCTAGTGGTTATACGCATATTGCCCAACTGACTGTCAATTTTTTCGTAGTAAAATCTGCCTGGGAGCGGGGGTGTCACAATCTTTGGATTGAATCAGATCCTACATATGCAGTTGATAGGGTAAAAGGAAAGTCTACCCCGGTACCCTGGAAAATTAGACAAGATTGACTTCAGCGTTTATCAAGATTTTCGAATATGAATTGCAGAATCACTCATATCCACAGAGAGGGCAATCAGGCGTCGGATCAGCTTGCCCGTTTTGGCAAGACTGCTTCCGCCCTTACATGGTGGCACTCGGCTCCTCATTTTTGTCAATCGTCTGTTTTTGGCGATTTATGTAATGTTGCACATTTTCGTTTCCCTTAATTTTCTGTTTTGAACCTTTTATTTTCATTTTCCTCTCTTTGTAATTTTCCTTTTTATTAATAATATTTCAGGTTGATTTGGTGTGTTAGGGGTGCCAACCTAGTTGGGATGTCTAGCCACTTAATCGCGTCTTAAGCTTTCATACAAAAATAATAATAATAATAATATTAATAATAATAATAAATTTTGTTATTATATAGACTCTCCTCCACCGCCACACCAAGTCCTTCTAAGATATCTTTCTTTTTCTCTTTGTCTCTTCTTTCCATATCCGTCTCCATTTTCTTCACTTTGTCCTTCTTTTATGTTTGTTATGTCACATCACATGTTCTCCATTTTCTTCACTTTCTCCTTCTTTTATGTCTATTTTGCCACATCACATGAGATACATACACACGTGTCTATATTTTCATGTTAGTTAAGAATAGGTGTCAAACTACTGGTTTTACACTTTTTCTATATAGTCTATTAAGATGTGAACTTGTCAATATTTTAAAAATATATTAGTAGTTGATCTATCTATCTATAATAATAATAATAATAATAAATATTGCGAGGTTTTTCTAATTTTAAAATGGATATTAATTGAAGTTGGTTTGAGTGATTAAGAGTCTCAAGTCGCTTAAGCTAGAACTCAAGTTCGAATCCTAACTATTACTTTGCACGTTCTTTGCGTGGGGCAGTCAATTGTTTATATAGAAATCGAAAATTGTAAAAAAAAATTAATTTCATATTATTGAATATAATGATATTAATAATTTAGGTTAAAATGATTTCAAGTTTAAAGTGTTATGTATTAATTCCATATCATTCGAAAATTGTAAAATTGCTACATGTGTTCCCTTACGTGTCTCCTTACCTCCACTAAGTTGCTCCATCTGTCAAATTTTGAAAAAAATTGCTGTCTCAAACCATATGTCCTTACGTGTCCCCTTGATGAAGTGGAGCGGGCCTTGAACTATTTGGAGAAAGCGGACCCGGTGGCGAAACTGAGATTTTGAAGTTAAAACGGGGTTGTTGGAATTTAGTGATTTTGGACCCTAATTTAATTGGATTCGGCCCACTGAATCAAACCCATCGGTTCATGGACCAATGGCGGACGTGTTTTTTAGCCATCCGAGGTCGTTTAGGGCCTCAAATCGGCGTTTTTGTGTTTTTATCGCACTTTCGGTTATTTTCCTGTTTTGTTGCTTTTCCTTTTAGGTTTCGGATTAGGTTTTATTTGTCAGCCTATATAAGGGCTCGACCCCCACCTTATGTAAGGCAGTTATTGATTAATAAAATTTCAGAGTTTATTCTCTTTCTTTCCAATTTTCGTTAGTCGTGCGCGATTCAACGATCGTTGAGGGTTTTAAGCATTGTTCGTGCGCGAACAACCGTTTAGGACGAAAGTCTGTTTAATTCTGCTGTATCACCCCTTTTATTTTTTACATATGTAATTTTAATAATAATGATATTTAATTTGTTAAACTCTGTTAACTTCTGTTAAACCTATGATTTAAAACTCTGTTTAAATGATTAATGTGATTAGTTTGTTATTCAGGCACCAGGCATCATCTTTGTCTTCTGATTAGGGTTTCTCTTCTCAGATTTCTATTTCGATCATATTTTTTTCATGTTCATCGTCCCTTCTTATTAGCGTTGTACTGCAGTGCAAGATTGAAAGTTGATTATTGATTGGAATAAAGCTTCTTACATTATAATTCCATGATGGGCATCAAGGTTGATAACAACCCAAATTATTCTTGAATAAGGAATAAGGGAAAATTAATAGAAATAATGGCAAACCATTATTCATTCTAAAAGAGATATTTATGCATGATTAATGTGGAATTAATGATAATTAATGCAGGGGAGAATATGCAAGTAATGAGGAAAAGGAAGGAGTCTCTAGCATTATGCCATGCCACGTGGACCATGGCGAGATACGCCATAACGAGATACGCCCGATGAGAGCGAGTAGCGGAGACCCGCCATAGCTCTCAAGGAGAGCGTACATACGCCTTGACGGATCAAAGAATACGAAAATGCGCCTTTATTACCATCCATGAATGGGAATAAATACAATTAAATGGCAATTAATAGCCATTAAAAGGGAATAAAGACTTGACTGTTCAAATACCTCAACTCTGAGGGTTTCAATGCTAAATACTGGGATTAATGGAGAATTGATAGCAATTGAAGACGAGTAATGACACGACTCTTCACATGCTTCCCCATTAATGCTGAAGGTTACAAAAACCTATATAAATACCACAGCTTCCTAGGATCAAAGGTACACTTACTGATTCTCTACTTTTGTGCTTACAGTTTATTTTCAGAAATATTACTGACTTTGGCATCGGAGTGTCCCCGGCCGATCCCAACGGCACCTCACAGGGAAGTGCTCCGATCAAGGATTTTTCCACAAGTTATTAATTGGTGCGGTGAACGTGGATCTCTAACAAACAGAAGATCACAAAATCTTGATTGTATAGAGTTTCACAAAGAACAAAACAATGGAGTCAACAGAATAGAAATCACAATCTCAAACTTTGGCTCAATCAGTACAACAAATCTATCCAAAGATACAGTTCTCCATATATTGGTAGGAAAGAGTTTTCTACATTAAATCTGAAATTTTATGATCAAAAAGATAAGTTTTCTCCCCTTTCTTATTCCATTTTTAATTAAAGAAAATTGAGATCCCTCACTCTTATAAAGTGCTATGAATATCATTACATGTTATTATGATAAATCTAATAAACTGTGAAAGATGAAGTCATAGACACAAATCTTTCATTAAATCTTGCATGCTTACTATGCCCTCATATTTTTATGCATGACAAGTGTAATATGATATTATCATTGAATTAGTACAAACGCATGTATAAGACTCGTAATCTTGGGATTTACAAAAAAAACAAATCATCCATTCAATGTGATTTTGTCATTTGATATTAAAATATCATAAAAGGGCTCATGTAATTACAAATGATTTAGATCTGGTCGGTCTTTTGGATGAACATGCATATAACTATTAGAACGAATTACAAAAAAATCATATTTGGTTTTTCCTTGTACAATTCACCATCTATATATGGCTTTTCTCCTATATAGTACTTTTAATATCAAAAATTCATATTTTTTAATATTGTTTTGTCAAACAGTTATTTCATTCCCTTTTTTACAAGGATGTGTCTATTCATATAAAAACTGTTTATTTGACATTGTTAGAATTTCTGTTACCAACACAAGAGACTTGAAAATATTGAGTCTATTTGTAATTATCCTGTAATTGTCCCTAACTAAAGGCCATTATGGGCTGATGAATTACCAAATTGGATAAACAAAATTTTCATGTCCTGAGCTAACTACAAAATAGTGCAAGTATCGGTTTCGGATCAGAACATTAATTTATGCAAAATTCTTAGGATATACATGAGAATTCCTTAAAGATTGGAGGATTGTATGTGAAGGTAGGTGAGAGTGGATTTTGAGTAATTTTCCTTACACTCCAAATTGGAGGAGAATCATTGTACATGTATTTTTCTTCCAAAATTACCCTTTCTCTTTTATTTTATTCGTACAAATGAAATGATATAAGAGTAATTTTATATATAACTATATTATTAAATCATCACTTACCTTTCTTTAATTACACCTCATTCAAATGAGGCTTTAATGATCTCTGAATGCCATTAATGTATGGATGCACAATATTAATTGCAAGTAAATAGCAACTATGTAAGATATCTTACCCAATATAGAATGTCATAACTTTTATGACGTTTAAAATAAATATGCTATCTTGGATATTAATGCGCATTGAAATACAAAAGGACATTATTCTTAAACCATTCTCATTATGGTTATTTATTAAGAATTCATTATGATATTCATGTGCAGTAGCAATCTTTATGGTTATGACCGTTATACGTGATATTATTATTAAAACAAGCACGATTAAAATTCTATTATGAATTTGTTTGACATATAATATTTACTCGGTTTTATCCTTTGACTAAGCTCATTCTAGAGCCAGGGACCAACGTGAAGGAATTATTAAGTTGATTCCAAGATGAACTAAAAATTCCATAAAGAAACATTGCATTATACATGATATTTGCCAACAAGGTCAATGCAAACAGTCTTTTGCTATGAAGTATGTTCTGTGGATCAAACCACTAATCCCCAAGATAAGTGAATATAGCTTTTATGCCTTACCACAATCTTTTAATAATGGACAGGGTATGCCCCACTTCTGGAGTTCTTTCAGTGCTAACCCACAGGTACAAGGGAATTGCTAATAATGCAACCAGTGTCAAACACTAGCATGAAAAATAAAGCTCAATCCAGAGAAGTGTATATTCAGAGTCGCTTCAGAAAAATTCCTTGACTATGTCATTAGCAAAAAAGGAGTTAGAGCAAATCCAGATAAAGTAAAAAGCCATGCGAGGAAAAAGGTGAAAAGAGCGCCTAAATAAAAGCCATGCGAGGAAAAAGGTGAAAAGAGCGCCTAAATGAAAGCTGCACTATGGGTGAGAAAGATCCAGAGGTTGAGCGGGCGGATCATCGTACTAGAAAGATTGTCAACAAGCATATCAAGGTATAAAACAATTCCTAGCAGAACCACCCTTGATGAGCAGACCAATCTGAAGGGGAGACCTGCATTTGTATCAATCTGTCATGGATAAAGCTATGTGCACCATGGTTATTCAAGAAGAAGAAGGTCAGCAGTTCTCCATCTATTATGTTAGCAAAATGTTGAAGGATGCAGAGACAAGATATTCGAAGCTAGATAAAATGGCTCCCACGGTTGTGACAACATCCATCCGCATTAAACCATAGCTCCAAGCATAACCTCAACATGATCGAGATCGAGATCAAGATCAAGAGCCGGCTTCACCATCATTATTCAACATTGAACACACGAATGATGAGATTGAAAGGCGAGTGCATGCCGCTTTGGATAGACAAGAGAACAATGCAGAAAGATACGCCATCCAGTTAACAGGAATTCGCCATTCACAGCGCGAATCATGGGGTACGAGGCGGAAAAAATGATTAAATCTTCCAACTTGCCACAATATAAAAGAAAAGAATCAATATAAGTGGGACATTACATATCCCAAACCCAAAGGAGGGGAGCATGTAACCGTTGGAAGAAACGCCAAAGTGTACTACAGGTTGGCCACCACACTGAAGCTTGCTGGGAGCTGGCAAACTAGATAGCTTTGTCCAGAATAACAAATAACAAGACGACAAGCAGAAGACAGATCCCAAAAAGAAATTCAAAAGTGTCATTAATGTCATAGCAGATGGACCAGTGTATCAGCCACCCGTGGAAAAAGCAAAAATATCCGTTCTGGATAAAACATCCCTCAATTGCCCCTTTTGCAAAAACAGGTCTAGTAATCTCTCCACATACAGATGCGTTGACAATTGAAGGATGGGAGATGAAATGAAGCGAGTAATGGTAGACACGGGCAGTTCTTGCAATGTCATCACCATAGGTGCATTCGCCAAACTAAAGGTTGATCTGATCCAAATAGAAACAAACATTGTTGACATCATGGGAGTGACAGGTCACACTATCCGGACCAAGGACCAGGTAACTTCGGAATGCAAGCTGGCGGATGATGATCAAGCGTGGATTGGTGATTTGAAGTTCTCTATTATGAATGGACAATCAGCTTATAACATCATTCTTGGGCGGCCGTTCATCTCAAAGGTTGCAGCCCTAATTTCCATCCATCGTATGGCAATGTACATTCCCACCAGCAAAGGAGGAATAATGATTAGCGGGAACCAAAAGGCGGTTCAAGAGACCTACTCGGCGTCGCTATCGATCCGCCCACAATTCAAAAATGACAAAGGTGAGGAAGATGAACTTATCACTACAGCTTTTGGTGACACAGAAACGCTCCTTATTGCTGATGGAAAGCGGGTGCGGATCGCCAAAGGATTAAAACCTGAGATCAAGGAGGATGTTACGAAATTTCTCATTGAGTCTGAAAGCCTATTTGCATAGGAGAATGAGATCCCCACAGGAGTAAGCCCATATGTGATTACTCATAAGTTAAACATCATTGAGGATGCGGTTCTAGTTGCTCAGAAAAGATGGAACCATAGGCCTAAAAATCAGTATTTTTATGTATTCTTATATGTGCATTAAACTGTTCTAGTATCCTATATTTTATAATTTATTCTTTCTCGCCATACTTCTTATATTCATTTGCCTAGCTTTTATTCCTGATATACGCCCAGTGGCTGGCGAATGAAAAGTTCCACAGATGGATCAATTACCTCAAAGATAGGATAATTGATCCCCATCATGGGCGGATCCCCTTTCCACAAAGATAAGAAGCACAGACCCTCAGGAGCTTTCAAATGAGCTCAACTCTCTCCTCAAAGACAGGAAAAGTATTGGTCACCATCAAAAGCGGGTTAAAATTATCTCAAACATGAGAAAATTACACCCTAAACTTTCTCCTCAAAGATAGGAGAACAATAATCTCAGCGGCGGATCAATCTACCTCAAAGATAGGAAACAATTGATCATCGTCAGAGACAGAACATTTCTCAGACGTGAGAACTTTACACTCTCAAATACTCTTCGCAAAGAAGAGTCTCAAGACCTGGCGGCGGATCGATTCACCTCAAAGATAGGAAGCAAATCGATCGCCTAAGGCAGCTTAACTTCCTCACCAGGAATAAAAGCTTCTAACCTTCACAAAGGCTCACACATTGGGGTACGGCTAGCCACCTACCCTAAACAATCGGAGAAATCCTAAACCAGATTCTAAAAAGTTACTTGCTAAAAGATATAATGCATTAGTAAAAATAGTTCTGGAAAGAAAAGGGTTCATCCAACAATGAAGCCTCGTCTTCATTCAAGATAATGAAGCCTCGTCTTCATCCAAATAATGAAGCCTCGTCTTCATCTCTAAATAATGAAGCCTCGTCTTCATCCAAGATAATGAAGCCTCGTCTTCATCCAAATAATGAAGCCTCGTCTTCATCCAAGTAATGAAGCCTCGTCTTCATCTTCAAATAATGAAGCCTCGTCTTCATCCAAGTAATGAAGCCTCGTCTTCATCCAAATAATGAAGCCTCGTCTTCATCCAAGTAATGAAGCCTCATCTTCATTTCCAAAAAATGAAGCCTCGTCTTCATCCAAATAATGAAGCCTCGTCTTCATCCAAGTAATGAAGCCTCGTCTTCATCTCCAAATAATGAAGCCTCATCTTCATCTCCAAATAATGAAGCCTCGTCTTCATCCAAGTAATGAAGCCTCATCTTCATCCAAGATAATGAAGCCTCTTCTTCATCCAAATAATGAAGCCTCGTCTTCATCCAAGTAATGAAGCCTCGTCTTCATCCAAGTAATGAAGCCTCGTCTTCATCTCCAAATAATGAAGCCTCGTCTTCATCTCTAAATAATGAAGCCTCGTCTTCATCCAAGTAATGAAGCCTTGTCTTCATCCAAGTAATGAAGCCTCGTCTTCATCTCCAAACAATGAAGCCTCGTCTTCATCAAAGTAATGAATTCACGTCTTCATCATAGAAATAACGAAGTCTCGCCTTCACAAATGCAAAGTAAAAACACTTTGGAAAATGAGTAAAGGCTAAAAAGGCAAGTGCCAAAACCCTCCACAAAATGCACAAAAGTCCCTAAATGGCTGATCATTCTTACTGATCCCTAAGGTCGGGTCATTCTCCTCAATATGGCAGAACTGAAGAAAAAAAGTCCCTAAGGCGAATCATAATCCTATGCAGTAGGAACAAATGGTCCCATAAAGGGCGGGTTATTCCATTTCTAAAAGAAATATAACTCTCAAAAAGCCCCTAGAGGCTAACAATGGATACAGCTGACCACCTATTCACGAAGAAGAAAAAACCCCTAAAAGTGCGGTAGGAACAAATGGTCCCATAAAGGGCGGGTTATTCCATTTCTAAAAGAAATATAACTCTCAAAAAGCCCCTAGAGGCTAACAATGGATACAGCTGACCACCTATTCACGAAGAAGAAAAAACCCCTAAAAGTGCATCATATCCATATATGATCCCATCTCCGGTGGGTCCACTTTCCTCCAAGATGGAAAAATAAAACACCATTTAGACAGCCCTAAAGAGCTTTTTATACCTTTAGGGGGGGCTTCTGATAACAACCCAAATTATTCTTGAATAAGGAATAAGGGAAAATTAATAGAAATAATGGCAAACCATTATTCATTCTAAAAGAGATATTTATGCATGATTAATGTGGAATTAATGATAATTAATGCAGGGGCGAATATGCAAATAATGAGGAAAAGAAAGGAGTCTCTAGCATTATGCCATGCCACGTGGACCATGGCGAGATACGCCATAACGAGATACGCACGATGAGAGTGAGTAGCGGAGACCCGCCATAGCTCTCAAGGAGAGCGTACATACGCCTTGACGGATCAAAGAATACGAAAATGCGCCTTTATTACCATCCATGAATGGGAATAAATACAATTAAATGGCAATTAATAGCCATTAAAAGGGAATAAAGACTTGACTGTTCAAATACATCAACTCTGAGGGTTTCAATGCTAAATACTGGGATTAATGGAGAATTGATAGCAATTAAAGACGAGTAATGACACGACTCTTCACATGTTTCCCCATTAATGCTGAAGGTTACAAAAACCTATATAAATACCACAGCTTCCTAGGATCAAAGGTACACTTACTGATTCTCTACTTTTGTGCTTACAGTTTATTCTCAGAAATATTACTAACTTTGGCATCGGAGTGTCCCCGGCCGATCCCAACGGCGCCTCACATGGAAGTGCTCTGATCAAGGATTTTTCCACAAGTTATCAAAGGTCAATATTATACATTGTTTGGTAGCATCAATGACTCTTTTCAAATGGATTTCCATTCTCATTCCAATAAACATGAGAAATTTGAGTTTAGCCATGTATTGGTTCACCAAATGATACATACAGAAAAGGCAGATGGATTCAATTTAGGAAGAATTCGAGTCGCATCTATGGTAAGACTAGGAAGCTTCGGCCGAGTCACCACTGATTCGATATTCAAGTCACCATTTAAAAAAAATTCAATTTTTAACAACTAAAAAACTTACAGCAGAAGAAGATGACTATTCACTTTACAAAAACAAAAAAAACATACAAAAATTATGAAACACAAATAGTTTCAATTAGATGACTCTTCAGTTTATAAATTCCAAAACCTTCCATCTTCTTTTCTATTTATTTGTTATTATCTTCTTCTACTCTATAGTCTACCGATTTTTTATGTTCTGCTTGTCTCTACTTTCTTTTATAATTTTATATAATTTCTATTTAGATTTCGAGTCAAGAGTCAAATCTGGATTTAACAACCATGGTTCGAACCATATTCATCTTGTTGCTTGGTATGGTACCACACTTCTTGAGTTGGAATTTTGATCAATAAATAAGGCTTCGAGAATTACCAATCCATTTGTTCAAATTATTGATTTTATTTATTTCTTCTTGATTCTTACATCATTATGCTTATTTTGTAACATTACTTGGTGAAAGGAAGAAAATGTGTTTCTCCAGTTTGTTTTGTTCTAACTTATATAAATAAATTTTCACAAGTACAGAAGAAGAGTATAATTGTTAGAAGAAAATTCTCTTTTTTACTGATTGTATTCATATGTATTTATACATTACATACATATATTGTTATACAACATAACTCTCTGTAAATACACATGACTCTTTATGAAACAATACAACTCTTGATAAATGCAGAAATTACTTTTGAACAATATAATAAACCAAATTAAAGACTATTAATTGTAAGTTTAATATTTCAATGCACCCCTTAAACTTATAATTTTTTTATCCCTTAGTAACACTAAGAATAATTCTTAATCTGTTGACATCTTCAAACTTCATGGTCATTGATCTTTTCACTTTAACCGCCATCATACACATTATTATCTCTATCATTTTCTTCTCCCTCGTAATCATTGTTGTCTTCCTTATCATCCTTGTTAGTACTATCACCATCACTTTTATCTCTACCAATTGGTATTTTAGGTTTTGGATGAGGCACATAACTAGTGAACTTTCTATCTGAAATTGACACAATATTATTCATTTCAATGCCCTGAAGTCCTTTCGCTCTTCCCTTTCTCTTTTTAACTTCTATGATTTCTTTGAAAAATATCTCCTTCAGTTCCTCCATTAGCTCGACCTCACATTTGTTCTCTTGCACATACTTGATTTTTTTTGTAAATTACTAGAGGCACACTCATCCCATATGATTTTATTACAATTTTTTAGATGCTCAACATCTTTACCATACCTTAGTATTCAAACTTTCTTTTTCTTGACACATCGATCGTTGAGCATATGATTGAGAACAACTATCATTAGAGCCATGCTCGGTGCGTTCTGCAATGCCATTGTCCTTTGCTGCTTCTTCCATAAGCTTGTTTTGCTTTTTACCTGATCCTTTGTTTTCTTTTTCAAACCTCTTCCTCTTTTTTGATACTTCCGAATTTTGTACATTTTGTTTTGCACTTATTTGGATATTGCAATCAAAATTATTGGAGTTAGTTAATTGTGTTGAAAAAACTAAAACCAAGGAAAAAAGCTCAGAAGTAACCCAAGGTTAATTGTCTAGTTTTTTTAGAATTGTAATCGTTAGATTTTAACATAACCAGATATATATATAAAATAATAGAGTAACATGGTCAACTTGTTTTGTATTGTGGTTGTCCTAAAAGCTAAGATATGTTCGGTTAAAAATCTAAAAAAATATATAAAAAGACCACAAGGTTAATATTGGTAAAAGATAGGGACCTCAAAATATGTTTTTCAAAATAAAAGTACTAAACAGTGTTTTAGATAAAAACTAGAAGACTAATAAATTATTTACCCTATGGTTATTGACGATTTCAATAGTAAAATGCGGAAAAATATAAGTATCTACTGTTTTCTTTTCATTTTTTTTTTCCTGAAAATCACTTCGCGAAATAAGTATTTCGAAAGTCTGGGAGGAAAAAGAGGCTGAAACCGACGATTTTTACTTCATGAAACCAGATTCCACGAAGTCTGCGAAGAGAAATGTTCATGATTTTTACCTTCGCAGACTTCGCGTATTTTGCTTTCACGAAGTAAAATCGTGTCTTTATTGTAACATTTCTCTTTGCAGAATTCACGTATTCTGCTTTCGTGAAGCCAAATCGTCATTTTTCTTGCTAACACGACTTAATTTTTTGATACAGATTGAAAGCGATAAATGAAGGTTTTAGTCGTAAACCAACAAAGAGGTTCTTCTCTAGCTAAACTAGAAGGAGTGAATCCCAATATAACAAGGTATAAACCTTTGGTTCTCAAAGAGAATGATTTTAGATTGATAAAAGTTGCATATCCTTACAAAAGTGGGGGTTTAAATACATCCCCTAATGATAATAAAGACCAGGACTACCCCTACTAGGGTTACAACAAAGCGGTAGACAAAAGGGTAAAATAGGTGATACGCCCAGACAATTCGTACGGAGCTGCAGGTACGGAATGTCAGGGTGGTTGGTGATTTACTTCGTGAGGAAGTAGGCCTGGGGATCCGCCTAGGAATAGAAATTGATACGCCTTCTCTTATAATATGAGATCCGCCCCTCTCTATACGCCTAGACCCGCTCCACTTGTACATCCCTAGGATCCGCCATGATAGGTGCTGGCGCTCCTCGTGTGGCATGTGGTGTCGGAGGGTCCGCCAGGATGTGTTTGGGCGGTGGCCCTAGTTAGGATGTCTGCATCATTCTTTCCTTCTTTAAAAGAGCAGAGCGTGGACTTGCTCGTGTCTAGAGGGCCATCTGGTTTCCACGGGCTGAGGTCACGGACGTTGAAAGCTGGTGACATTTTACCAAGCCAATTTGGCAATGCAACATGATAGGCATTCGTATTGACCTTCTTGGTGACTTTATATGGCCCGTATTTCCTAGGTCGAAGTTTACTGCTTGGGGCGTTGGCGAGTCTCTCTTTCCCCAAATATACCATAACCTCATCCCCAACTTCAAACTGTAGGTCCATGCGGTGCTCATCCGCCTTAGCTTTTAATTTATGGTTTCGCTCCTCAAGAGTTTCCTTCACCTCTTGATGCATCTGTACATAGTCTTTGGCTAGCTGGTTAGCGGTCACGTTTCCTTTAGGAAGATGGGCTATATCAAGAGTATGATTTGGGGTCTTCGTGTATACCACCGCGAATGGTGACTTCCCAGTTCCCAAATTACAGATCCGTTGTAGGTGAACTCAGCCTGGGCTAATACCACATCCCATATCCTAGGCTTATCCTTACACTTGCTGCGTAGTAAATTTCCCAAGGTCCGATTGACCACCTCTGTCTGACCGTCTGTTTGAGGGTGGCCAGTGGTACTAAACTTCAGAGACGTATCAAAAAGGGCCCACAATGTCTGCCAGAAGTGACTTAGGAACTTCGTATCATGATCTGAGACAATGCTTCTCGGTACGCCATATAGTCTGACAATCTCTTTGAAAAATAACTTGGCAGTCGCTGAGGCATCGTTAGTTTTGCGACAGGGTATAAAGTGTGCCATCTTCGAAAACCTGTCAACAACGACGAAAATGGAATCCATGCCTCGTTGAGTTCTGGGTAATCCTAGGACAAAATCCATGGATAGGTCTATAGTTTCTGGTACAGGCAGAGGTAGGTTCAAGCCTGCGTTCGTAGCATGTCCCTTAGCGGTCTGGCAAACATAGCATCGTTCTACTAAGTAGGCAACATCTCTCCTTATCTTAGGCCAAAAATAACGGGAACTCGCTGCTTTGTATGTCTTATCTCGCCCAAAATGCCCTCCTAGACATCCGCCATGTAGATCCCGCACAACCTTTTCACGAATGGAGGTGCAGGGTAAGCAAAGTTGATTGCCCCTCATAAGATACTCATCCATTAAGTGATACGTCCCATCCCCATGCTGGTGCTGACACTTTTCCCAGATACTGCCAAAATCAGGATCCGCCAAGTATTCTCCTCGGATTTGTTCAAAACACTCGACTTCCAAGTTCACTGTCTTTAATAGTAACACTCTTCGACTCAAGGCGTCCGCCACCTTGTTTTGTTTTCCAGCATTATGGACAAGTTTATAGGGAAACTTATCTATGAAGGCGGACCATCGGGCATGCATGGAGCTTCGAAGTTGCTTCTGACTTCCCAGATACTTGAGAGCTTGGTGGTCAGTGTAGAGGACGAATTCTTTCCCTACCAAGTAATGCTCCCATACTTTTAACGCCCTCACTACAGCATAAAATTCTTGATCATACGTGGCCCACTTTTGCCTTGATTCACAGAGCTTCTCACTGAAATACGCAATGGGCCTCTTTTCTTGCATCAAGACACCACCAATCCCAACTCCACTAGCATCACACTCAACTTCGAACAATTTATCAAAATTGGGATACGCCAGCACTGGCGCTGTACTCAGCTTTTCCTTGATCAGGGCGAAGCTCTCCTCTTGAGCATCCGCCCACGCGAACCCCCTTCCTTTCTTTAAACACTCCGTCAACGGGGCTACTATGGAACTGAAGTTTTTGATGAATCCTCGATAAAATGTTGCTAGCCCATGAAAACTCCTCATATCCCCTACGTTCCTCGGAGTAGGCCATTCTCGGATAGCTCTTACCTTCTCCCCCATCAACTTGGACTCCATCGCCACTAACCACGAACCCAAGGAAAACCAGGCTTTCCATGACGAAATCACAATTCTTAGTGTTGGCGTATAACTGGTGTTTCCTTAACAGGTCAAATACTATCTGCAAGTGCTCCACATGTTCCACCAAGGTCTGGCTGTGAATCAGGATGTCATCAAAATACACAACTACGAATTTCCCAATCACCGGGCGAAGCACCTGGTTCATCAGCCTCATGAACGTACTGGGGGCGTTAGTCATTCCAAATGGCATAACTAACCACTCATACAATCCATCTCTAGTCTTGAAGGCGGTCTTCCACTCATCCCCAGATCGAATTCGTATCTGATGATACCCACTCCGGAGATCAATCTTGGAGAAAACTCTGGATCCGCCAAGCTGATCTAGCATATCATCCAGCCTTGGAATAGGGAACTTATACTTGATAGTGATCTTGTTAATAGCCCTGCTGTCCACACACATCCGCCAAGATCCATCTTTCTTGGGCGTAAGTAGGGCTGGAACGGCGCATGGACTCATACTTTCCCTAATGTATCCCATCTCAATGAGTTCTTCCACTTTCTGCCTCATGATGTCATTCTCCTTTGGACTCATTCGATAATGGGGTAGGCTTGGTAAACTAGCCCCGGGCACAAGATCGATATGATGTTGGATGTCCCTCAAAGGTGGTAACCCACTTGGTAACTCCTCGGGGAAAAGATTCGGATACTCGCCAAGTAGGCGGGTCACTTCATTCGGCATTTCTCGTTTGTCCACTGGGAAGGCTTCGTGATTCGCCTTAACCATTACAACATAGACCATCTAGATCTCTTCACATTCGCTGACAAATGATTTGTGTGTGGGATAGACTACCAAGGTAGACTTCTCATCGATCTTTGGCTCCCTCATCATTGGCGTAAATACGAACTTCACCCTATCCTTTACAAATCTGTAAGTATTCCCTCTTCATGCGTGGATGGCGTCGTTATCAAACTGCCAGGGTCTGCCCAACAATAGGTGGCAGGCGTCCATATCGACCACGTCACAACAGACTTCATCTCTATAATCACCAATCTCAATAGGCACCCTGCATCTCTGGTTCACTCTAAGTTCACCCACGTTTTGATCCATCCAACCCTATAGGGGTCAGGATGCGCCTCATTCAACAACCTGAATTTCCGAATGGCGCTGCTGCTCACAATGTTCTCTTGGCTCCCACTATCTATTATCACATTGCATCGCCCGCCTTTCACAAGAGAGCGGGTCCTGAATAGTCGGTGCCTCTGATCTCCCTCTATCCGGCTGGAGACTAACAAACGCTATACCACATGAATGGCGTATCTTTCTTCATCCGCCTCGTCATCATCTTCTCCTAAGGGTTCACAAAACACTTCATCCCCTTCTTCATAGTCATCTTCATACCTTTCCACCATGTTGGCGCTCTTCCTCCTAGGACACTAGTTGGACCTATGGCCTGGCTCATTGCACCGAAAACATTTAAAACACGCTGGTTTGGCGTACGGGTTGTTGCTCTTAGGTGGTATAGGTGCTTATTTGTAAGGCCTAGTATCTTCGATAGATCCTCTCCCCACATTACTGACCTTTCCCCCACTGGCACTCGCCACCTGCTTGCCTTTGTCATAAGGCTTCATGTTATCTCTCCCCCCAGGCGTATGCTCGGTAGTGGCGGATCTTCATGATCTCCCGTTTAGTTGGGATTCGGCCTTGAGAGCTAAGTTTCTGGCGTCTTGTACCCGAACCACCATCTGCGTGCCAATGCGATCCTGGATGTGGTATCTTAACCCTTTTAGATACCTAGAAGTCTTTTGACTCTCGGTATCCGACAAGTTAGCCCTTGCCGACAGTCTCAAGAACTCTGATGTATACTCATGGACACTCCAGTTTCCTTGAGAGCATCCCCGGTATGAACTGTAGATGTACTGCTCAAAGTCTGGCGGTAGGAACCGCTCCCTCAACATCGCCTTCATCCGTAGCCAAGATCTAATTGGATCCCTGCCCATTTTCTCATTTCTTCTCTCAATTGATCCCACCAAACTGAGGCGCCACCCTTCAAGCGATACGCCACCAGCCTCACTTTTCTTTCGTCAGGAATCCCAGCATACTCAAAGAAACGCTCCACTTCAGATAACCAGTCTAGGAACCCCTTTATCTCCAACTCACCTCCAAAAGAGGGTATGTCTATTTTTAGCCTAAAAGCATCATCTCTGTCAAAGTTTCCTAGATCTAGGTTTGTCCTAGCAACGCCCACACGTCTGTTGTCAACCGGACCAACATCCCTCATAGTCCGAAAGGCACCATCATCCCCAATATCTTCAAAGTCATCACTATCACTATCAGCATTATGAACAAGAACAAAGTTGGGTCTTCTTACCTCAGGATCCCTAGGACCCATTCGTGGAAGTTGGACATTTGCCAATGGCAGTCTGGGTGGTGTGGGTTGCCTTTGGGGCCGTTGTTCAAGGACTCCTTCCCTCCTCTGGTCTAACTCTCCGGTGGCTGGTCTGATCAAGGCACGGACCTCCAGTTTGAAGTTTTCCAGGGAAGTGGATAACTCCTAGAACCGTTGGTCGGTTTGCTTCTGCTGCTCGATGCTGGCTTGGATTTGTTCCGTGAGGTTCTCTCTCAGCTCCTCATATCTCCGGTCGCTGGCCTCCATGGAATCTTGCGGTTGTCGGGGTTGAACCATTGCCAAAAGAAGTTTCGGGTTAGAAAACGATCGGCTCTGATACCAACTGATACAGATTGAAAGCGATAAATCAAGGTTTTAGTCGTAAACCAACAAAGAGGTTATTCTCTAGCTAAACTAGAAGGAGTGAATCCCAATATAACAAGGTATAAACCTTTGGTTCTCAAAGAGAATGATTTTAGATTGATAAAAGTTGCATATCCTTACAAAAGTGGGGGTTTAAATACATCCTCTAATGATAATAAAGACCAGGACTACCCCTACTAGGGTTATAACAAAGCGGTAGACAAAAGGGTAAAATAGGTGATACGCCCAGACAATTCGTACGGAGGTGCAGGTACAGAATGTCAGGGTGGTTGGTGATTTACTTCGTGAGGAAGTAGGCCTGGGGATCCGCCTAGGAATAGAAATTGATACACCCTCTCTTATAATCTGAGATCCACCCCTCTCGTATACGCCTGGACCCGCTCCACTTGTACATCCCTAGGATCCGCCCAGATAGGTGCTGGCGTTCCTCATGTGGCATGTGGTGTCGGAGGGTCCGCCAGGACGTGTTTGGGCGGCGGCCCTAGTTAGGATGTCCGCATCATTTTTGTGAAGGTGATTGAATACAGAACATCAAATTCACATACCCATTTCGCAATCACCACCACCGGTGACATTTACACCGATGTAATCCTAATCGAGTCAATGTCTCCAGCAATAAGGAGGGGTGGGTAATCACACGTTGGTGTCTTCTGTTTCGATACAAACTTTGTAAACCAAATTCAACTTATGTATTGTGTCATCCCTTGAATTGGTAATTTGGTAGGCCTACACATTAGCTTCATTTCCATCTGTCAAATTTTGTTTTTTCTTTTTTTCTTTCAATTAAAATCTATTTATTTTACAGTAATTTGTAGAAACTTTATAACAAGTTTCACTTTATTTTACAGTAATCTATTCATATTTAACCTTAACGTTTTAAGCGAAATGCAGATTTAGCTCTAACCTAGAAAATTATGCGAATTTAACTTTAACGTTTTCAATAAAAATCAATTTTAGCCATACGCTATGGAAAATTTAAAAAAACTGGTTTGATTGTTATTTAACTGTCACATTGAACCTTACAAACAATTTTATTGATAAATTGAATCAATTTTGTACATTTTCAGTTGGTTTTTTTTTTTTGTAACCATATTAATAACACATTAGATATTTGAAATTGTTAAAAAAATTGTTTAATTTATACGTATCAGATTTAATTTTTAGCATTTTAACATAATTTTTGTACTTTGTTATTAATACATTAAATATTTTAGACATAATTGATATTTAGAATGTCTAAAGTAACAGTTCAGTACCCGTCATACAAGTTTTTCTAATAAATGTTAGGGTTACATTTACCCCATTTTAATAGAGAATTTTTACTGTATGCCAGGCATACCATGTCAAAATTCTGACGTGGTATGCCTGGCCAATAGAAATAAGCCACGTATTAAAAACTTAGTGTTCTGTTAATCTAATTTAAAATAATACAGCTGTTATTGCCTCCTAAGGATGAGAAGTCTGTCAAAACCCATCTTTCTCTTTCTCCCTCCCGCAAACTATCGCCGCCGCCAACCACATGATTTTTCCGATGATGGCCAAATTGATACAGAACTTGCATAAAGTTTGAAAGTATGAAATTCTAGCAGTTCTCTATAAATCTGATTTTCTTTTTTTTCTTCTAAATGGAAAGAAAGCATTTATGTGGGTACGAGAAATCCATATTTCTTCTCTGCCATGGGGTTCGGTTATTTCTTCCGCTTTACCTCTCCAGATCTATCTTCTCCTCTCATCAATCCCTATTTCTGCTCAGCCATGGCTGATTTGAACACACAAGGATTACAACTTAAGATGAAATAATATATATAGAGAGAATCAGTTAATCATCTTAAGGATTTGCTAAACAATTCAATTAGGGAAAGAGATTATGCAATTAAAAATCCCATGGATTCTCCCAGTAAAGCTTGCTGAAATTTTGAACATTGAAGATGTATAACAATGAAGTCCCTTTTCTCATATAAAATATGGAATTAAAAAAATTTGTTCTTCTGGGAGTTAGATTAATTAACTATTACAGTTTGAAGGTTATATTAATTAATTTTTGATGCAATTGTTTTTGTGATGGAGATGTTCAAACATTGAGTTTCTGCAACATGTGTTTTGGCAAAGAAGAAGATAGATAAATGTTTATTAAAATTCCGTAAAAAGAAAAGATTTAATAGAACCTTTGTTAGGTTTTTTGGGATGTGGCTTATTTCTATTGGCCAGACATACCACGTCAGAAGTTTGACATGGTATGCCTGGCATACACTAAAAATATGTTAAGGCTAAATCTAACTTTTGGTTAGGGCTAAATTTGAATTACATTAATTATGGCCGCCGATTTTCTAGATCTTTTTTACCCTTAATTCATTGTAAGGATATAGTAGTTCATATTAAGGATGATAACGGGTACTGTACCTACGCGTATCCGGTATTACCGATCCTAATAATTAGGTTATAAATTTGTCAAGCTAAGAGCTAAGTTGATACTAGGATGATAATGGTTATGTACCCGCCGGTATCTAGTACTACCGTTTCTAATGGGATTACCGGTACTCTATATGAGACGAGTATGAGCTTAAAAATTACCAGTGATTGGTATGATAATATTGCGGGTACCCTTTAACCGGTGGTCCCGACTCCTTTATAGACCCGGATGTGATTCGAACCCATGACCTCCCAAGGCATAGGTAAGCTCTCAACCACTAGGCTAAGAGCTTCACCAGTGCATTATAAGCATATAAAAAAGCCATTAATTTTGTACTTTTAAGGTGTACATAAATTAACAAATTCAATAAAATACTTAGCACCATATTTTATTATTAATTTCTTTCTAAAAATCCCAACATTGTACCTACGGTTATCCGGTACTACCGATTCCAATGGAATTACGAGTACTCTGTATAAAAAAAAAGTATGAGAGGAGTATCAATTCAAAATAATTAACAATTAAGGGTATGGAAATACAACGCATACCTGTTACCCAGTGGTCCCAACTCCTTTATATGAAAAATATATTGATAACCTAAAAATTTAACAAGTGGGATTTGAAAGCATAACTTATTGTCTTATCGAGTGACCTAAACCTTTTAACTAAATTACTTTTATTGAATAAGTTTGAAAACATATGGCTTTATATATTAGTCATTGTTAATTAGAGTCTCTATATAAGAAAACCCTAAATTGCTCTTCCGCCACCAGCAGCCGCCATCTACATCACTCTCAATATTCTTCCTGCTATGTGTCTAGCTAGCAGATTGGGAATAAACAAGACAATAAGAAGCGCAATATTTCAGTTTTTCCAGTTCATTAGTGTCAACTTCTTCTTCATTTGAAACTCGTTTTGACATACCACAGATGCTAGATTGGTAAAATCTGATATCCAAGGTAACATCTGTTTAAGTGTTAAATGAGTTTTTGTGTCATCTTGAGTAGGGAGCAATTATTTAGATCCTTTTTTCTGTTGTGGCATAACTAGATTGTGCAGGCAGTACAGGTACCATTTTTCCGGATCTCTTTCTTGCTTTGAATTTGATTGTTTCGACAATTTTCTGAAATCTTCTTTTCCTTCATGTTCAATCTAATATTAGGAAAATTGAAGCTTGTTATTTGAGAGATAATTATTTCCTTGTATCCTTCAATTTAAAGAACTTACCCATATTTCTTACCCCTATAATATTTGTCTCTTAAATCTCGATTGAGCTTTGACTTTCTTCCTCTTGTTCTTCAATCTTATTTGTTAATGTATTATTATATTTTTAATATTTATAAATATGCCCCCTATATTTTTTATATGTTTCGGTTTCCTATGTTTTTCAGAAATTACTTTTCCTAGCTAATATGGTTTCCGTATCTGTTTCCCTTTCCGTGCAACATAGGTAAAGCGTATTGATGTTTTCCAAAGAGATTTTGTTGTAGTTTCCAAAGGCAAAGGAATTATTAAAGATTGGGATTTTAGGATTCACAGGCCTATTTTTACATTAATTGCAAGTCTCTTAAAGTGACTCAACTCTTATCTGAATTCCTGTAAAGTTGAAGCTGGTACAAGTGTGATATGATTATTTTATGCAAAAGTTAAACATTTCTACATTTTATTTACTTATGAGGTTAGAACACTAAATGAGATGAAGGATTGAAAGCAAAATTAATTAAGGAGATGTCTCATTAACAACTTCTAATGGTTTAAAAAGGCTTTCTTTTTCTTCAAATTGCTTTATTTTTCCTCAAATTAGTGTTCGAATTGGTTAGTTTAGTTGCTTGATTGAGACAAGGAAGCAAGCTAAACGATGATTTTAACTTAGTTTAATTTTGTGCAGGAAAAACGATGGTCCTCAAGAAACACGAAGAAACTTCATGTCAATATGTGAGTGCATCACCAAATCTATCGGGCACTCCCAATAACAAAAAAGGATACTCTAGCATTGATTGCATAATGTGGCCGGCGAAAACGATACTCTTCTTCCTCCTTGATTATATCCAAGGCCAGAAGCCGTTGATACTCGCAGTTAACTTGCGCCAGCTCTTTCTTAAGCTTTAATACTACCTTTCTATAATCGTCTTTGTTCCTCTCATAGTCCCGACATTTCTTTTTGAGCTTTCGGTTTACTTGCATCAAATTTGACGCCTCTGGTTCTGCAGTAATGACAGGCTCTGTTTCCAAACCGTGCTCTGCATCAACTGAATTAACCAATAATCCTCTAACTCTAGGCCTCTCTACCGCATGGTATCCAATTAAACCACAATGATAATCCCAGTACTCCCATGTCATTTCCTTCAATCGAGCTTTAAGCTTCTGGAAAAGGGAAGTTATCTCAAACCCTTGTTTGTTGCGTGTTGGTTCAACAAAATTTGCTTCAAGAACACTGGCCACCCCTCTACCCCTATTGCTTGAATAGCTCACAACTGGCCAAAATGGCAGTATTAAGCGATTTTTATAGTAGACACTGAAACCATGGACATTTACATGTGGAGCTTCTTTTATAAACCCAATTGTAGTTATGACCTCACCCTCTTTAACTCCATCACGTCGAGGTTTGTACAAGATGAATTGTGAAAACTTGAGATCATTGGCAAGATTGTGATGCTCGACAAGTCGCCCACGCAATATTATTCTGAAAGTTTCAGGTAGTCGCAAGTACAATATAGACAAATACACTCGGAGGGAATAATGTAATCGGTTTGCTATGTGCTGTTCACCACTTTTTTTTTTATATCCCCACTTATATGGATATCCTGCTTCTCTCTCTTGGTTTCTCCAAGCAATGATTTTCTCACCTCCCTCTAAAAGGTCAGTTTTGTTCTTCTGATCCATTATCTTTTTTCTTACTTGTTATTATCTTTCTTTCTGATTCTGTAATTGAGTTATAGAGTCATGGAAACTGATGTGTAAGCTATGGTTATGAACCCAGTGCATTGAAGGTACGGTTAAAAACGTGATGCTTGTTTGAGTGCCTGTTGTTTTGTCTCTAAAGTTAGTCTCGACGTGTGATGCTTGTTTGAGCGGCTATTGTTTTGTGCTTTTAACTTGTTTTAGGGTGTCTTTGGTGTGTCGTAATGCAATGTAATATAATCAAAGATGCAATGTAATAGAATGAAATAGTGATTCAATTACAATGTTTGATTGACAAATAGAACAAATATGATAAAAATGTAATTACCATTACAATACTTATATTTGGTTAGTTAAATGTAATCATAAAATTTATTTACATAATTAAACTTAACAAAAAAAAACATGAAAAATGTGAAATTAGTATATAGTTTTCCGTATTTTCATATTATTTTTTTACATTTTTCTCGTGTTTTCGTTTTCCCTTTTCAGGTTTTCTATTTTCTTTTTCTCTGATTTTTCTTATTTTTTTAATTTTTTACATTTTTTTTTTCTTTTTTTCGTTTTGAGTTTTTCTAGTTTTTGAGAATGATGAGAGGTGAGATTTGACAAATGAGGGGTTAGAAATTATGATTACATGTTTTGAATGTAAGGATGATTAAAGCAATTTTTTTTATGTAATTGAGATTACAATATCGTTGAACAAAATTTAATCTACGAATTTTTCATTCAATTGCAATAAAATTTTAATATGCAACCAAACGTAATGACACTTCAAAGTAATGAGCATTCTATTACAAAACTCATTACATCTTACCAAACGGCCTCTTAGTGTTTGCTAATTGGACAAATGATGTTCTTGCATGCCACACAGAAAATTACAACAGTTTTGCATAAAAATAACTGACCTTAATTCAAAGAATACTTGAAAGATTGTCAAATAGGGCATGAATAGACGAGCTGACCTGGTTAAATCGTGGAACTAATGAAATTCAATTCAATTTTTTATTTATAGACGAAGTAACCTGTTTATAAACCGGTTGACCTGGTTAAGTTGTTTGAATATTCAAATTCAATTAAAATCGTATTTTTTAGACGGCTTGATCTTTTTAAGCCATTTAAGTAATAAAATTCTATTAAATTCATATGGTTTAGATGAGTTGGCTTGGTTACGTCATTTAAGTAATCATCATATTCAATTAACTTTGAATTGTTTACGCGAGTTGACCTGTCATATCATTTTAGCACCATAAGTAACAGATAACAAACACATGTACACACGGGAAAAAAAAATTATATTGTGTTGCATACGAAATGGACAAAACAAATCCAAATATTTTGTCAAATTGAAAATTATTAATCTCCAATTCAACTATGAAATTATAATAATTTAAGAAAAATATTAAAACCACTTAATATATGTGTTTCTTAATGATTACTGAAATTGACTCAATTTAGAAGTATTATAGGTAAAATTGTTCGTGGTTGCCAAAGTTAGGGGTCAAGTTGAAGCATATTAGAAGTTAGGGTAAAATTTGTCTTGATTGTCAATATTTGTTTGATTTCATGAGACAACTTATACAGCCTTTTTCGAGACCTTTTAGGAGCATTTAATGTCGGTTTTTAAGCCTTTTCTGATTCTCCCAAATGTAATTCTTGGTGAACTTCTTATCAGATAAAAGTACAGAGAGAAGATACTGTGTTTGTGATGAAACTAGTCCGAAACTAGACATTTTCGTTGCAGCAGGTCGGAGAACTTTTGAAAGGCTACACAATGTGAACTCTATTCCGAACTTCATTATCACATTTCCTGTCCTTCAAAATCTCCATTATTTACAAACTCGGGGGAGGAAAACACGGTACCAGAGTAGATTTCGTCGCTAATGAGATGGATTCCTTTGATAGAGGGTTTGAAGGGTTAGTGACGAGCACACCCTTTGGCTTCTTCAAGATAAGATTTGGAAGCCATTTGAACTTGTGCATTGAATTGGTACAATTTCAACTCCAGTTCTCCTATTAAGATCTCTATCAAATCTGCATAAATTAAGTTGTAAATTAGAGGTCAGAAACGTAACTTAGATGTTGTTTTCATTAAATGGTACTTTGTGATTATCCCAACAACAATTGCCTTTGTAATAACAGAGAAGCATAGATGGATGCTCTTTTCAATATTGAATTTGCTAGTAGGATATGAGAATGGTAAAGACTATGCACGTTCCTTTTCAATAAAACATAGGACACGAGAACGTGGAGGAAACGTGTAAATATTAAAAATATTGGGTCACATTTATAAACATTAAAAATATATTTTTATATTTGAATTTTTGTAATATAACTAAATAAACACATATAAAAGAAATTATAATACTCTTATCTCAACGTAATTATGAAATACATGAAATATAAATAATGTCAAAAAACTTTTTGAAAAAAAAAAACAATGAAAGCTTTCGTCTCTATCTTTTGGTTTATCTCAGATTTTTTTTATTGCACATACTGTCGATGTACTCTTTTGGATATTCCTACTGGTTTTCCCTTCAAATAACAATCGACCTTAATTGCTCTATTTAGCTATGTTTTTTTTTCTGAAATGAAATTCAATCGTTTTTTGTCTGGAAAACGGGTTTCCCAAACAGATACGCATATCCAACTTCTGAATATTACGGATACGGCCCCGAAACTTATCCCAACAGTTTCCGGGAGTTTCCGTATCCGAAACCTATCGGAAACGTGATACATGTTGAAGTGTTCGTGCATCATATGAATTGAGGTTGGACATGCATATTTAGATATTGGCTCGACCCACCCGGAACTCGATCAAGTCTGCACATAGAACGTGTCTCTTGTTTGTGGGAATTGGCATGCAGGTAGGGCCACCAGTCCAACTAGTCCTGCAACTGCTACTAACTGCAGACATAAATATATATATTCAACAACACAAACATTAACATTAATCTTCATAAAGAAAATGAATAGGAAGTTAGGGATAAAAACCTTAGCAACAGCCTTTGGTTGGAAATTAAGAAGTTTAGGATCAACACATTGTTTGACTTTATCCTCACTCAACCTTGGACTTGCCCAAGTGACAAGGCTCCGTTGTCCCTTAGGTTTAGTGTGATCAACGGGCTTTCTACCTGTCGAAAGATCTAGAAGAACTACTCCAAAACTATATACATCAAACCTGTCCAAATCATAACTTATAATTATTAAACAATCACTTACTCTATGATAAGAAACATAGATAGAATGACTTACTGTGGAGCATGATACCCAAAAGCTCACCTTAGCTAGATATGTTAATGGGCTGGTTGATCTGCACAACTTGTCTAAGCCCACGTCATATGAGTAGAGGTTGGACATGTATATTTAGATATTGGCTCGGCCCACTCTGAACCCAATAAGTCTGCACATATAACGGATTGGATTTGGAATTTGTCTTAAAAGTTGTGTCCAACTTGGTTCGACTCGTCAGTATATTATATACATTTTATATATGTATTTATTACCTTTATTTGATTTTTATTATTTTGTTAAATATATTTTAATCACATGAAATTATTTTTGTTGAGTTTTATTGAATTATTGATAATTTTAGTTTGTTTGCTTTCTTTATTATATTTTAATTTAATTTTAATGAATTTGTTAAATATAAATATATACTTAGTTTGACGAACTAGGTTGAGTTAGTAATCATTTTTCGAGCCCAAGCCCGATGAAAATATGATACTTGGACAATATAATTTATTATAAAACTCAAGTAGGTTCCATCCAATCCGGGGCCAGCTCTACCCATGATCATATCTAATTTTAAAAGATAAAAATTATTGGACAAAAATACCTTCCTTCGAGAGAGGAGGCGCCATCCCTTACTCGTCATTTTGGAATCGCGCTCGAGAGAGAATTCCTGAACTCATATTGAGCTTAAAAAATTACCACTGACGGATATGAGAATATTGCGGGTATCCTTTAATCGGTGGTCTCGACTCCTTTATATAAATAACATATTAATAATTCCATGTAAGGATATGACTGTTAAGACTAAGGATGATAATTAACGGGTACTGTACCCACAGGTATCTAGTACTACCGATCCTAATGAGATTATGCCTGCTTTGTATAAAAAATGTATGAGACGAGTATCAATTCAAAATAATTAACAATTACGGGTATGAGAATACAACGCATACCTGTTACCTAGTGGTTCCTACTCCTTTATATGAAAAATATATTAATAATCTAAAAATTTAAGAAGTTGGATGTGAAACCATAATTTATTGTCTCATCCATTGACCAAAACCACTTAACTAAATTACTTTTATTGAATAAGTTTGAAAAATATTGGGATAAGGTGCAAAAGTACCACTAACTTTTATAGTAAGGATCAATTTTACCCATAACATTTAAAATAGTGCAATTTTACCCCTATCGTTGGCACGCAAGGGTAGTTTTACCCATAACATTGTCAAATTGGACCAATTTGAGAAATAATTCATCAAACTGTCTTTTCAGTCATGAATTTTGTCGTCTAGACGTCACATCCGAGTCATTTTATCACTCATTCATAACATATTATAAACATATACCGTCTATTGTACGAGTTGGACAAAAAAAAAATTCAAAATATTTCACCTAATTTATAAATATTAATCTTTCATTCTATTATTAAATCACATAAAATACGAATTTATTTTTTAACAAACTGATATGTAATTAGTGCAGAATAATAAATAAAATATATGTGTATTAATAATGTCTGAAATTGATCTAACTTAATAACCTTAGGAGTAAAATTGCTTTTTAAACGAATGTTAGAGGTAAAATTGCAAATTGTTCTTGACTATAAAAAGTGTATTTTTACACCTTATCTGAAAAATATATCCTTTATATATTAGTCATTGTTAATTATAGTCTCTATATAAGAAAACACTAAATCACTCTTCCGCCTCCAGCAGGCGCTGTGTCTAGCTAGCAGATTGGGAATAAACAAGACAATAAGCATCGCAATTCCAGTTTTTCCAGTTCATTAGTGTCAACTTCTTCTTCATTTGAAAATCAGTTTTGACATAGTAATTTTCCACCGATGCTATATTGGTAAAATCTGATATCCTAGGTAACATCTCCGTTTAAGTGTTAAATGAGTTTTTTTTTGTGTCATCTTGAGTAGGGAGCAATTATTTAGATTCTTTTATGTTGTGGCATAATTAGACTGTGCAGGCAGTACAAGTACCGTTTTTCCAAATCTCTTTCTTGCTTTGAATTTGATTGTTTTGACAATTTTCTGAAATCTTCTTTTCCTTCATGTTCAATGTTTTAGTTGATATCATGGCCATGAGATCCCAAAGAGAATAATTTCTTATATAAGTAAAGCGCCATGAAGCACAGCCCGTTTCCGGCGGAAACTGATAATCTAATATTAGGAAAATTGAAGCTTGCTATTTGAGAGATAATCCTTTCCTTATATCTGTCAATTTAAAGAACTTACCCATATTTCTTTCCTTTGTAATCTTTGTCTCTTAAATCTCGATTGAGCTTGGACTTTCTTCCTCTTGTTCTTGAATCTTGTTTTTTTAATGTATTATTATATTTTTAATATTTATAAATATGCCCCCTATATTTTTAATATTTACATGTTTTCCCATGTTTCGGTTTCCTATGTTTTTCAGAAATTACGTTTCCTAGTATGTTTCAGTTTCCGTTTCCGTTTTCATGCAACATGGGTAAAGCGTATTGATGTTTTCCAAAGAGATTTTGTTATAGTTTCCAAAGGCAAAGGAGTTATTAAAGATTAGGATTTTAGGGTTCACCAGCCTATTTTTACATTAATTGCAAGTCTCTTAAAGGAACTCAACTCTTCTCTGAATTCCTATAAAGTTGAAGATGATACAAGTGTGATATGATTATTTGATGCAGAAGTTGAACATTTCTACATATTATATATTTATGAGGTAAACGATTGAAAGCAAAATTAATTTGGTATGCACCCATGGTTGACAGGAATTTAAACCATTATTTCTCTATTTAATACCATCTTTATATGCAAGAGCAGACACCACACATCTATTAAATTAGTAAAAAATAAATTTTATTATTAAGTTGTTATAGTTCTTTTACTGGACTTATTTTAACATGATTAAGGAGATATCTTCATCAACAACTTCTTCTAATGGTCTGAAAAATGCTTTCTTTTTCTTCAAATTGTTGTATTTTTCTTCAAATTTAGTGTTCCACTTGGTAAGGAGATGTCTTCATCAACGACTTCTAATGGTCTGAAAAATGCTTTATTTTTCTTCAAATTTCTTTACTTTTTTTCAAATTTAGTGTTGGATTTGGTAAGGAAATGTCTTCATCAACAACTTCTTATGGTCTAAAAAATTCTTTCTTTTTCTTCAAATTTAGTGTTCTGACTTAGTTTAATTTTGTGCAGGAAAACTATGGTCCTCAAGAAACAGGAAGAAACTTCATGTCAATATGTGAGTGCATCACCAAATCTTTCAGGCACTCCCAATGACAAAAAAGGATATTCTAGCATTGATTTCATAATGTGGCTGGCGAAAACGATACTCTTCTCTCTCTTGGTTTCACCAAGCTATGATTTTCCCAGCTCGGTGTAAAAGGTCAGTTTTGTTCTTCTGATCTTTCTTTTTTATTGTGTATTTGGGTTACACGGGTTGCTTTTATTAATTAACTAATTTGATGTTTGGTTTATTTGAACCCTAAATCTGTAAAACCTAATCTAACCTTTGAATGCTAATTCAATCTCATTAATTCTTGTTTCTGTTTTTTTCTGTAATATTGAATTTTTGAATTGGTTAGCATACATTAATTTTTTCCGAGTGCATTGAAGGAAGGCTTAAGAACATAATGCTTGTTTGAGTGCCAGTTGTTTTGTGTCTAAAGTTAGTCCGAATGTGATGCTTCTTTGAGTGGCTATTGTTTTGTGCTTTTAACTTTAATATATAGGAATCTAAACTAATTTAAAATCAAAATTAGTTGAAATCTAAACTAAAAGAAAAAACATGGCGACCAAGTCCTCAATAATATTGAGTTTGCTATTTGTTGTAGTCATCACTACATGTTAGGTTTTTCTTTCTATTGAATTGTCCTTTGTTTTTCAGAATTTTGATTTCATATATAATGATAAAATTTACACTTGAACAATGGTGTAGAAAAAGGAGAAGACGGTGATGAGATAATATCTTTTGTTTGGAAGAAATGTTCAGATTGCAACGATCCCAGTAAATGGCATTATGAAACTCGTTGACTGTATCAAGGATCGATGTCAGAGCTCTCCTAAAATATCTAAGCTCGACTCTCCAATCATAATTGATAAACATCATTCTTCTTCTACTCGGACTGTTTTTACTTTCTTTACCCTCTATGTATGCATACCTTTTTAAAGGCCAACGTCGAAAGACACTTTCTTCTATGTTGCACCTTATTTTCGAACTCGAAGGAGTTGCCAAACTTTGAAGCAATGACACTACATCAGCATTATCATCTAGATAGTATGTAGACTTGTTTGGTTTTTGTCCAACTTTATGTAAGTTTTATGTGTTTCTGAGTAGACTTTGAAAGTGTATATATGTGATCCACAATTATTGGAACCAAGATGCAATTTTGCATCTCCAAAACCAAAGGGCTTGAAATAGACAATTGGTTATGGGTCATTAACTCATTCTTTTTCTACATATTTTATTATTATTATTTTTTGGCCTAATACATTGCGAGCTCCTTGAACTTGTCCAAAATAATAGATTGGTTCCCTGAACATTACAAGTGTCTCACCAGCTCTCTAAACTTGCTTATTTCGTATCACCACCTCCCTAAACTTGTCCATAAAAATAGATTACCTCTCTAAATTTCGCAAGTGTCTCACCAACTCCCTAAACTTGCTTATTTTATAACAACTAAATACAAAAACTTATTAAACCTAAATTATAAAAATACGTCTTCATGTATTTCAGAGCTAATTTTTTTTGCTTCTCCTACCTTTCAACCTATTATAAGAGTTAGTGTTGCAGTTTTGAGAGATTGAATGGATGAGGATTGAGAGTTAGTATTATCGTTTTTGTATTTAGTTTTTACAAAATAAGCAAGTTTGAGGAGTTGATGAGACACATGCAAAGTTCAGGGAGCTAATCTACTTTTATGGACAAGTATAGTGAGCTGGAGATAAGTTCAGGGAGCTGGCGAGACACTTGCAAAGGTTAGGAAGCGAATCAACTATTTTGGACAAGTTCAGAGAGCCTGTGATATATTAGGGCTTGTTTTTTTGTTTTGTTTTTTTAGGAAAGAAAATCTTCATTAACATAGACCACGAGAATCCTTACAAAGAGCAGAACCCAACCAGTATGAGGTTACGTTTTTTGGACATCGAAATTTTACTAATTTTTTAGTAAATAACTTTGTTACTTGAGTTCGTTTCTAGCTTTAGCATCTATCCTAATTCATGAAAAATTGAATTTCCCAATGAAAAGCAACTTGATAAATTGGTTGATCCTTTAAGTAGGGTTGAATAAACAAACAAACAAAAATCACAATTAAAATATAGTTTATCGAATCTTAGACAAACATGTCAGATATAGCCTGGGTTGGACTTTGGCTGGCCAGAGACATATTGACAGGAGAGACTTTCTTTTAAGTTAGGCAAAATTACAAAATTGGGTCAAATGGGAGACTCATTTACATATTAAACCCATTTACTAATTCTACTACATATCTAGACTGATTTTGTGCGACTTTCCAAAAATACCCTCAATATTTACGCGGAGCTCGCCCCATCCCGTCTGACTTCGCATATTCACCCATATGTGAAGCCTGCGAAGTTAATGTTTTAATTTACTTAATGAATTTAGTTCGCATATGCGAAGCCTGCGAAGCTGGAGTTTGTTTTGCTTGATGAATTTAGTTCGCATATGCGAATGCTGGATATGATTTCAAGCTAATACGCGAAGTGGTATATAACAAAAATTGGCAAACAACAACGGATTCGAACATTAAAATCATAACATTATCAAAATTTACAACAAGATTGCCACAATAACAACATTCAAATCATAACATTATCAAAATTTACAACAAGATTGCCACAATGAACTCTACTAACTAATCATTTCAAAGTGAAACTAACTAATTCGGTACCAAGATTACGCATCCGCTTCAAAATTGGTACCGGATTAAGTTAGGTCCATTTTGAAGATTGGCACCATAGGATGGACGTGTCCCATAGTGCACCCCGAGATTGACACAACCTCTCCTAACGAATCATTTCAGGAGTGAATGTGTCAATCTTGGGGAAGTTCATCCCTATACAGGAAGGAAAATCATCTCCCCTGCAGCCCAGTACGCCGCCTTCCAAAGGGATGTTACGTATTCAACCATCTACAGAAAAAATTAACCATGTTAGTTAGGAAAAAAGACAATTTTGGCTTCGCGAAATGAAAATTAGCGAAGCATGCGAATGTAAATGTGCAGGGGAAGAGGTGATTTTACTTCGCATATCAATTTTTTCGCGAAGTCTGCGAGGTCTGAAATGTGACTATCTACATCGCATATCACTGCTTTCGCGAAGTCTGCGAGGTCTGAAACGTGAGGATCTATTCGCAGACTTCGCGAACTAATCGATTCGTGAGGTAGATCCATACGTTTCAGACTCTTTCTCTTCGCAGAACTTCGCGAAATCATCAATTCACGAAGTAGATCATCACTTTCCAGGCTCGTTCTCTTCGCAAAGCTTAGCGAAACCATCGATTGCGAAGTGAATTCATGAAAAAACGCAGAAAAAACAAACAGATACTTACATTTTTCGCCCCTTTCATCCCCAAAAGCGACAATAACAATATGATAACATGGGAAGAACGAAGGAAATAACGTAGAAAAACCATTTCTTTGATGGTAACAAGAAGAAAGAAACCAAGCAACGAACAGGAAGATGAAAAACCATTTACTCGTTTTCTAGGGTT
Organism: Euphorbia lathyris; assembly: GCF_963576675.1. Taxonomy (NCBI): domain Eukaryota; kingdom Viridiplantae; phylum Streptophyta; class Magnoliopsida; order Malpighiales; family Euphorbiaceae; genus Euphorbia; species Euphorbia lathyris. The sequence continues at coordinate 81,486,248 of NC_088917.1, read as the reverse complement.
GGGAAGTTGCAGAATCAAGAGATGAAGAGATGAAAAAGAGAAATTCATTATGATTTTGACTAAATGGTGCAGATTTCGTGCAATTTAAAGGAAGAAAGGAAGATCAAAAGTCTTGAAATCATTAATGCTGGAGCAACTTTTCGCATAACCAAGGAGATAGAGGGAGCGGCAATTCGCAAGTGGTGGAAGTGGGAAGGTCATGGGTATTTTTGGAAAGTCACACAAAATCAGTCTAGATATGTAGTAGAATTAGTAAATGAGTTTAATATGTAAATGGACCTCCAATTTGACCCAGTTTTGTAATTTTCCCTTTAAGTTATTACTTGTGGTTTCAAATGTAACTCCAGAGAGTCTCGTGTTTTCCAAATCCAACACAAAGAAAAGAAACCTATACCATACAACTTCTAGCATATATAATAAAACATTAGCCAAATTGGTGAGCATACATAAAAGTCTAAAGTAACTAGAATACTTTTTAATATATCACAAGAATCCGAACTCAACATTCTCATTTCTTGATACTCGATGATAACCATAAACTGATCAAATTTTATATTGCACTGTATAGCCATTATCTGAGCTAATTCTGTAGGTTACTTGTTCCTAACTCTAAATAGAAGAATTAGTCTAATGGAATTTAATATAGGAAGCAATAGAAAAAAATCTAGTAACTAGGAAAACATGCTTGTAACCAATGAATATATCCAATAAATCAATAAATTAATTACTACCTTTAAGGAAGTCACATTTAAAACGGACGAGCAAATGAATAAAAGAAAAAAATTAGCATTGCAAAGTCACAACTATTTACTATAATGATATTTCATCACTATGGAGTTTCACTCATCATATATTCCATAAATATAAGAAGAGTATTCACATCTGACTCCACAAGACTTGTAAAAGACAAAAAATATCCTACCCTATCGACCTTTCCTATAATATCTCAACTCGACTCTCCAATCATAAATGATAAACTTCATCCTTCTTCTACCCACACGCTTTACTTTATTTACCCTATATTTATGGAGGGCAAGGCAACAGTTTATACCATTTTCAAGGCCAACGTCGAAAGACACTTGCTCTTCAGTGTTGCACCTCTATTTCGAACTTGAAAGTCGCCAAACTTTGAAGCAATGGCAACACATCAGCAGTATCATCTAGTACGTATCAATAAACTAATATAGGTTATTTCTGTGCAACATTCACAAGTTAACAATGCTTACCAATACCAAAAGGAGTATCAATCCTTAAACGACTTCAGATTTCATTGACATTCTGCATCAACATCGTCCTCACATACTTGGATGAGCCCCACGGGCAGGCCATGAGGGTGTTTACGGGAGAGGGTTTCATTCAAGCTATTAAACATCGAAGTCTAAAGTAACTAGAACAGTTTTTAATGTCTCACAAAATTCTCAACTCGCATTGTCATTTGTTGATACTCGACGGTAACCATAAACCGATCACGTTCTATACTGCACTATATAGTCATTACCTGGTGTAATTCTATAGTCTAATGGAATTTAATATAACAAGCAATAGAAAAAAAAAATCAGGTGAATAATAAATCCAATGACCACAAACATGCTTAAAAACAATGAATATCCCATAAATCAATTACTTCCGTGAAGCTAAAACGGGCCAACAAATGAATAGTTCAAAGAAAAAACATAGAATTTTAAAGACAACTATTTACTATAATGAAATTTCCACAGCATGTAATTTCACTCATGATATATTCCATAAATATAAGAGTACTCACATTTTAGTCACATTTGTCTCCAACAATCCTTGTAAAAGACGAAAAATATCCTAGCCTATCGACCTCTCCTACAATACCTCAACTCGACTCTCCAATCTTACTTGATAAACATCATCCTTCTTCTACCGAGACTATTAAATTTCTCTACATTGTATGTATGCACAAAAACCCAACCGTTTATACTTTTTTAAAGGACAAAACCGGAAGACACTTTCTGTCATGTGTTGTACCTCAATTTCGAACTTGAAGGAGTTGCCAAACTTTGAAGCAATGGCCGTACATCAGCAGTATCATCTAGATATTACCTAGACTTGATCCCCGGGCAAAACTTTCCTCTACTCTAAGACTACTCCAAGACTGGATTCCTTGTTATTCTCCTCCTTCGTCTTCTTCTACCATAATGAAGCCTTGGCACAGTTTCCATAACCCTGCAGGATTTGGCTCTGATTTGAATCCATATTTTCACTGGAAGAAAAAACGTGTAAGTTCCTTTCCTCTACAGTGAGACTGGATCCCCTGGTTTTCTGCTGCATCGTCTACCAGAATGGCGAGTTATGTGCCTGGCATATGGAATTTGTGAGGCAAAAACAATCAAATTTGTATGAGTTCATGACTACCTTCATAAACGAGATGCTGGTACAGTTTGTAACCCTAATCTCAATGACCAGAACTGATGACATTTACACCAATGAAGTTGTTGCAGTATGTAAACCTAATCGAATAAATGTCTCTGGGAGAAGGTGGGGAGAAGGAGGGTGCAGAAGACCCACCGACTCAAAACCTGTGTCTTGTGTTTCGATACAAACATTGTAAAATAAATTGAATTTATGTACTGTGTCATCTCTTGAGTTGGTAATTTGGTAGGCTTACACATCACCTTCATCTCTCCATCTGTCAAATTTTTGTTTTTGTTTTTTTAATTAAAATCTATTTATTTAACAGTAATTTGTAATTTTATGACAAGTTTCACCTTATGCAATTGTACTTGTTTCGTGTAGGTGGCATTATTCATATTTAACCCTAACATTTGAAGTGGTAGTATTCATATTTAATCCTAACGTTTTAAACGAAATGCAAATTTAATTCTAACATATAAAATTATGCGAATTTAACTCTAACTTTTTCAATCAAAATCAATTTTAGCAATACGCTATTGAAAATTTGAAAAAACTAGTATGAGTGTCATTTAATTTCGAATTGGATCTTTCAAACAATTTTGTTGAGAAATTGAATCAATTTTGTACATTTTCGGTTCGTTTTTTTGTAACCATATTAATAACACAATAAATATTTAAAACTATTAAAAAATGATTAATTTAGGGTTAAGGTGTAAAAATACCCATAATGTTTTGGGTCGGGAGCAATTTTAACCTTAACGTCTAAAACGGTACAATTTTACCCCTAACGTTGGTAGTCAAGAGCAAATTTGGGCATAATGAATTATTTCCTTAGCATGAAAATTATTCAAAGTGTTGAAGGAATTTTTATTTGTCAAAAGAAGTATGCAAGCTGATAGAATAGGATTCTTGATTATCATTGATTTGTTATCAGATATATATACACAAGTGAAATACTTAACTGATAGGGCCTACATTCTAGCTAATTTACAGCTAATTACATTTCCTTAATTATTGCTAATTTACATAACTAATACACCCCCGTAGTCGAAACGGGAGGAGGTCCGATGTTGAGACTAGACCGGAAATCATCAAAAAGAAGTTGTGGTAGGCCTTTAGTGAAGATGTCCGCCAGTTGTTGTCGAGATGGAACATGGAGGACCCGTACTTCTCCTTTGGCAACCTTTTCCCAAACAAAATGAATATCCATCTCAATGTGTTTGGTACGTTGGTGTTGTACAGGATTATCGGAGAGATAAACTGCACTAACATTGTCACAGTACACTAAGTGGATTTTTGAATAGGACAGAAAAGTTCAAGTAAAAGGTTACGAATCCAGCACGTTTCAAAAACAACATTAGCAACGCCTCGATACTCGGCTTCAGCACTGGAGCGAGAAAGAGTAGGTTGCCATTTGGCATACCATGAAAGTAGATTATCTCCAAGAAAAACACAGTATCCTGAAGTCGATCTCCGAGTGTCAGGACAACCACCCCAATCAGCATCATTATACGAGACCATGGAATCTAGAGAAGAGGCCGTGATAGAGAGCCCGAAGTCCAATGTGCCTTTTACATATCGAAGGATCCGTTTGATAGCGGCCATGTGTGATGTCTTTGGATCATGCATATACAAGCAGACCTGTTGTACAGCATAGCTAATGTTCGGACGTCTGAGAGTCAGATACTGAAGAGCACCAGTGAGGCTTCTATATTCAGAGGGGTCATGATACGCGGAACCAGAAGAGATGCTAAGCTTCGCTTGGTGTCTACAGGAGTTATGTAAATTAGCAATAATTAATACAAGCAATCTTCTAAAAAAATTCAAGATAGAGAATTCCAAGGTAATAACTATACCTCAGTCAATAATGAAAAGTTGACTAAGAAAGATGGTTCACCTCCAGCAGATCGAAGGCAATATAGAAGTCTGATCGGTAGCTTGTTATATCTTACATCTACCATGCCAGATATCATGTTCGCTACAAGCTTATTATCACGTTTTATGCAGAGTACAAACCAAATTCATTTTACAACAGCAAAACGAGTGCTAAGATATATTAAAGGCACTGTGGATTTTGAAATCTGGTACAAACCAATGAAATTTTATCAATTAATTGGTTTTTCACACAGTGATTGGGCAGGTTCAGAAAATGACATGAAAAGTACATCCGGTTACAATTTCAATCTCGGTAGCCGAGTATTTGCATGCATCTCACAGAAGCGAGAAACAGTCGCGCAGTCAACTGCACAAGCTGAATATATTGCAGCATGTTCAGCGGTAAATCAAGAGATATGGCTAAGAAGAATTTTAGCAGATATGGGCGAAATACAACACCAACCGACTACGATTTTTTGTGATAGCAAGTCTGCAATTGCCATTGTTAAAAATCGGGTTCAGCACCGAAAAACGAAACACATCAAGATCAAGTTTCATTTTGTTCGTGAATATGAAAACGAAGGCGAAGTTAATCTGATTCACTGCAGTATTGAAAATCAGATTGCGGATATTTTTACGAAGGCACTTCCGAAAAATAAGTTTGAGTTCCTACGAATTAAACTTGTTATTAATTTAAAAAAAATAGAATGCATAATGACCCGTATGTCATATCCACCATTATAAAAAAAATTAAATAAATAAATAAACAAGTAACCTAATAATGAATAAATGGTATGGAACCAACCATATCACGTGCCACTGCTATATATTAAATGCAAAATACAGACCTTGAGAGTAAAATAATTGATATATAATTTCAATGCTTACCCATTTCTTCATGTAGAATTTTCAGCCTAGAATTTCCATGTACACATTATTTTAGAATTCTATGTTTATACACTTGCATTCACAATTGTAGGCATCATGTTTACACGTATTTAGCAGTCTATGAATTGATGCTAGGTTGTATGAAATTTGAGTAACAAAAAATAATAAGTTTTCAATTCAAGTAATTACATTAAGTTCAATTCCTTTCTTTCCATGTCCAATTTATTCTAGTCATATTATTTATGCTCTGCATTTTTAATTAATTATTTCCGCTAAATTGTCGCAATATCTCCAACAACTAGAGTAAACAAACAAACCATAATAATAGGCATAACCACAATTAAAACATAGTTTATCAAATAGGAGTCAAAGTTCCTTTCTAGTTTTTAATATAAAATAATCTCATTAGAATATGGCTGGACAGTAATTTGTTTTCCAAATCCAACACAAAGGTCTCAAATGCCAGTGGGATCCTCGAATTTTAATCCTACTTCAAACCAGCAGCATTCAGATCACAAGGCATTCGGTACGAACATGTTTATATCAAAACCGTAGCATAAGGAACACAAACATATGTTATACAACTTCTAACAGATTAATAAAACATTAGCCAAGTTGGTGAATGTATATCAAAGTCTAAAGTAACTAGAACAGTTTTTAATATCTCATAAGAATCCGGACTTGCATTGTCATTTGTTGATACTCGAGGATAACCATAAACTGATCAAATTCTATACTGCACTATATAACAATTACCTCATCTAATTCTATAAGTTACTTGTTCCTAACTCTCAATAGAAGAATTAGTCTAATGGAGTATAATATAGCACGCAATAGAAAAAAAATGGAGTGAATTTCAAAGACAAGGTATATTTACTATGCAATTTCACTCCTGGTGTACTCTATAAATACAAGAAGAGTATTCACATTTTAGTCACATCAGTCTCCAACAAAACTTGTAAAAAAACAAAAAATATCCTGGGCTATGGCGCTCTACTACAATATCTCAGTTGGACTCTCCAATCATAATGGGTACACGTCATCCTTCTTCTACCCGGACTTTTTACTTTCCTTACCTTGTACTTGTGCATGAAAAGGCAACAATTTTATACATTTTTAAAGGCCAATTTCGAAAGACACTTGATCTTCTGTGTTGCACCTAAATTTCGAATTTGAAAGAGCTGCCTAAGTTTGAACTAATTGCAGGACATGAGCATTATCATCCAGATAGTACATAGCCTTGATTGGTTTTTGTTCAACAGTGCTTGCAAAGATCTCGGGAGCCGAAGAATATAGCAAATTTGAACCTGTTTTCGATATTCTTTCGAACATGTCTTCTTTGGATCTCCTACAATCCTTTTGTTCATATTAATTCATTAATGTTAGACCTAAGGTATATTGGTGCTTAGGACACAACATCAATAATTTGTAGTGCTTCTTTTCATAATTGGTTTGAAAGGATCCAAGATTGTTTACCCTCTAAACCATCATGGTGGAGGTGGAGTCAATTCTACCAGCAAGATTGTTACATGGACTTGCACCTATCAAATCCAATCACCCAAACGATTGAATCTGTTGCTTTAATCTGTCTTCCTTTAGATCTTAAACATCTTCTAAGTCTACCAAATTCACGGTTTGGGTTGTTTGCTCTCACAAGTGAAGACCGATTTCTGCCCCTCCTATACCTAACAATAGAGACATCAGATTTATGCCTTCTGGGAATAAGTCTTTCGGTACGGACAGATGGACGGTATGCAACCGTATCAACCTGAAACAATTTTTCAATTTAAAAACCTTATGTTAGATTCGAGATCAATAAGAACTTTTAGCTTTATGAATGAAAAAGTCCATGTTTACTTGTGGAGAAAATCTTAGATCAATGTTTGCAAAATCTTAAAGTATAAGAACATATATGCAAATGGGCAAATCTTACCTGGAATGAGTTACCGAGCCATGTCTATCTATGGATCCCATTTATGCCACCTCCCCTTGTGTGGTTCCTAGGAAAACCAAGAATCCTCACATAGATTAGGCAGCCTATCATCAGAATCATAACTGAATACCTAGAGAAGAGGAATAACTATGATTAGTATGGGTTAATAATTGTTCACAGTTTCACCTTGCATAAAATTGAAGAACAAAAGATTCCAAACAACCAACCTTTCACACCTTTATAAGGTTCTTATCTCCATAATGCACACACAAGGTGAGATTGTGCCGCAAAGCAATGAAATTTGTATGAGTTCATGACTATCTCATAAACTAGACTTTTGTTCCAAACCACTGGTTGAGTTTGTAACCCTAATCACCATCAATAGCACCAATGGCATTTACAGGGATAGAGTTGCAGTATTTAACCTAATCGGAATCAATTTCTTTACTGTTGTTCCCCGGGCCAGAAGGAGGAGTGGGTTATCCCATGGCGGAGAATACAAAGTTACATATCTCTCTTTTCTTTCAATACAAACTTTAAGAACCAAATTCAGCTTATGCTTATGTAGCTATATTCTAATTGTGTCGCGTCTTTAATTGGTAATTTGGTAGGATTACACGTCAACTTCTATCTACTTATAAATTTTTTCTTTTTTTAAGAAAAAAAAGAAAATCTAATAATTAATAGTTCGGATCTCTTTAAAAATCCATTTATTAATTTTATTTTAACTATATTAATTTTTATTAACCGTAACTCCTTCGTGTTATAAACTTAGGTTAAATCCTTTAAAAAAAACTTAGGTTAAATTGTGGTATTTATGTTACATAAACTGACTGCCAATAATAGAAAATTGAGGATATTAAAATTATCTTTCTTTTATATTTATTCCCAAAAATCTACAATATCAGTTTTATAAAGCTAAAAGTCTATTCCTAAAGCGAATAAGATTGTCTTCCTTCTAACAATTAAAGTAACACAAGTTGATGAGATTGATTGTCAAATTACTTTATAAACGTTTGAGTTTGTTACTTTTACCAAGCTTATGGATAGGTTTTAAAACCATTTGCTTCTAACAGGTAAGATATTTCAAATATAGTTTTAGGAGTTAATTCAGTTTCAAAGTAAACATTAATTTTAATTGATGTTACAATGTTAATTTTATATATGTTGTTAGTAGAATCACAACAATTAGCTCAACCAATTAAATTGATGTTAGTGAAAAGAACAAAAAAAAAAAAAAAAGTAGAACAACGGATGAGTTATGAATATGGTTTGTCATTAAATTTTTGGCAATTTAATTTAAATTTTCTTAATTAAATTAAAATGTATATAATAAACTATGTAATAATAATGCATGATTTTATCGAAATAAGTTATTTAGCACGGAAAAATCTCCCTAATCTCAACTAAGTTGGCACTAGGAGAGAGAGCAACCGAATATAATTGTCATAATAAGAATATAAAAAATTATCTATTACAATTAAATAATGTTATTTTTTGTTAAAAAAAATAAAGCAAAAAGCAGTTAGTTAAATGATATTGTATGTCCGTGCAACCCGCATGTCTTCAACTAGTTATTATTAAAACAATAGCTTAAGGATTTATTTTAAAAATAATTTGAAAACTTTAACTTCACTTAAAATTTTCTTAAAATTTTATTAATTAAAATGTTCAAAGTTTCACACAATATACTATTTTACTTTTTTAAAAATAAAAATTAAAAGAAAAAACATTAAAACTCCGCAGAATATAATATTTTACTTTTTTTACAATCACAAATATAATATTTTACTTTTATTTACAATAAAAATTAGATTAAAAATCTAAACTAAAAATTAGATTAAAAAATTGAAACTCCATGCATTTCACAGAATATACTGTTTTGCTTTTCCTTTATTGATACTTTGTGTGTCATAGAACCGTTTGAACCAAAATTTTAAGCTGATAGTTGAAGCTCAATAATAAATTGAATATTAATCTCTGACACACCACCATAGCTAATACCTCGCGGACTTGCAGCGTGTATAACACAGGTACATCTTATCATGTGTTTCTAATTCGACGAATTAAACTAAGAAGGCCGGATACCATTTTACAGAATTGAACAAGACACTACGCCAAAACCCCCTACAGACGACGGTTAATAACCGTCGTCCCGCGAGATATAAATCTGTCACAAGGCTCGCTGCCATCTGTTGCACCTTCAGACGACGGTTAGGTTCTGTCATTTGAAGATACTATACATGACATCAGCCTAGTTTCGTACTGTCATATGAATATTGTTATGATGCATCTTTTTATTTATTAACGTCACATTTACTGACATCACATGACATACTAATAATTAAAAATATCAAGTAGCTATATGGAAAATTGACATATTGGTATTCGCGGTGACAGTTTTTATAATAATTTCTGTCGTAGTAACTTGTATCAGATGGCATAAGTCTTAATCAATCATGTCAATAGATTTATTTTAGATGACAGATTCTTTTATTTTAATGTCTTTTTATTGTTGTTTAGATGATATTTTTTTAACCGTAAATGTCACTCCTTGCCTTCTTCTTCGAATGAATCTGGAAATGAACAATAATCAAATGAACAAGAATTTATGTATATCAATGATTTTAATTCTATTGGAGACTAATGCTCATAATCTGTTTACATTTGAACTACACAAATTTCTGAATGTACTAAGGTAAAAAAATAAGCAATATACATCTCCAAATCTGTCAATATGTCAATCTTTCAAGAGGCGTGGTGGTGTTGATTGGAAGCCAAATCCAACTTGATCTGCAGCATATCTAAGTCATCATTTCCTAGAATCCCCAAAGTCTTGATATCTACAAAACCAATTGATGATGCTCATTAATTACGTATCGTATACAGATAGACCTAATTAATCTCGTTTTACCCTTTCTCCATTCTGAGACCCTTCACTTACCCACCCACATTATAAATATGATGCGTTTAACAATTCTCAAGAGTCACCTAGGGCAACCTAACAGTATACTTACTCTAGTTATATCGAGCATGGATAGACTTATAAGGAACCTCTATCGTAATGTTGAGTTTCAGATTGCCCTACTCCGATATAAGGCACCCAGGTGGCTTGTCAATATATATGCAGGTCCTGACTGTCGGTAATGGACTGCCGTGATGAAGGGCCCTCCAAACACCCCTTACGAAGGAGGTGTATTCATAGTCCACATGGACTTCTCTGTCGATTTCCCCTCCACACCGCCAGTTGTAAGAACATGCATAAACTTGTTAACACACATAATTTCAGTTCATATATATGCAAATACACTCATGACATTACTATTGTTCGCAGGTCATATTCAGGATCAAAATTTATCATCCTAATATCGGTCCATTGGGCATATTTCTATGCCCCAGCTACTTGATCGCCCTGCCCATAGTATTGCCACGGTAAGGTGATGCTATAAATCTATGCATTTGGGGTCTACTTTATCTATTCATGTCTGGGGTCTAGTTTATCTACTCATATTTGGGGTCTAATTTAATTTATCTATGCATTTTATAGTTGCTGTGGAATATTTATAGACTGCTAGTAGAGCCCTTCATTGAGGGGTCATTTCCTGGCCGAGAGCGAATTGTTGAACGATACATCAGTAACAGGGCAGGTTATATAGCAACTGCCAGGAGATGGACTGAAGAGCATGCAGGGGATATATGATGTGCAAATAGAAAATAAGGGGGCATTATGATGTGACGTGCGAATAGCGTACAAGGGGGGCGTGATGTGCGAATAGCAAGGAGATTTGGATGCTGGACAACCATTGAGTTGGATGGTGTGGACTACTGGATGGGCATAGAGCCAATCTTGAAGAATAGAATGATTACTGATTACAAATGTACTTGGTAATCAATCTGATCTTCAATGTTGGCTCCATGCCCCTCCAGTATTCGACGCCATTTAACTCTAATGGTTCCCCATTATCCAGATATCCTTGCTTACCATCTGCACATTCTTGAAGAAATGAGATTTGGATGCCAAAGAAACACTGAGCTAGATGGTGTGGACTACTGGATGGGCATAAAGCCATTCTTGAAGAACATAATGATTACTGATTACAAGTCTACTTGGTAATCAATATGATCTTCAATGTTGGCTCCATGCCCCTCCAATATTCTACTCCCTCCATCCAGCTCTAGTGTTTCTTTAGCATCCAAATATCTTTTCTATTCGCGCATCACGCCCCCCCTTGTATGCTATTCGCACGTCACATTATAATGCCCCCCTTGCACGCTATCCTTTTTTGATAGGCAATACAAAGTAAACAACTTATTCAAGTAGACATATATATGTATATTCAAGTGACGCATAACATGCTATAACGTGTAGTCAAATTATTCGTTTATGTCTATTAAATTGAATCAGATCTACTTCCTAACATATGTATATTCAAGTAACACATAACATGCTAAACTGATATGAAACATATGTATATTCCTGAATCAATTCTACTTCCTAAACAGAACATAAAACAAGCCAACATGCTTTATACATAGACACATAACACATAACATGCTAAATTGACATGAAACATATGTCTCATCAGCATAACTCATGTTAAAATAGAAAGGAATCAGGCAAGTTCATCATTTTCAGCTTTAAGAATATGTCTGATCAGCTACCTTCCTAAACAGAATATCAAGTAGACAACTTATTCGTGCATGTTTATTCCTTACTTATTCATAACATTTTCAGCTTTAAGAGTATGCCTAACATGCTATAACAATCTTAATTAGTCATAAACTTGTGTTGTTAGAATCACTATGTACCTGCCTAAAGCCACCACTATGTACCTGCCACTTGGATTGTACAGTTCATGATGAAATTAGCATGGTGATGAAGTGTATGATACTGTCACCACAAGCTTAATCATAAACTTGTGTTGTTAGAATCATACAACTTCATCACCATGTTAAATACTTTTCCATAAGCATAACAAGCAAAGTGACATGATACATAGTAATGGAGATTTAAGTTGACCATATGACTATGCTTCACAAACCATATGTTGTAGGCATGAACATTATTTCACTCAATTAACATTCATAGCATAAGAGTATAGCCAATCACAACAATATCATACATGTAACTAATCAGTTACATGCCCAAATGAATATTCGTACACATACTCAATCAGTCTAGCTTCCTAAACAGAACATCGAACAACCATGTTTCATAGAATTACACATATCAATCACTTCTAGTAGTATAACTCATAGGTCTAAGAGTATTGTCAATCACAAAGAACATTCAAAGCTTTAGAGTATACGTAATCAGCACTACAAGAAAACTGAGTATTAGTAAGCAAAATTTAATAAGGGTGTAAAATACACTTATTAAAATTATATTTTTTTTGAATAAGGATTGGGACGATATTAGGAAAAACCGTCGGACATCCCAGCCAGGCTGGCACCCCCTAGAGCCTCCCTAATAAAACTCGAATATATTAAAAAATTGAAAAAATTACAAGAGACGAGAGTCAAAAGTGTCTAAAATGAGCAATGTTACACAAATCATCAAAGATAAAAGGGTGGCAAAATGCAAGAGCCGAGTGCCACCAAGTCAAACGCTGAGCAGTGACCCCAAAACGGGCGAGAGAGTCTGCAGCACGGTTTCCTTCTCGTTAAATATGAGTTATCACCACTTCCATATGAGAACACAAATCCAAACAACGCAGCCAGTCTTGACGTATCAGCCAGGGGACTCGGTCTGAGCGGCTTCGCAATAGCTGCACAGCCAGTGAAGAATCACATTCGACCCACAGACGGTGCCATTGCTTTTCCCAAGCCATTTCAACAGCAAAAATTACCGCCTTGATCTCTGCAATGTGCGCGAAGCTGTCTGCAATTGGAAAAGCGAATGAGCCACAAGCATTGCCTCTGTTAAAGCGGTAGATTTTGCCCGCTCCCGCATATTAACATTATATTATTCATATATATAATAAGGATAAATTCTATCACTATTTATTAATAAGCAAAATACTTTTTTTTATAAATTTTACCAAAATTTTCCCTTATTAATTCACTCAAAATTAAAATATTTTTATTTTTATTTTCTTAATTAAATTAAACCTTTTAAGAATTGTATTAGAAAAAGTTAAACACTTATTAATTATAATAGTAACAAATAAATCCCTTATTAAAAAGTTTTGATAGAAAAAATAAAATCCCTTAATAATTATAATAGATAATATAATTATTTCTAAATGGTAATTGTAACAAATAAATCCATTATTAAAAAAAATTTGATAGCAAATAAAACTCTACTAAGAGATAAATCACTTACTAAAACGCTCTCCAAATTTCACCCTCCCCAAATTGATAGTAAATAAAACTCTATTTTGGTTTTACCGCCCTCCCCAAATTTCGCTTCCCCCCTAAACGCTCCAAAATTTCAGACTAAAATTCCAAATTGAAATCGTTCCCTCTAAATTAGCCGCCATCTACTCTCAATCCCTAATTCTTCTGGTAGTCCATCCCTTATTCACCCTCGATGCAGATGAATCATTCTACTGGTCTCTCTCTATGCCCTTTGTTCTCAATCCCTAATTCATATGGGCGAGCTGCTCTCAATCCCTACTTAACCTACGCGAGCTGGTCTGAACATGGAGGTAGGGCTATGTTCTTCACCATCTCATCTCACCTCGCATATGTTTGGTTGTTCTATATTATCTTTCACTCTAAGGGTCTTGGTGAAAACGGTGTCGAGTCTGGTAGTTAGGTTTCAAAGTTCTCCAAAGTAAGTTTCCCAGTCTCTCTGCATAATAGAAATCACATTTATCCTTCAGTCATGGTTGGTTATTGCTCCCTTATAGAGTTTTTATTCTTTTTAGAGTGTCATATTCTGAAATGTTTTTCATTACTGAACAGGTTTCAGAAGCAACTTTCCAGGCTAGAAAGAAGTCTACTAGTTCTTTTGGAGTAGTGACTGAGGCGAAATGTCGACGAGAACAACATTTGAGAGTGCCATTAAGGTATTATTCTATACATATTGGAGTTATGTTGATTGTGCTACTTCGCTATATAGGGACAACAATGTTAGATAATGTGTTAAGGTCTTGGTAGCCTTCAATTGTGCTTTAGTTATTAACCTTATCCATGTGCTAATTCATGGTAAAAGCCAGAGAGGTCTTTATGTCTTGCTTGATGGTTCAGAGTCTTGTTCTCTGTTATGTTCGCTTCTATTGTGCTCAATTCATCTTTAAATGTTTTATTGTGCTCTATTATATTCGTTAAAATCGTTTTAGCTATTGACCTTACTACTTTGATGATTTCTGTTTCGTCTCTAAAGAAGCTGTCTTTATCAAACCTAACTTAAGAACATGCTCAAACAACTTATGCTTTATCCTGCTTTACCCGTTATTACTTACTCCTGGCTTCAATAACCATAGCAAAATAAGCCTTATCAGTACATTTGCCTAAGTGATGCGCGTTTTACGTATACGTGCACGTGAAGGCAAGTGTACCTTAGTCGTGTATCAAGTAATAAAGTGAAAGTAGAGTATCATTCCAACGAGGATGGTGATTATAAGTACTAATCTTTTTGCTTACTATCTATTATTTAAACAATCAAAAGGTAGAGTTTGTAGGACAACCAAGTTAAGACTTTAATTAAAAAGTGAGATGAAAATTGTACAAAATTAGATAAGAGAATACTTATAATGAAAGAAACTAAGGCTTCTAGCTTCACTTAACCTCTTTGCTTGGTAATAATACTTAACCTCTTTTAAGTTGTTTTATCCTTTTTAAGATGGCGATTCTTTCTCATTAATTAAAAGTTCTCGAGATTGGTTCTAAACTCTCGACTAATTACTTTCCCTTGGTCCGGCTCAAGTAATTAATCAAGAGAAGTATTGATTTTTATTAATCTAAACCTTTTTAACCTACTTTACCTTGGTCTGGCTAAAGTGATTACTTAAGATTCAAGAAAAACCGCTCGAGTAATTAGTTCTAAACTTTCGATTAATTACTTTCCCTTGGTCCGGCTCAAGTAATTAATCCAAAGAAGCATTAAGTTTTCTTAGTTCCAAACCTTCGATTTATTACTTTCCCTTGGTCCGGCTCAAGTAATAAATCTAAGATTTGCAATAAGATTCATGAAAAAACCTTGGAAAGCCAATAAGCCACACTAAATGTTCATTAGGTCCAACTTATGAATTTGGATTAATCAATTTAATCACGGTCAATATAAACGATTAATTATATTCAAGTAGAGAGTTGGCCCATCTCCTACAACCATTAAGAATCATAAGTTAGTTCTTAAAAATGATAAACACAACTTAAATAGGTTAAACGTAATTACCACATAATTAAGGTTAAGATCCGCTTTTAGCCTTAGTTAAGGAGATTTTAGCCCATGGTTAAATTAAAACACACCTTAAAAAGATAGATAATAGAGTTCATAGTAATAAAAGAGATTAAAATTTAGAAGAAACCGTAATGACGATTGTCGAATGAACTTATTCGATAACTTAAAACTTACTTTTATTGAATGAACTCTTGCACAAACAACAACTTGAGCACAATAACAACAATTATAACAACACAAACAACTGATTTTTGAAGAGAAAAATCAGCAAAGTAACATTATAGAGGGAGAAGTTAATCTTGGTTCCTTGTAAGGTTGCAAGTATAGTTCGAAGGGGGGGTTAGGAACTATTTAAACTTTTTGGTTTTTAGGGCAGACTTCTTTTTCTAAGGAAAAAGGTTTTAACAGCGGCGCTGAGTAAACAGCAAGATACTGGCTTAGTCAACTAGTGACTAGGTCAGTTTCTTAGCTTGAGTCAGGAGATAGCACTTAGAGTCTATTCCTGAGCTCAGACGTTTAACACGCACAACTCAACTTGACCTCTTTACTTGGTCAGTTTTTGGTTATTTTAAGCAAGCAATATAAATAAGGAGTTAAAGGTAAGAAATACTTTACTCAGCAGATTTATCCAGGTTCCGCTTCTTCTAAGCCTACGTCCTGTCCCCGGAACACGTTCCGAGATTTCGAATCCTCTACTGAGCTCTTTAAAGGTAGAGCCTCAAACCTTTTACAATCTTAGCAACTGAGTATAACAAGAGTACCTTCCTCTATACCTCCACTCAATCCTAATCTCTCGCTGAGTACTATAACCGAGTACTCAGCCTCTCCTTTCTATCTTCTAGAAATGATAAGTGTTTGTCCTATACAAAGATTTGCTAAGACACTTTAGACGATTGAAATAATCACTCTAGACTTTTACACAGATATAAGAATTATAGTGTAAGATTTGCTTTGCTTCTTTGCTTGCAGAACTTGTGTAGAAATTTGGTCAGCGTAATGGCTTGATCAAGTTCTGTGTTGAATGAAGCTTCTGATGGCACTATTTATAGAGACGTCTGGGCATCGGTCATTTCGAATTTCGAAATAACCGTTGGAGGGAAACGACTACCTGTCGTTGTCATCCTGACTTGCTCAGAGCTCTCGGCCAATCAGAATTGTGTATCTTCTGTCCTCGGTCAGCTCAGCAGACTGTCTCTCCTTTTATGGTAAAGTCAACTGGACAGCATACTGTGTCGTCTGAACTTTACCCAAAGTAGAAATACTTTGTCTGGAGGTTTTCATTAGCCAGTTGCTGTATTGTACGCTTTGTCGAGACTACTCAGCATCTTCATCTTAAAGTTGTTCCCAAAGGTCTTTTAGATCCTTCTCTTGCTGAGTTGCGTTTTGTCCAAAGCAACAACGTTTTAACAAACGCGGGCTGAGTTGTACTGAGTTGTTTGACTTGGGCCTTGACTTCCGTATTGGGCTTGGGCCTTTTAATTCTTATGTCTTATAAACAGTTTTAACTCAACATTGAACAAACACATTAGTATAATAAATCAAAGCATTTAAACTTAGTGTGTTTAGAATATGTATTTCAATTGTACTTAAACAATTTTGTCAAATCAAAATTATGTGGAAAGGTGTTTCAACAAACTCCCCCATTTTGATGTTGGCAAAACTATTCAGCGAAGAACTCAGTATTGAGCTCCCCCATGATAGTTGACCTATTTCAACTTAGCAAACTCCCCCGTAAGGGTTGAGCTACTGACTTAGTTTTACTCTAAACATTTAAAGGTTTAATTCGAGTAAGTCTAAGGTCGGTTTTTCAGATATAGGTCAGCTTATTAAACATATTCTATTTACTCAGTATTAAGCGGAAGGTATAATCATATAGAGTGTGCTGAGTAATTTGTTGTTCAATGAGTTCTTAACAGACAATGTTTTATAAGCACATAAGTCAATGTCAAACATCTTATCAGCATTTGATTCAGTCAATAAGATTTATAAGTATAAAACATAGCTGATTTAATTGAAGATACGTAATGACTCAGTACACAGTAACATATATTAACATATATCATAACTCAGGAATAAGAATAAAAGATGCAGATATGATATATTGATAGTAGTCAGTGTTTACACAACAAAACTTATAGATAAGGCATATAGATTTCATCTGACTTAGTCTATACTGAGCTAGCCTATCTATTTCTTTTTCTTGTGTTGCGACTGACTTCGCTCATGCTGAGCTCTAGCTGCTTGTTCTTTCTCCCCCGTTTTGTCAGCATCAGGAGGAGGAAGTCTGAAGGCATCAGTTAAGGCAGCTCGAGTCAGTTCTTGGGACAGCTCCTTAAGTTTCTCAGCGCTTTCATTGACGCCGTCAAAAATTGCAACTCCATCAGTTGATACCTCTTCGGGTATGTTGAGTTCAACAGCACTGAGCATATTGACGCTAAACGCTTGAGCTTTTCCTTGCCAGATGAGAGCTTCAGTAAGACCAGCAAAGATTTGGTGAAAGGTCTTTAAGAGGGCTGTGTCGTAATACTGACGTTGAATATTGTTATGACGAATGTGGTTGAAGGTTTGTTGTATGATAGACTGCATCTCATTCTGTTTCATTGCGTCAGTATCCATCTCTTGCTTATTCAGATTTAGCAAGCGAATAGCCTCACTAATTTGCTCTACTGAGCACTGATTGTAAGAAACCATTTGCTCGTTGGTCTTGAGTTGCTCAGTGTGAAGCTGAGCAAAGAGCATCTTGACTTCAGATGAAGTGGCATGGTCGGGGTTCACAGCTGACAAGTTCTGGATTTGTTGTTGTAAGGAGGTCAAGTACTGCACGGTTGTCAGCTGGATCTCAGCCAGCTTGGCGATTGAATCTTGTTTGGCTTGCTGTGCTTGAAAAGAAATGATGAGATTCAGCAAGTCCTTGAGTCCCTTAACTTCGTTGAGAAGCTGAGTGACCTGGGAGAGCTGAGTAGTCTCAATAGATGAAGACCCAGCAGCAGGAGGGGTGGACTGTTGAAGGTCTCTGATCAACGCTTGCACTGAGTCAATGATCTTTTTGCCGGACTCAGTGGCATTCAAATAGCTTTGAGAGCCTTCAGGGACATCAGTGTGACCGGAAGGAAGAGGAGTGAAAGGAGTGACCTGGTTAGTGACTGGAATAGCATTTTCAATCTGCTCTTGAGTTTTAGGTATAGTTGATTGATCGGCAGAGAGTTGAGTTGGAGAAGTGGTAATCCGAATACTGTCTGTGCTGACGGCAGAAGTGTGTGTAGTCAGCACCATGCTTAAAGAAATAGCATTCACAGTAATCGGCTCAACCTGACTGGTTGAGGTGGCGGAAGCATTTTGGTCGGTATGTTCCTGTTGAGAAGAAACAGAGGCTTGCTTTTCTAAGGACGCTGAAGCAGTAGAGGGTTGTTGGCGTTTGAAAAATGTCAGCTTGACTGTAGAGGGGTCCTTAGTTGTCTTTGAGATGACAAAGTCAGGAAGAGTTGGTGGTGGCACAAAATCTTCACTGACAGGCTTCTCACTGGCCTTAACCAACTTTCTTCTTCTACGAGGTGGAGTGACAGTTTGACTAGGATCTCCTGAGTGAGAAGGAGAAGATTCGTGTTGCTCATCATGAGGCTGGTCAGCTTGTTCTTGGACTGGATCAACATTGTGTTGATCAAGTACTTGCTCATCTCCAGCAGCAAACCCAGCATTGGCCTGCTCAGTCTCATGTTCACTGGCTGTCTCTTCAGAGTCCTCAGCGTTATCCTGACCGCTGGCCTCTTCTTCTTCTTCTTCGGTACTATCACCATCAAGTTCTTCCTCAACTTGTGAGATGAAGTGATTATCCAGTTGTACCTCATGTTCTTCAGACTCAGCTACACTACCTTGACATTGGGTGAAGTGAGAGTCACCCGGTACTACAAAGTCTGTAGGTATGGCGTTGAGGGGAGTTAGTGTAGAAGTTTTCTGCTTCTTTTGAGGTTGCTCAGCAGTTTCCTCAGTTCCAGGCTCACCTTGCCTGCTTCGTTTCTCAGCTGACTTACCAGCTGACTTCTGTCTTTTTGCTGGAGACTCAACATTTTTGGAAGGAGTCTCAACAGTTTTTCTTTTGCGGGAAGCTGGGGCCTTAGTCCTTCGCCCTTTCTTTCGTTCAGCAGTTCCCTCAGCTTGTCCAGCAGCAGCAGCAGCTTTACCTTTCTTCAAAGGCTGTCCAAATTTTAATGCTCTCAGCGAGGCAGCTGTTATCTCAGATCCTCGATTCTTCTCCTCACCTTCAAGATCAACTTTATGGTCAATGAGGATTCTAGTGATGATTGATCCTAGCCTCAGCATACCAGAGCTGCGTAGGAAGCCAGCGACAAGAAAGACTGGCATATTGATCGGTGTGTACGTCAGCATATGCCATATAAAGCATTGCTCGAAGTTTGTTGCTGATGTAGTGCAGTTGATCTTCGGGTAGATGAAGTAGGTCAGCAAGTAATGAGCCATCTTCTGGTGCTGACCCATGGATAAAGCGGAGACTTCTCCTGAGTGGCCCTCAGGTTTGCAGAAGTTGTATGCATACCCAGTGCCATCCTGATCTCCAGATCTTCTCAGCCTTGCTCCCTCAGTTTTTAATTTGAGAAGATTTCCTAAGTAGAGAGGGTTGATGAAGATGGTTTTCTGTTTCACTACTGTACACAGATAGTCAGTGTTGTCATTTGCAACGCGGAGGTTGTGGTAAAACTCCCTTACCAGGTCAGGGTAGGTGTCATCCCTAACCGAAAACAGCTCCGTCCAGCCATTTTGTGAAATTCACTTGCAGAAGGGTTGTTCGTTTTGTACGAAGTTTTCTGATACCCATCTTGAGGGCTCAACTTTCCATTCTCGGACGTTCTTAAAAACCTTGGAGTAGGTCCTGACTTTTACAGGCTTTCCCTGACCAGAGGTTTGGCCAGCTTGTCCTTTGCTCGGCGAGGTTACTTTGGTAGGTTCCGGCACAGAGGTTTGCCTGGAA
Source organism: Euphorbia lathyris (assembly GCF_963576675.1). NCBI lineage: Eukaryota > Viridiplantae > Streptophyta > Magnoliopsida > Malpighiales > Euphorbiaceae > Euphorbia > Euphorbia lathyris. The sequence goes on along the minus strand of NC_088917.1, from coordinate 81,465,842 downwards.
GTGTCATCGGAGCTGGGCTTAGAGTGGCCAGCACCGGAGATGTTGTAGGAAACCTTAGTCATTGTTGAGGATGGGAAAGCTTAGAGGGATTTTTAGAGAGAAAGAATTTCTTTGCCAGAGTATTCGATAAGCGTAAAGAATAAAAATGGGAAATTACCCATTATTTATAGAGGTGAGAAATGGATCTTATCGAATCCATGTGTCAGTTTTGCCTCGGGATTGTGAACCGACAATAATCCTAGCATTTATGACACATTCGGCGCGTATGTCATCCTAGGTGGCTATACGCGTGTTTTGCAATGATTCTAACGAATATAACACTCAGCGTTTGGAATACTAATCGTTTGATATTCTGAGTGGTCAGTATTGCATAATGGGATGATTTCTAAGTTTAAGTTTAAACTAGCTTACTCAGTGTGCAAGTTTACTCAGTATTTGCTGTTTAAATGAGTACACAGCAAAAACAATCATTCAGCATAGTAATTCACTCAGCATGCATATTCATTTAGTTCAGGAATTTACTGAAGAGGATTAAACATACCAATAGCTTCTCTCAGTATGCTGAACTGCTCACGAGCCAGTGGCTTCGTGAAGATATCCGCAAGCTGTTCGTCCATTGGGACAAAGGTCAGCTTGATCTCACCTTTGAGTACATGGTCTCTAATGAAGTGATGTCTGATGCTGACATGCTTCATTCTGCTGTGTTGAATTGGGTTCTTTGAAAGATCAATTGCACTTTTGTTGTCACATTTGACTTCAATTGTCTTTGTTTGAACACCATAGTCTTCGAGCTGTTGCTTAATCCATAGGACTTGAGCAACACAATGACCAGCAGCAATGTACTCAGCTTCAGTGGTGGACAAGGCTACTGACGCCTGCTTTTTGCTGAACCAGGATACAAGACAGCTTCCTAAGAAGTGACATCCTCCAGAGGTGCTTTTACGTTCCAGCTTATCCCGTCCATAGTTAGCGTCAGTGTATCCAATAAGTGTGAAATCGTGAGTATTGGGATACCATAAACCTGCGTTCACTGAGCTTTGCAAATATCTAAGGATTCTTTTTACAGCAATGTAATGAGATTCCTTAGGGTAGATTGATATCTAGCACAGTAGCATACTGAAAACTGAATGTACGGTCTACTGGCTATTAAGTAAAGTAGAGAGCCTATCATACCTCGATATAATTTGCTGTCTACTGACTTACCATTCTCGTCAGTGCAGAGGACAGTGTCAGTGCCCATAGGAGTGGATATTGGCTTGCAATTCTCCAAGTCATATTTCTTTAATATCTCCTTGGCATATTTGGCTTGACTGATGAAGATGCCATTCTTTCCTTGTTTAATTTGAAGACCGAGGAAGAAGTTGAGTTCTCCCATCATAGACATTTCAAACTCAGTCTGCATTTGTTTGCTAAACTCCTTGCACATTGATTCTTTAGTTGCACCAAATATTATATCATCAACATAAATTTGGGCCAGCAGGGTATCTTTACCCTTTCTCTTAATGAATAAGGTTGTATCAGCTTTACCCCTGACGTAATTTCTAGTCAGCAGGAAACTGGTCAGCCTCTCATACCAAGCACGTGGTGCTTGCTTGAGGCCGTACAGAGCCTTTTTGAGTTTATAAACGTGGTTAGGGAATTTATGATCCTCAAAACCTGGAGGTTGATTAACATAAACCTCCTCGTTTATAACTCCATTAAGAAATGCACTTTTGACATCCATTTGGAATAATTTAAAGTTCATGTAAGATGCATATGCATATAGAATCCTAATTGCCTCTAGCCTTGCCACTGGGGCAAAGGTCTCACCGTAGTCAATACCTTCTTGCTGACTGTAGCCCTGAGCTACAAGCCTTGCTTTGTTCTTGACTACATTTCCTTGTTCATCCATCTTGTTCCTGAAGACCCATCTTGTTCCAATGGTCTTTTGACTCTTTGGATGAGGCACTAGCTCCCATACATCGTTTCTTCTGAATTGATCGAGCTCCTCTTGCATTGCGTTCATCCAGAATTCATCGTACTCAGCTTCAGCGAAATTCTTCGGTTCTTGAACTGAGACGAAAGCAACATTGCTGAGGTACTTCCTGAGTTGATTCCTCATCATCAGGGTATTCCCAGCAGAATCAAGGATTGCACTTTCTGAGTGCCCTCGTGGGATCCTTATCTCTTTAGGTAGATTCATGTCTTGTGCTGTCTGTGTTTCAACAATCTCTGCAGAAGTAGATGGGTCAGTAAAAGTAATCTTAGGTTCACTCTTACTCTTGGTCTGCCTTTTCGTGAATGACTCAGTAGCTGGATCTTGGTCAGCGGTTACTGAGTGTGGATCATCTTCGGTCAGTGGCTGGTATCTACCTGCAGGGTTAGTTTCGTCGAACTCTACATGTACTGACTCTTCTAAAACTTGAGTTCGCTTATTAAAAACTCTGTATGCTTTGCTGGTTGTTGAGTAGCCCAAAAAGATAGCATCATCAGCTTTTGAATCAAACTTTGCTAAGCTATCTTTGGTATTTAAAATAAAACATCTACAGCCAAAGGCACAAAAGTATCCAATATTGGGCTTTCGTCCTTTCCAAAGTTCATAGGGGGTTTTCTTTAATATAGGTCTAACTAGAGCCCTATTAAGAATATAGCATGCTGTGTTAACAGCCTCTCCCCAAAAATACTTTGGAAGCCTATGCTCATCCAGCATTGTCCTGGCTATTTCAACCAGAGTTCTGTTCTTCCTTTCTATAACCCCATTTTGCTGAGGTGTTCTAGGAGCAGAAAAATTATGGTCAATGCCGCTGGCTTCACAGAATTCAACAAACTTTTGGTTTTTGAATTCTCCACCATTATCACTACGAATGTGAGCTAATTTTAGGTCTTTTTCATTTTCAATTTTTCTAACCAAATTTGAAAATGTCTCAAAGGTTTCATCCTTGCTGGTCAGCAAGATGACCCACGTATACCGAGAGAAGTCATCTACAATGACCAAGGAAAATCTTCTTCCACCCAGACTCAGCGGCTGGACTGGACCAAAGAGATCCAAGTGTAGTAACTCTAACGGACGCTTAGTTGAGACAATATTTTTGCTGTGAAAAGATTGTTTGGTTTGTTTTCCAGCTTGGCAAGCGTGGCATAATTGATCTTTTTCAAATTTAAGTTCGGGCAGACCCTCAACTAATTGCTTTCTTGCTAATTTGGCCAGGAGGTCCATGCTTACATGACCAAGTCTCCTGTGCCATAGCCAGGAATTTTCTTCCTTTGATACTAAGCACACAGTTTTTGAAAACTTTTTCTCTAAGTCTAGCATAAAGACATTATCTATGCGAGGGGCAGTTAAGATTAACTCATTTGTTTTACCCTCGTATATTTTACATCCAGTAGCATCAAATATAACTTTTCTCCCATTGTCACATAGCTGAGCTACGCTGAGTAAGTTATATTTGAGTCCGCTGACTAGGGAGACAGATTCAATAGTAGGATTACCTCCGATGGTTCCTGACCCTACTATCTTACCCTTCTTATTGTCTCCAAAACTTACGCTCCCTCCTCGTTTACGCTCAAACGTGATGAACTGAGTTTCATCACCCGTCATATGCCTTGAGCATGCACTGTCAATATACCACATCTTTGACTTCTCAGCACATCTCAGGCTTACCTGCATTGTAACTAGTTACTTTTAGGTACCCAATTCTTTTTGGGTCCTTGCTTGTTAGGTGCAACAGGTAAAGCATCATATTTTATTTTATGGCGGCATACATGGACAGTATGGCCATTCTTTCCACAGAAGTCACAACTGACCTTCTGTTTAGGATGTTTCACTGACTTGTCAGCACCCCAGTGCTGAGCGTGCCAGCACACCTTAGTGGTGTGTCCTTTCTTCCCACAAAAGTCACACTGGACTTTTCGCTGGGGATTCCATCTCTACTTAGTACCTTGGTATTGAGTTCTCAGAGGAATGTTTCTTTTATTTGGAACCTTTAGTTGGTTCTAGATAGTTGTGACGTCCTTTCTCAGTTTCAATGAAACTGATTAGACTTCAGAGACAGACTCATGTATGATTTTCATATTATCATGCAGAGTTGAATTGTCCTGAAGAAGGAATCTGAGGTCACTCAGTTTGATCTCTTCCACTTCGTCACAGCGCCTGCTGAGTGCTCTAACTTTCTTATTACACTTCTTGACAAGTGTGTAGAGATCACTCAGGGCATTAACCATATCGTTTCTGAGCTGGGGAAGAGTAATTATCTCATTTGATTGCTCCTCGTCATCTGATGCGACGGATAGGTCAGCATGCTCAGAGAGGCATGGCTCAGCAAGTTCGTCAGCCATGAAGCATATCTTCGCTGACTCGGTGGCCTCAGTTTCTATGGATGAAGACTCATCACTGTCACTCCATGTAGCCACCATTGCCTTTTTGCCACTCTTCTTGTCTTTCCTCAGTGTGGGGCAGCTTGACTTAATATGGCCGGTTTGATGGCACTCAAAGCATGTAATGGGTTTTGAGCTGTCCTTTTTGTATTTGCTGTCACTTGAGTCAGCTTTATACTTATCAAACTTTCTGTAAGGCTTCTTAGAGTATTTGTCATTTTTCCTGAATAGCCTTTTCATCTTCCTTGTGAACATAGCCATCTCCTCATCATCAGTTGAGCTCCCGTCAGTGGAGTCAGCTTTCATGACAAGGGATTTCTGCTTCTTGTCTTCAGATTTTTCCTTCACCTCGAAGTTCTTCATAGATATCTCATGGGTCAGCAATGAACCGATGAGTTCGTCATATTTGTAGGTGGTTAAATCATGAGCTTCCTCAACTGCTGTCTTCTTTGCTTGCCAATCTTTAGGAAGACTCTTGAGTATCTTTTTGACTTGTTCTTCCTCAGTGAAGATTTTTCCAAGTCTCTTGAGCTCATTAATGATGTTGGTGAACCTTGCATTCATGTCTGAAATGCCCTCATCATTGTTCATCTCGAACAGCTCGTACAGTCTCATCTGCTGATTCACCTTGGACTCCTTTACTTTATTTGTTCCCTCGTAGGTGACTTCCAGCTTTTTCCAGATCTCTTGTGCCGACTCACAATCTGAGATTTTATTATATTCTGCATCATCGAGCGCACAGTGAAGCATATTGATAGCCGAAGCATGGTTTTGGAGCTTCTTAAGATCATCCTCTGTCCATTTGGCCTCAGCTTTTACAACTGTTTGGCCAGCCACAACTTCGACAGGTACAAATGGGCCTTGGACTATAGATAGCCAGACACTCATGTTTGTAGCCTGAATGAAATTTTTCATCCTATTCTTCCAGAAGGTATAGTTTGACCCGAAGAATAGGGGAGGCCTAATAATGGACAGCCCCTCAGGCAATATCTGAGTTGTTTGGTTTCCAGGGAGAAACCGAGTGCTGTTTTCGCCCATGGTAGGGATCAGCTCAAGGTTGTTAGACCTTTTACAGTGAGCTTTTAATCTCTGATACCACTTGTTGGTCCCTTGTAAGGTTGCAAGTATAGTTCCAAGGGGGGGTTAGGAACTATTTAAACTTTTTGGTTTTTAGGGCAGACTTCTTTTTCTAAGGAAAAAGGTTTTAACAGCGGCGCTGAGTAAACAGCAATATACTGGCTTAGTCAACTGGTGACTAGGTCAGTTTCTTAGCTTGAGTCAGGAGATAGCACTTAGAGTCTATTCCTGAGCTCAGACGTTTAACGCGCACAACTCAACTTGACCTCTTTACTTGGTCAGTTTTTGGTTATTTTAAGCAAGCAATATAAATAAGGAGTTAAAGGTAAGAAATACTTTACTCAGCAGATTTATCCAGGTTCGGCTTCTTCTAAGCCTACGTCCTGTCCCCGGAACACGTTCCGAGATTTCGAATCCTCTACTGAGCTCTTTAAAGGTAGAGCCTCAAACCTTTTGCAATCTTAGCAACTGAGTATAACAAGAGTACCTTCCTCTATACCTCTACTCAATCCTAATCTCTCGCTGAGTACTATAACCGAGTACTCAGCCTCTGCTTTATATCTTCTAGAAATGATAAGTGTTTGTCCTATACAAAGATTTGCTAAGACACTTTAGACGATTGAAATAATCACTCTAGACTTTTACACAGATATAAGAATTGTAGTGTAAGATTTGCTTTGCTTCTTTGCTTGCAGAACTTGTGTAGAAATTTGGTCAGCGTAATAGCTTGATCAAGTTCTGTGTTGAATGAAGCTTCTGATGGCACTATTTATAGAGACGTCTGGGCATCGGTCATTTCGAATTTTGAAATAACCGTTGGAGGGAAACGGCTACCTGTCGTTGTCATCCTGACTTGCTCAGAGCTCTCGGCTAATCAGAATTGTGTATCTTCTGTCCTCGGTCAGCTCAGCAGACTGTCTCTCCTTTTATGGTAAAGTCAACTGGACAGCATACTGTGTCGTCTGAACTTTACCCAAAGTAGAAATACTTTGTCTGGAGGTTTTCATTAGCCAGCTGCTGTCTTGTATGCTTTGTCGAGACTACTCAGCAGCTTCATCTTGAAGTTGTTCCCAAACGTCTTCTAGATCCTTCTCTTGCTGAGTTGCGTTTTGTTCAAAGCGACAACGTTTTAACAAACGCGGGCCGAGTTGTACTGAGTTGTTTGACTTGGGCCTTGACTTCCGTATTGGGCTTGGGCCTTTTAATTCTTGTGTCTTATAAATAGTTTTAACTCAACATTGAACAAACACATTAGTATAATAAATCAAAGCATTTAAACTTAGTGTGTTTAGAATATGTATTTCAATTATACTTAAACAATTTTGTCAAATCAAAATTATGTGTAAAGGTGTTTCAACAGTTAAGCCTAAGCTTGGTGTGTCTTCAAATGGCACCCAAGGCCTCCTTTTATAGTAAACTGGCACACATAATTCCAAAGACCAAGTCATCCTTATGGCCTCCCGCTCCTTATCATCTGAATTTAGCATTTAAGAGAGCACGGTGGAAGATTTTAATAATTTAGGAGTTGAAATGTGTAAAGGTGTGAAAGGAATTTTAGGCTTCAACATATTCATCAACTTTGGATAATTTTCTGGGCCTGATGCACTTCGAATTTGGAGATGATTATTATTAGTCATTTGTTCATCTTTCTCTTAGCTTTCCAACGCATTTTTAATCGCCTCAATCCGAGTCCGTATGAGGGAGATAAGTTGAAAATACGAAAATGTATCAAATCTGTCCTAGTGTGAACAATTGGACTTTATTTTACAGCATCTATCCGCGACGAAGTGCACGCTGGATGTCACTAAAACTCCTTTTTCTGGTCCCTTTTACTCCCGATTTACCACTTTAAGCCCCGGCTTGGTTATTTGTGCCGAAAACACACAAATTGGCTTAGATATATAAAATGAAGAAAACATACAAAAACCATTATTAAAATTTACTAAAATGATACAAAATAACTAGTAATTAAATACTAAAAATGCTATAAATTACGACAATAACAACACCCCCAAACTTAAGCTTTGCTTGTCCTCAAACAAAGAAAAGCTGAAAACGAAATTTATCGTCGAAAAAGTTAACGTAAATATAGGAATTATTTTAATCGAAAATGAGCAAAAATTCTATATTCAAATCTCGGACTATTTCTTTGGATAAAATGATTTGTTTTTACACCCTTATTCTCGAAACAGACATTTTTCATTGTGTTGAATAAAATTGAACCAATGTAAATACCTCACATGGAAGTGTCTCTTACGCTCAAGTGTTTAGGGCATTAAATTTCGCTCAAATCCGATAAAAACACTAACTATTAAAAATTTGCATGGTCATCCAAATCTTTACCAAACGCGACCAACTATAAACACGATCAAAAGATCTTTAACGAGTTGTAACGTTGGTTGAAGGTAAAGGTATAGAGAAGAGGAGATTTGTGGGTAAATAAATTCACGGGTAATTATTTGATAGATTCTCAAGAGAGATTTTGTCTTTCGGAAATTCAAAATTTTTGTAACGGAAATCTCTCTTTTATTTTTATTTATATATATATGATACTATATATTTTTATTTTTATTTATATATATATATATATTTAACTTTATATATATATATATATATATATAAATATCAATATGAATTTTATTTATATGTATATATATAGAGAAAGTATGAAATATACGAAAATAGAGAGGTATAACCGTTATATATCGGTAGAAGTGTTTTTTTGAATTTCGTATTTATTGTGAATCATCATCTCAAGCATATTGGTTACTAATTACCCGTAAATTTAGGGGGAACAAAAATGGTATTTATGAAGGGAATGCGGCTTGTAATGTGGTGAAATGAATGAAATGTTTAGGCTCAAAGGGGTGAACAACGGAGAATGTGTTTAAGGTGGGCTATCATTTCGAGTTTGAAATGTGGGGGTAAAACAAGAAATGCCTTAATCATGTCGTGTTTTGAGCTAGACGAGTGAGGTTTTGACCGGTATTTGATGCAAATTCTCAAGTTTTGTGTAATTATGGAACACTCGTGAGAGAAAAAAAATGAAGCGTTAGTGAATGCTTTTTAAATTAGGCTCAAAAACTCACTTTGAATGGTAATGTGTGCCAATTAACTCAATTTTATTCCTCAAAATGTAAATGTCGATTTGTTAAATACTGAGCGTAATAAGAAAATTTTACGTATTCAAAATAGTCCAAAATTTGTTTACAAAATTTAAGATTTTCAAATAAAATTTCATCCTATCAAAATTTAACATTTATTCTAGACGAAATTTTTGTTTGATTAAAGTTTTTATTCAAAATTATTTAACAAAAACATTTAATTAAAGGCTAAATAAAGAGAAAAATAAAAGTAGTAAAAATAAGGTGCAAAATAACACAAAAGTAGAAATAAAGTACAAAATACCATAAAATTAAAATTAAACGTACGAAATAACAATTACTGAAAATAAAGAAAACGTTCTATCATTTACTCCCATCCCCCATTAGTGTAGCATTTAGTCCCGAAATGCGAAATAAAAACTAACACTAAAGTAGAAAGTAAAGGATAGAATGACTCCCTATCTAAGGCAACTGTGAGGATTAGAGTGTTCAAGGTTGCTTTGAGATAAAATTTAGGTGTTTTAATGGAGGTGTCGTCGGAAAAGTCGCCAGAGATGGAGGGAGGGGTGGACTTGAGATATGTGTTTTTGCGATTTTCGATTTCAATGACAATCGTTTTAGTCCCTATTATCATATATTACTTCTTCTGCGATTTTGGATTAGGGTTTATGCTCTTTATGTGTTTTTTCGTTAGTTTATAACTACATTTTGCGAAATGAAACTTAGAAATAGTTGAAAAGGTTGGGTTGACTTCATTTTGCAGAAACTACTACTTTGCATTGTGAAGAAGCATTTTGTTTCGCAGATTCTAAAATTTGTGAAGTTACAATGCCCCTTGCGAATTTACATATTGGCTTCGCATATTCGCAATATACGAATCAAATATTCGTGAAGTATTTTATTTTGCAGATTATAAAATCTGCGAAATTACAAGTAATATGTGAATTCGCATATTGCCTTCTAACTTCGCAGATTGGGAATCTGCGAAGATATATGCACTAGATCCAAAAAATGTTACTTTAGCATCCAACAATCAACATATTAGAAAAAAAAATGTGGCGTGGAGATAATAAGCTCAAAGTGAAGATGGAGATCAGGCAGCCTATTGCCAGAATCATCACAAGACTACATTCCTTCATGAAATTTATCCCTCATAGTACAAAAATACATTGGCACATCCACAAAAGGGGCAAATATATCTGAAGGGTATAAAACAAAATGGAGTATTGATGAGAGATAGACAAGCTTGACCAAGTTACTGCATTTCATACCAGGGCGAGCCTTGGCGGCATTTTGTACAAACATATGCATATGCAAAAGGAACACAAACATATGCCATACAACTAACTCTATAGGTTACTTGTTCATACCTCTGAATAGAAGAGTTAGTCTAATGGATATAATATAGCAAACAATAGGAAAAAATCGAGTGTGTAATGAATGCAATGACCAGAAATATGTTTAAAACCAATGAATATATCCGATAAATCAATTATTTCTCCTAAGGAAGCCATATTTAAAACAGGCCAGCAAATGAAGAGTTAAAAAAAACAGTCATGATGTATTCCATAAATATAAGAAGAGTATTCACATTTTAGTCCCATCTTTCTCCAACAAAACATGTAAAAAACGAAAAGTATCCTAGGCTATGGAGCTCTCCTACAATATCTCAGCTCGACTCTCCAGTGATGATTGATAAATATCGTCCTTCTTCTGCCCGCACTGTTTACTTTCTTTACCCTGTACTTGTGCACTAAAAGGAAATAATTTATACATTTTTAAAGGCCAATTTGGAAAGACACTTGCTCTTCTATGTTGCACCTCAATTTCGAACTTGAAGGAGTTGTCTAAGTTTGAAGCAATTGGAGGACATGAGCAGTATCATCTGGATAGTAGATAGCCTTGCTAGGTTTTTGTCCAACAATGCATGCAAAGATATAACAAAAGTGAAGTTGAAGAACATTAGGAGCTGAAGAACATAACAAACTTGATTTTACTCCAAATAAGTCACCATGAACACAATTAATATTTTTTACTCCAAATTTGATTTTTGAAAGATGTAAACCTTGTGCTTTCTCATTTTAGCTCCATTCAGACATGTAATAGTCTTCTTATGTAGAAACATTTGATGGTCTTAAAAACATTCCACCCCGTTGTAGGGGGTGTATAAAACATATAGGAATAGTGCAACATATCATCATTATTTCCATAAGTGTGATCCCTGTTTCTTTTGAGTATTTTGATCATTTAAAAAATATCAATTGTGTTAGCACTGCTCCTACATTCCACCACCTCGTGTCATATGTGATATCAATCAGGCATGACACGATATGGTGGAATGTAGGAGTGGTAACACAATTGATATTCTTTAAAGGATCAAAATACTCTAAAGAAACATGAATCACACTTATGGAAATAATGATGATATGTTGCACTATTTCTATATGTTTTATACATTTCCTACAATGGGGTGGAATGTTTTTGAGACCATCAAATGTTTCTATAGAAGAAGACTATTACATGTCTGAATGAAGCTAAAATGAGAAACCACAAGGGTTACATCTTTCAAGAATCAAATTTGGAGTAAAGAATATTAATTGTATTAGCGTTGCTCCAACATTCAACCTCCTCATGTCATCCCTGATGTTAGCCTCATTCCTGACAGATGCGATCAATTATCACTTCTCTTACATTTGTATCATATATACTACTAATATAGATAATATAACACGTTTTTGACATAACAACCCCAAATTACAACCCCAAATTACCATCCTTACTTATCTTCTATTTTATAGAGTAAAATTCTATAAAGTAGCTACAAAGAGAAAAACTAAAATGATACTTACTATTACAAGTTGGTTTGATTACACCTTGTACTCTAAGTCTTAAGAGACTCTCCTAAAATCGCAAACAACATTTTTCATACAAGTTCAAATCAATTACTCCATTTCTCTACTTCTATGCAAACTTAATTGTTTATTGTGGTAGCCAAAATCGGGGATTCATTCAAATAAACTCTCAAACATGTGATCTGTTTAATATCGCTGGTTTGGTTCTGCCTTTAAAAAGCCCCACCAGTTTTTCTAAATTAATAGCCCAATAAGGAGTTCCATGTATAACTGAAGGAAATTTAAGAACTTCAAACTTCTTAGTCAACTCCCTAACATGTGATTTGTTTAATATCGCAGGTTTGGAAATTTAAAAACTTCTAACTTTAAATAGCAGCAAAACCCAGGAGTTTTTCTAAATACAGCAAAACCCACAAGTGAAGCAAACAAAAGAAGTAAAAACATCAGCAAACTTGATTACCAAATGAAAATTACCGGCAAACACAGATGATTTTGTATGGGTTCATGAGTATCACTTGATTGTCCTTCAAGGCACAGCTATCCAAGGCAGACAAAGATATACAAAAAAAAATCTTAAAAAGAATAAAAAAATGCTTACTCTCATCCATCGAAGCTTGGATGGATTAATGTTCGAGCAGCTAGGTGAGGCTACAACCTATAAACAAGCATGAGGTATCATGCGTGTTTCTCTTCAAAGTAAAGAGAAAGTTAAATATGTTCATTTACAAATGCTGAGAGACGAATTTGAGATGATGAGGATGAAAGCAACGCATACCGTTATTGATTACTCATCTCGAGTAAAATTCATTGTGAATCAAATGAAAAATATGGTTATAAAATTGAAGATTCCAAAATTGTTGAGAAAATTTTGCTATCAATATTACCATAATTTGATTGTGGAAGAATCGAAAGACATCATCACAATGACCGTTCATGAAGTTATAGGGTCATTACAATCATTTGAAGACGGGTTCAAGAAGCCTAGAGAAGAATCGAAAGAACAAGTCTTAGCAACAAAAATTTCAATTAAAGATGGTCACATCAGTTAATAAAGAAACCAATTCGGTAGAGGACGCGGAAGAGATCAAGGAGGAAATGGAAGAGGAAGAGGATGTGGATTTGGAAGAAAGGAAGAGGTGACAACATCTACAACAACAACGAAAGACACAATTAATCCACAAGAGGCAGAGGCCAATGACGTAGAAGTTGACGTGGACTCGGAGGAGGAAATTGTAGGCCGAATGGATAGTCTAATGTTCAATGTTATAATTTCTCCAAGTACGAATGTTGGATTCCTCCCAAGGAGATAGAGGAAAAAGCCAAGAACATTCAAGATGAGGAAGTAACAGACACAATGTTACTAATTAAAGGAGAAGAAAATCATGAAAACAACATGTGGTTTGATACGGAGTTACTTACTTATGATTTGATACTTCTTCCAATAAAAATCAGGATTGTTGTTCATTTGATATTAGTTCTAGAAGACTGATGTTTCATTCTTACATTCTTGCTTCTATACCGTTAAAAGCATATTAACATTATGAAAAATCTATTAATGGTAGTATTCGTTTATCTTAATAAACGCGATTCTTTAGTTCTATAAAAAAAAAACTAATATAAACATATGAGTATTTTATTGTTATAAATATATTTATTTTATTACATACTTATTTTTTGATGTGTACTTTTTATTTTTTATACATTATATTTTTTGTTGTATATTTCTTTATTTTTTGTTGTGTACTTATTATTTTATATACATAAGTAATCTCTGGGAGACTGAACTGCCGGTGAGGGTGTCAAATGTGATCTTTGGTGTAGGTTATGGAATGGTGTTGTTAGTAATAATTGTACTTCTGTTCATAAATCTATAGTGGAGAATGGTTTGATTTTACTATGTTCAGATGACTATAGATAGTTCCTACTATTTTATTATGCAGGGCCGGTTCGGGACTATTTGAGGCCCTAGGCGGGATAAGAAATCTAGGCCTTTTATACATAAGTAAAATTATATATATATATATATATATATATATATATATATATAATATATATATATATATATATATATATATATATATATATATTATCTTCTCTTTTGACATAAAAATACTTTAGAATTAAAAAAAGATGAAAAAAATATATATTCATGCAACACAAAATTTAATATTTACTCTAGCTTTATGAGATGCAAAATCACCAATTAAAATTTTAAATTCAATGTCCTTTAATATCTCATTTTCAATAGATAATAAAGTTAATCCATGTCCTTGATATATAGCTATTTTTATATGTTATTTAAAGTTAAGAAAAAAAAGACGTTGCAAGATTTTGATAAGCGGTAAAATACGGATTTGACAGACAATATAAAATATGGACTTGATATACAGATATATAAAATATGGATTTGATAGATAGATATATATTGGATCTGGATGGAAGATAAGTAAATTAAATTTCATGATGGTCCTAACATATTAAACTAAAGATATATATGAGGCCCCATTTTTTTTTGGGGCCCTAGGCGGTGGCCTTGGCTGCCTTAAAGGCAAGCCGGCCCTGTTATTATGGACAATGTTCCATTTTGTGTTTGCTAAGGTTTAAGTTTCCGAAATTTTATGGAAGGATCTAGAGATATATTTTTGGGATTGAATAACTTTAACTTATGCATGTTATGTAATATGTGCGCTTTTGAATTATATGTATAACTTTTCAATTAAGTTTTGGTTCTTTTTTTTTTTTATTATAAGGTAAAAGTTTGTATGTTCACTAAATCTCAATTGCAACAAAAATAGCTAACAAGTTAACAGATCCTACAAATTGAAATTGCACACGAAACAAAGTCACCTGTTTAACCAAAATATTTACTATGTCCACATTGAGCTATAGATTCAAAATTAATCAGCATTAAGTATTGATTGTAGAATTATTTCCACCTTTGATATCGAGTATAAATTCAAAATTAAAAAACTAAGATATATTACTGTTATATATATATAAATAATAATAATAATAAATATTGTTATTATATAGACTCTCCTCCACCGCCATACCAAGTCCTTCTAAGCTATCTTTTTTTTTCTCTTTTGTCTCTTCTTCCATCTCTTTCTCCATTTTCTTTACTTTCGCCTTCTTTTAGGTCTGTTATGTCACATCACATGAGATACTTCTCCATTTTCTCCACTTTCTCCTTCTTGTATGTCTGTTTTGCCACATCACATGAGATACATACAGACGTGTCTGTATTTTCATGTTAGTTAAGAATAGGTGTCAAACTACTGGTTTTACACTTTTAAAAATATATTAGTAGTTGATTTATCTATCTATATAAATAATAATAATAATAATAATAATAAATATTGCTAGGTTTTTGTATTTTTAAAATGGATATTAATCGAAGCTGGTTTGAGTGATTAAGAGTCTCAAGTCGTTTAAGTTAGAACTCAAGTTCGAATCCTAAATATTACTTTGCATGCTCTTTGCACGGGGCAGTCAATTGTTTATATAGAAATCGAAAATTGTAAAAAAAATTAATTCCATATCATTGAATATGATGATATTAATAATTTAGGTTAAAATGATTTTAAGTTTAAAGTGTTATGAATTAATTCCATATCATTCGAAAATTGTAAAATTGCTACATATTACGTGTCTCCTTGCCTCAACTAAGTTGCTTCATCTGTCAAATTTTAAAACAATTTGCTGTCTCAAACCATCTGTCCTTACGTGTCCCCTCCCCTTTTATTTTTTACATGTGTAATTTTAATAATAAGCATATTTAAGTTGTTAAACTCTGTTAACTTCTGTTAAACCTGTGATTTAAAACTCTGTTTAAATGATTAATGTGATTAGTTTGTTCATCGTCCCGTCCCGTCCCTTCCCATTAGCGTTGTACTGCAGTGAAAGATTGAAAGTTGATTATTGATTGGAAAATTGAAAAACTCATAAGCTTCTTACATTATAATTCCATGATTGGCATCAATGTCAATATTATATATTGTTTGGCAGCATCAATGACTCTTTTGAAATGGATTTCCATTCCCATTCCAATAAACTTGAGGAATTTGAGTTTATCCATGTATTTGTTCACCAAATGATACATACATTCAGGAAGAATTCGAGTCGCATCTATGGTAAGACTCAGAAGTTTCATGAATCGGCCGAGTCACCACCGATTCCATCGATTCAGACCACCATTTAAAAAAAATCAATTTTTAACAACTAAAAAACTTACGGCAAAAGAAGATGACTATTCACTTTACAAAAACAAAAAAAAACATACAAAAATTATGAAACACAAATAGTTTCAATTAGATGACTCTTCACTTTATAAATTCCAAAACCTTCCCTCTTCTTTTCTATTTATTTGTTATTATCTTCTTCTACTCTCTATTCTTTATATTTTCTAGCCTGTCTCTACTTTCTTCTATAATTTGATATAATTTCGATTTAGATTTCGAACCATATTCATCTTGTTGCTTGGTACTGTACCACACTTCTATGTGTTCATCATCGTGCAGTTTCCTACATGTTAGTTCTTGAGTTGGAATTTTGATTAAGGGCAAATAGAAAGGACCATGACATGCCAATCAGTAGCTCTGTTGTCTGAAATTTTGGTCAATAAATAAGGCTTCTAGAATTACCAATCCATTTGTTCAAATTATTGATTTTATTTATTTCTTCTTGATTCTTACAGCATTATGTTTATTTTGCAACATTACTTGGTGAAAGGAAGCAAAAGGAGTTTCTGCAATTTGTTTTCTTCTAACTTATGTTGGATTAAATAAATAAACTTTCACATGCACAGAGAAAGAGTATAATTGTTGGAAGAAAATTCTCTTTTTTTACTGATTGTATTCTTATGTAAACATAACTCTCTGTAAATACAGATGGCTCTTTATGAAACAATTCAACTCTTGATAAATACAAAAATGACTCTTGAATAATACAATGAACCAAATTAAAGACTATTAATTATAATTTTTTTATCCCTTAGTAACACTAAGAATAGTTCTTAATCTGTTGACATCTTCACTTTAGCCGCCATCATACCCATTATTATTCCATCATTTTCTTCTTCCTTGAAATCATTGTTGTCTTCCTCATCATCCTTGTTAGTACCATCAGCATCACTATTATCACTATCAACTGGTATTTTGGGTTTTGGATGAGGCAGAGAACTAGTGAACTTTCTACGTGAAATTGACACAATATTAATCATGTCAATGCCCTGAAGTCCTTTCGCTCTTCCCTTTCTCTTTTTAATTTCCATGATTTCTTTGGAAAATATCTCCTTGAGTTCCTTCATTAGCTCGACCTCACATTTGTTCTCTTGCACATACTTGATTTTTTTTGTAAATTACTAGAGGTACACTCAACCCATATGATTTTATTACAATTTTTTAGATGCTCAACACCTTTACCATACCCTACTATTGCAACTTCATTTTTCTTGACACATCGTTGAGCATATGATTGAGAACAACTATCATTAGAGCCATGCTCCGTGCGTTTTGAACTGCCATTATCCTTTGCTGCTTCTTCCATAAGCTTGTTTTGCTTCTTACATGATACTTTGATTTCTTTTTCAAACCTCTTCCTCTTTTTCGACACTTCCGAATTTTGTACATTTTACTTTGCACTAATTTGAATTTTCAATCAAAATTATTGGAGTTTGTTAATTGTGTTGAAAAAAAATAAAACCAAGGAAAAAAAGCTCAGAAGTAACCCAAAACTATATAATTAGATCCAAATACATTCTGGATTAAACCAAATTTATGTTGATAGTAATTATATATTTATTGCAGAAGCTATCCTTTTATAATATAAATACCATTTTCACATAAACAAAATAGAAAAGAAAAAATACTGTTTAGTTTGACATTGGTGATATCAAGTGGGTTTGCATCAAGGAAAATGTTGATTCAACAACGCAACCAGCCAATTGCTATATTGGTGATATCAATTCATCTCTTACCACTGTACTAAACAGAACAACTGTAATGGTTTATGCATTCAAATTTTACTATCCCGTTACTATCATCGACTAAATAGCTAAATTTAGAATGTATTAGAGCAGTCACTCTCTTGCTAATGGACATCCACCTTTCACCAAATGTCTAAACTTATGGTTGTGCTTCGTTTGTGGCCAGTGGAGGCATGGGAACAAGATGAAACCTGTTATGAATTGGAAGATTGTGAATTTACCCCTTTTCCTTACTGCAGTACATGTATGTTTTGAATCAACAAAATATGGCTTTACTTCACAAAGAAACTTAATTCAGTTGATTGAATTGGTAGTCTGAATCCCATCATCGGATTTGGGAGTCCTAGCATTTCATCATCTCCATGTAATAGGTTCAGCTTCTTCTTGTGCTTAGAGCTATGTTGCACTCAAATAGAAATGGATATGGGAAACAATATTGGAAACAAAAAAGAAACGGAAACAGAAACAGATACGAAACGCGGAAACGCTTTTGAAAAAAAAAATCGTGCAACATAGGCTAAGAGTGATAATTATTGATCCTTGGCTGAGCAGAAACAAATATACGTTATTTCTAAGAACTCAAAAGGGGCAAGGACAAGAAACGCACTGAAGTGTGTCTGCCCAACATTGATCACAAGTTAACAATGCTTAGCAATACCAAAAAGAGTATCGATCCTTAAGACGACTTCAGATTTCATTGACATTCTACATCAACATCGTCCTCACATACTTGGGCGAGCCCAAGGGCAGGCCAGGAGGAGGTTGACAGGAGAGGGTTTCTTTCAAGCTATTAAACATCAAAGACAACTATTTACTATAATGAAATTTCCTAAGCATGTAATTTCACTCCTGATATATTCCAGGAATATAAAAGTACTCACATTTTAGTCACATTTGTCTCCAACAAGACTTGTAAAAGATGAAAAATATCCTAGCTTATCGACCTTTCCTACAATATCTCAACTCGACTCTCCAATCATACTTGATAAACATCATCCTTCTTCTACCCAGACTGTTAAATATCTTTACATTGTATTTATGCACGAAAACCCAACGATTTATACTTTTTTAAAGGACTAAATGGGAAGACACTTTCTGTTATGTGTTGTACCTCAATTTAACTTGAAGTAGTTGCCAAACTTTGAAGCAATGGCAGTACATCAGCAGTATCATCTAGATATTACCTAGACTTGATCATCTTGGCAAAACTTTCCTCTACTCTTAAGACTACTCCAAGACTGGATCCCCTGTTCTTCTCCTCCTTCTTCTTCTACCATAATGAAGCTTTCGCACAGTTTCCATACCCCTGCAGGATTTGGCTCTTATTTGAATCCACATTTTCACTGGAATTTGGAGTATGACGAGGAAGAAAAAACGTGTAAGTTCCTTTCCTCTACAGTGAGACTGGATCCCCTGCTTTTTTGCTGCTTCGTCTACCAGAATTGCGAGTTATGTGCCTGGCATATGGAATTTGTGAGGCAAAAACAATGAAATTTGGTAGGCTTACACATCACCTTCATCTCCTCCATCTGTCAAATTTTTGTTTTTGTTTTTTTAATTATAATCTATTTATTTTTACAGTAATTTGTAAAAATTTTATAACAAGTTTCACCTTATGCAATTTTACTTGTTCGTGTAAGTGGTTCTATTCATATTTAACTCTAAAGCTCTAAGTGGTAGTATTCATATTTAACCCTAACTTTTTAAATGAAATGCGGATTTAACTCTAACCTATAAAATTATGGGAATTTAATTCTAACGTTTTCAATCAAAATCAATTTTAGTAATACGCTATTGAAAATTTGAAAAAACTAGTTTGAGTGTTATTTAATTTCACATTGGATCTTTCAAACAATTTTGTTGACAAATTGAATCAATTTTGTACATTTTCGGTTCCTTTTTTTAATTATATTAATAACACAATAAATATTTAAAACCATTAAGAAAAATTGATTAATTTAGGGTTAAGGTGCAAAAATACCCCAAAAGGCCAATAGCAATTTTAACCCTAACGTCTAAAATGGTGCAATTTTACCTCTAACATTGGTAGCCAAGAGCAATTTTACTCCTAACGCTTATAATTTTGGTCAATTTTACCACTATTAGAAAACACAAATATTTGTGTTTATTATTCTGTACTAGTTGCCTATTTTTAAAAAAAAATCATGTTTTCAGTGATTTTTTTTATTTTTTTTCTCCAATTTATACAAAAGACAGTCGAGACTTTGGCTGGCCAGTGATAGCGCGGCGCCTAGTAGGTGTATATGTGGATGTGGTAATATGGATATAATATAAGTTGTTATGTGTGTGTGCTTTGAACTCTACTAGACGCTACTACTTAGGGGAAAGTGTACCCCGCCGTATCAAGTAATAATCCGGTTAAGACCGGGTATCGAATCCGCAGTATTTATAACCACAAGTATTAAACTACTCGGTTCTATTCGTTATCTAAGCGGTGAATACTTTAGGTTGGTTTGGGTGACGACTACAAACTACTCCTAAACTACGGTGAGACAGATTTATATAACCGAAACTTTAAAGAAGTGATACGTGTGGCGATAAGATATAAATATATAAACAATAACTCCGAATATATACGATTGATGATTTACTCTTGTAAAGACGACTACGTGTAGACCAACCGACCCTTGAAGTGCTTAGACTATATGATTTCTCCTAAAGGCGTGTCTAATGCTAGGGATCAGAAACTAGGGCCCGTAAGTTCTGTGGCTTGTCAATGCCTACAGTTTTCGATGCGTCACTTTCGGTAGGGCAGCACCTATATGGTTCCCTAAAGATAACCCGAAAGGACGTCGGTAATCGTGTCCCCCTACATAATAATCAATTACGAATATCAAAAGAACTAGTAAACATCAAAACGCATAGAGAAACAGAAATGGTAAATCATATATTATAAATATGGAACGCGTAAATATGGAATACAACCAAGCCTAGTACACAGGAAGAGTGCAAGATAATTAGCAAGTAGAAAGGGAGGAATCAGCCCTTGGAACTAGCTAACCGGACTCAAGGCCGGCTCTTAGGTCTTGGAGGTGGAACTCTCGAGCTTGGTGGAATATGATGGATAGGAGGATAGGAGGACGCCCCGCATGTCTGGCATTTTACCCATTCCGTTGATAATTTCTCTAACGCGTGGACTAAATTCAGAGGAGTTGACTCAACCACGCTCCGCGTAGACTGGAGTACGCCCCGCATGGTTGAGCTCCTGGAACTTAATATTTCATGGTTGTTTCTTCATGCCCCGCGTATACCTGGGGATGCCCCGCGTGGGTGAGCTCTTGGAACATTTGTCACTATTTCACACCTTGCACGCCTCGCGTGCTATGCTCTACGCCCCGCGTGGTAGGTGTTGACTGTGTGGGAACGCGTAGGTTGACTACTGTGAGTTAGTGGGAATTGCTCTACGCCCAGCATGTAGTATTCCACGCCCCGCGTACCTGCTAGATTTATCAATTGTTCATTCTTAACCCGTACCTGCAAAATACGACTTCCGAGAACCGAATTAGCTTGATGTTTTATTCTTCTGAAATTAATCAAAAGTAAAGGGAATTCATTAAAAGCATAAGTTTTATTTTATTTTGTTATTTAATTGAAAACACACTTATTTTTGTAATTAAACTTAATTATTAGCTCAAAATTAAACCATAAATCATGCTAAAAGATAGGGACAAAACATCCCTATCAACCTCCTCGGACTTTAAAGTTTTACTTGTCCTCAAGTAAAGAAAGTCGAAAGACAAGGGATTGAGACAATTAAGAAACAAACCTCCGATTGGTTTAACCAAGTGCGTGATTTCAAAACCAAGGTTTTACGAAAAGTTTTCAATGAGCACTTATGTAAGTGGACGAGTGGCCAAACTTATTCGAAACCTCCATAATCAAACTTAATAGGCAAGATTAACGGGGATTGATCATTCTTTGAGAACTCAATTGTACCTCAACATGTTCACTCTTAACGCTCAACTTTCGGTGGGCTGGTGTTTGTACGTTCTTCTTTGTACTTACTCAAAGTCATCCCAAGTCTGCATCTTCATCCGATTTTTCCACCTATATTATGGTCGGGCACTATTAAAAATGAACCCAGAGGAGGGTTGTAATGTAGGCGGACTTTTTAGTGGTAAGTGGTTAATATTAGGAACTCAAGTCCAAATACTGATTTTGGTGATTGCATCATCTTTTTACCATTTTGTCCTAGCAAACATGAAAGATAGATTTTGAAATTGCTCGGGTGGAGCTCGAAAATGCCTATTTGCTCTCTATTTTTGCTTTATTTATTTTTCTTTTCTTTTTATTCGAGAGCGGCACAAAAACGATTTCAAAGATTATTTGCGTTTTCTTGCTAGAGACTTAGCTTGTTTCTGATCTTTTTGATGCATTTGATTTTGCTATTCGAACAAGAGGAAAAAGGGTTACGTGTTAAAAGGGTGCTAGCAAAGAAGTGGGTTAATAGGCTCGAGGGGGCTTCCTAGAGGTTTATGAAAACGAAGAAAAATAATTAAGAAAGGATTAGCCTAAGTGGGTTCGTTTTATCATCTACTGCCCTTCTTACCAAAACAAGTATACTTAACCCGGTATTAAATGTAAACTCTATGAGTTCAGTGAAGCCAAAGCCCTCAAAATGTTGTGAAGAAAAATAGAGTTCTCGTACGAACTCTTTTAGGATCAAAATACCTCACATAAATTTCGGGTTTATTTGTATACTTTCAAGTTCCTGTAAAATTTTCAAAAATCTCTTTTTAATTTTCACTATGGGGGTAACTCGTGGGTTAGGACTCAATGCTTTTGTTAAGTGCGAATCTCGACTATGCGTAAATTTCCTAGCTTTGAAACCAAGACTTATACTTCTTAATTAGACTGATCCTTTGTATTTTAACGTTTTTACTTTTAAGGACAAGTAACAGAACTTTTAATTAATCTCCGAGGGAGGTGATGTGTCGAAAAAAAAATTGAACCAATAAATTACTTTAATTATTTTGTTAATTTTTTATTTTTAATTTTTTGTTTTTGTTAGTGCAACACAAACTACTAGTGCGGGGTTGCACGGCCCTCCGTGTGACTCTAAAAAGACGTTAATTCCAAAAACGTCGCAAATTAAGACAAGACAAAAATAAAAACACAAAATAAAAGGATTATTGTATGTTAACAAAGACCCTGCAGAAAGAGGACAGGGCTCCACGCTCATACGAAGAAGTTTTCTGGGTTATCCCTAATTCATTAACAATGGCTGATAATTCAGATTTGGTTCGGTGTCGGGGCCTGACGGGTTCACTTGAGCTTTTTACCAATCATTCTGGGACATCATTGAGAGTGATGTGATTGCCGTAGTTCAAGGGTTTTTTGAAAAAGGAGCCATAACACCAGGCTTAAACTCTAGCATCATGGTTCTTTTACCAAAAGTCGAAGAAGCAATGTCAGTGGAGCAGTACAAGCCAATTGCCATGAGTAATTTTGGATATAAAATTATCGCAAAGATTCTGGCTGATCGTCTTGCGCAGGTAGCCTCCCGGATTGTGTTTATTAATCAATACGGTTTCATCCCGGGCAGTAGTATACACCAATGCATAGCAATTGCTTCAGAGGGCACGAATATGCTTAATAAAAAAATTCTATGGAGGGAATATGGCTCTAAAGATTGACATACGGAAAGTTTTTGATACGATGGATTGGAACTTCATGCTTGTTGTGCTTGAAGCTTTTGGGTTTTCTTTGCAGTTCAGAGATTGGATACTCAATATCCTCTCCTTAATCAGGATCTTAATTCTAAGCGGGGTTGCTACATCTGGCTATTTCAGTTGTTCTAGAGGCATCCGTCAAGGAGATTCCCTATCTCCGTTACTATTTGGCATTGTTGAGGATTTCTATAGCCGCTGGCTATCACATCTTCATGATACTAGGGAATTACAGGCTATGGGCTATTTAATTACATGTAACTTCCCAACGCATCTACTTTATGCAGACGACGTCCTACTTTTCTGTCAAGCAAGTATAGCTAACATCAAATCCATCAGGAAGCGATCTTATTATACGGTACCTTATCAGGTCAGCAGGTCAATTGGCAGAAATCGAAAATTTTTCTAGGTACCAATATCTCTGACAGACATGGATTGTGACTAGTAGATCATATTGGTATGTGTAAAGGCTCCCTCCCCTTCCGATACCTTGGAGTTCCCCTTTTTATTGGCGTTCCACGAACCATGCACCTCCTCAGTTTAATGGACAAGGTCCTTGCCCAGTTTTTCTAAGTGGAAGGGCGACCACCTCTCTATGGCGGGTCGGATTGCTCTAGTAAACTCAGTTATACTTGGAAGCTTTATACATTCATTTATTGTCTATAAGTGGCCGGCTGCTATGCTAAAACATCTATCCTGATGCATCAGAAATTTCGTCTCGACCGGTTCTATAGATGTCAGGAAACTCGTGGTGACTCCTTGGAAGATCTGCTGCCAGCCGCTTACTAAAGGACGTCTTGGTATAAAAAACCTTTGCACTCTTAATGCCTCTATGCTTGGGAAGATGGAGTGGGGGGTGCTTAAATCAGATACCCTATATTTTGGGCTTTTGAGATCTCGTTTCCTCTATGCTTCTAAGCCACGCGACGTGATAGTAAACTCTACAATTTGGGGATCCAAAAAGCAAGTGTATCACATGTTGGAGTCTAATTATATCTGGTGGATTGGCCGCCGATCACAGCTCAACTTCTGGAATAGTGCCTGGTTAAATCCTATAGTTGGCACGCTCATCGGTTTATCTCTGAAGGAGCAACGACGCTGATTGGATAGGGTAGACGATTACCTCACTGATAGAGGATGGGAGAGCCTACCTGCTTTACCATAGGATATTGTTAACCGAATATAAACGGTCAGTAGAAGCACAGATTCAATCGATGTTTGCATATGGGCACCATCCGTCAAAGGTGTGTTCAATACCAAACTATTCTACACTTGGCTACGTCCGCTGGTTAATCCTCCGCCATGGCGAAACTTCATTTGGGCAAAGTATATACCACGTGCGAGATCACTGGTCTGCTGGCGGGCCCTGCAGGGAGGCCTTCTGACAAATGACAAGCTTTGCGAAAGAGGGCTGGTAATGGTTTCTAGATGCTGCTTGTGTGAATCCTCTGCGGAAACCACGACTCATGTATTAATCACTTGTCTCTTTGCAACTGAAATCTGGCGAGGCCTTAGCAATTTATTCGACCGTAACATTCATACTAGGTCCAGCCTCGATGATTCGATCACAACTGCCACAAAACAACGGTTTAGCTCTCAAGCAACTACTCTTTAGGCTGCTGCTATAGTAAATGTTGTCTGGATAATATGGTTCGCCAGAAACAAGTGCATTTTTTAAGACAAACGTCTGTCCATCTTCATATCACTGCGAAAATTATGGCACTCGATTAGAGAGGCAGCAGGCTTCAAAATCGGATCGTCCAGGAATTCTCTTGTGGAGGCGCAACTTATGCGGGAGCTTGGTATTGACAGGCTCTCTCAGAAAGCTCCACATATAACACCGGTATGCTGGCAACCGCCGCCAGCGAGATGGACTAAATTCAGAGGAGTTGACTCAACCACGCTCCGCGTAGACTGGAGTACGCCCCACATGGTTGAGCTCCTAGAACTTAATATTTCATGGTTGTTTCTTCATGCCCCGCGTATACCTGGGGATGCCCCGCGTGGGTGAACTCTTGGAACATTTGTCACTATTTCACACCTTGCACACCCCGCGTGCTATGCTCTACGCCCAGCATGTAGTATTCCACGCCCCGCGTACCTGCTAGATTTATCAATTGTTCATTCTTAACCCGTACCTGCAAAATACGACTTCCGAGAACCGAATTAGCTTGATGTTTTATTCTTCTGAAATTAATCAAAAGTAAAGGGAATTCATTAAAAGCATAAGTTTTATTTTATTTTGTTATTTAATTGAAAACACACTTATTTTTGTAATTAAACTTAATTATTAGCTCAAAATTAAACCATAAATCATGCTAAAAGATAGGGACAAAACATCCCTATCAACCTCCTCGGACTTTAAAGTTTTACTTGTCCTCAAGTAAAGAAAGTCGAAAGACAAGGGATTGAGACAATTAAGAAACAAACCTCCGATTGGTTTAACCAAGTGCGTGATTTCAAAACCAAGGTTTTACGAAAAGTTTTCAATGAGCACTTATGTAAGTGGACGAGTGGCCAAACTTATTCGAAACCTCCATAATCAAACTTAATAGGCAAGATTAACGGGGATTGATCATTCTTTGAGAACTCAATTGTACCTCAACATGTTCACTCTTAACGCTCAACTTTCGGTGGGCTGGTGTTTGTACGTTCTTCTTTGTACTTACTCAAAGTCATCCCAAGTCTGCATCTTCATCCGATTTTTCCACCTATATTATGGTCGGGCACTATTAAAAATGAACCCAGAGGAGGGTTGTAATGTAGGCGGACTTTTTAGTGGTAAGTGGTTAATATTAGGAACTCAAGTCCAAATACTGATTTTGGTGATTGCATCATCTTTTTACCATTTTGTCCTAGCAAACATGAAAGATAGATTTTGAAATTGCTCGGGTGGAGCTCGAAAATGCCTATTTTGCTCTCTATTTTTGCTTTATTTATTTTTCTTTTCTTTTTATTCGAGAGCGGCACAAAAACGATTTCAAAGATTATTTGCGTTTTCTTGCTAGGGACTTAGCTTGTTTCGGATCTTTTTGATGCATTTGATTTTGCTATTCGAACAAGAGGAAAAAGGGTTACGTGTTAAAAGGGTGTTAGCAAAGAAGTGGGTTAATAGGCTCGAGGGGGCTTCCTAGAGGTTTATGAAAACGAAGAAAAATAATTAAGAAAGGATTAGCCTAAGTGGGTTCGTTTTATCATCTACTGCCCTTCTTACCAAAACAAGTATACTTAACTCGGTATTAAATGTAAACTCTATGAGTTCAGTGAAGCCAAAGCCCTCAAAATGTTGTGAAGAAAAATAGAGTTCTCGTACGAACTCTTTTAGGATCAAAATACCTCACATAAATTTCGGGTTTATTTGTATACTTTCAAGTTCCTGTAAAATTTTCAAAAATCTCTTTTTAATTTTCACTATGGGGGTAATTCGTGGGTTAGGACTCAATGCTTTTGTTAAGTGCGAATCTCGACTATGCGTAAATTTCCTAGCTTTGAAACCAAGACTTATACTTCTTAATTAGACCGATCCTTTGTATTTTAACGTTTTTACTTTTAAGGACATGTAACATAACTTTTAATTAATCTCCGAGGGAGGTGATGTGTCGAAAAAAAAATTGAACCAATAAATTACTTTAATTATTTTGTTAATTTTTTATTTTTTATTTTTTGTTTTTGTTAGTGCAACACAAACTACTAGTGCGGGGTTGCACGGCCCTCCGCGTGACTCTAAAAAGACGTTAATTCCAAAAACGTCGCAAATTAAGACAAGACAAAAATAAAAACACAAAATAAAAGGATTATTGTATGTTAACAAAGACCCTGCAGAAAGAGGACAGGGCTCCACGCTCATACGAAGAAGTTTTCTGGGTTATCCCTAATTCATTAACAATGGCTGATAATTCAGATTTGGTTCGGTGTCGGGGCCTGACGGGTTCACTTGAGCTTTTTACCAATCATTCTGGGACATCATTGAGAGTGATGTGATTGCCGTAGTTCAAGGGTTTTTTGAAACAGGAGCCATAACACCAGGCTTAAACTCTAGCATCATGGTTCTTTTACCAAAAGTCAAAGAAGCAATGTCAGTGGAGCAGTACAAGCCAATTGCCATGAGTAATTTTGGATATAAAATTATCGCAAAGATTCTGGCTGATCGTCTTGCACAGGTAGCCTCCCGGATTGTGTTTATTAATTAATACGGTTTCATCCCGGGCAGTAGTATACACCAATGCATAGCAATTGCTTCAGAGGGCACGAATATGCTTAATAAAAAAATGCTATGGAGGGAATATGGCTCTAAAGATTGACATACGGAAAGTTTTTGATACGATGGATTGGAACTTCATGCTTGTTGTGCTTGAAGCTTTTGGGTTTTCTTTGCAGTTCAGAGATTGGATACTCAATATCCTCTCCTTAATCAGGATCTTAATTCTAAGCGAGGCTGCTACATCTGGCTATTTCAGTTGTTCTAGAGGCATCCGTCAAGGAGATTCCCTATCTCCGTTACTATTTGGCATTGTTGAGGATTTCTATAGCCGCTGGCTATCACATCTTCATGATACTAGGGAATTACAGGCTATGGGCTATTTAATTACATGTAACTTCCCAACGCATCTACTTTATGCAGACGACGTCCTACTTTTCTGTCAAGCAAGTATAGCTAACATCAAATCCATCAGGAAGCGATCTTATTATACGGTACCTTATCAGGTCAGCAGGTCAATTGGCAGAAATCGAAAATTTTTCTGGGTACCAATATCTCTGACAGACATGGATTGCGACTAGTAGATCATATTGGTATGTGTAAAGGCTCCCTCCCCTTCCGATACCTTGGAGTTCCCCTTTTTATTGGCGTTCCACGAACCATGCACCTCCTCAGTTTAATGGACAAGGTCCTTGCCCAGTTTTTCTAAGTGGAAGGGCGACCACCTCTCTATGGCGGGTCGGATTGCTCTAGTAAACTCAGTTATACTTGGAAGCTTTATACATTCATTTATTGTCTATAAGTGGCCGGCTGCTATGCTAAAACATCTATCCTGATGCATCAGAAATTTCGTCTCGACCGGTTCTATAGATGTCAGGAAACTCGTGGTGACTCCTTGGAAGATCTGCTGCCAGCTGCTTACTAAAGGACGTCTTGGTATAAAAAATCTTTGCACTCTTAATGCCTCTATGCTTGGGAAGATGGAGTGGGGGGTGCTTAAATCAGATACCCTATATTTTGGGCTTTTGAGATCTCGTTTCCTCTATGCTTCTAAGCCACGCGACGTGATAGTAAACTCTACAATTTGGGGATCCAAAAAGCAAGTGTATCACATGTTGGAGTCTAATTATATCTGGTGGATTAGCCGTCGATCATAGCTCAACTTCTGGAATAGTGCCTGGTTAAATCCTATAGTTGGCACGCTCATCGGTTTATCTCTGAAGGAGCAACGACGCTGATTGGATAGGGTAGACGATTACCTCACTGATAGAGGATGGGAGAGCCTACCTGCTTTACCATAGGATATTGTTAACCGAATACAAACGGTCAGTAGAAGCACAGATTCAATCGATGTTTGCATATGGGCACCATCCGTCAAAGGTGTGTTCAATACCAAACTATTCTACACTTGGCTACGTCCCCTGGTTAATCCTCCGCCATGGCGAAACTTCATTTGGGCAAAGTATATACCACCTGCGAGATCACTAGTCTGCTGGCGGGCCCTGTAGGGAGGCCTTCTGACACATGACAAGCTTTGCGAAAGAGGGCTGGTAATGGTTTCTAGATGCTGCTTGTGTGAATCCTCTGCGGAAACCACGACTCATGTATTAATCACTTGTCTCTTTGCAACTGAAATCTGGCGAGGCCGTAGCAATTTATTCGACCGTAACATTCATACTAGGTCCAGCCTCGATGATTCGATCACAACTGCCACAAAACAACGGTTTAGCTCTCAAACAACTGCTCTTTAGGCTGCTGCTATAGTAAATGTTGTCTGGATAATATGGTTCGCCAGAAACAAGTGCATTTTTTAAGACAAACGTCTGTCCATCTTCATATCACTGCGAAAATTATGGCACTCGATTAGAGAGGCAGCAGGCTTCAAAATCGGATCGTCCAGGAATTCTCTTGTGGAGGCGCAACTTATGCGGGAGCTTGGTATTGACAGGCTCTCTCGGAAAGCTCCACATATAACACCGGTATGCTGGCAACCGCCGCCAGCGAGATGGACAAAGGTCAACACATACGCATTAGTCGAGGGGTGCCCGGGTTCAGCAAGTTGTGGAGCGATCTTTCGGGGATCACAAGGGCAGTTCCTCGGTGCATTTGCTTTCTCCATGGAGCTCACCTTCCCTTTCCTGGCAGAACTTGCAGCTGCTGTTTTTGCAATCAAAACAGCGTTATCCCGTGGATGGACTCAACTCTGGGTCGAAAGTGATTCGACAAACGTGGTTGGGATTCTTTGAAGTCGCTCAAATGACGTCCCTTGGTCAATCAAATAGGATTGGACATTTTGCCTACAAATTATCTCAATTAATCTGGTAGTTTCGCACATCTAGAAGGAAGGCAATCAGGTCGCCGACTCCTTAGCAAACTTTGGCAGAACGGTCAATGCTCCTATTTAGTGGGATGAGCTCCCCAATTTTTGCTCTTCTGCTTTTTTTTGCAACCTTTTGGGACGACATATTTACCGTTTCTCATAACTTTGTAAGCTTTATTCCGTTTTCTTTTCTTTTAATAATATTGGCCTTGGTACGAGGGGTTCTGCAGAGGTGCCGACCTAGTTGGGATGTCCTGTGTTCCAACCTGACATTCTCAATATTTACTCTTCCTCCTCCCGCAGCCACCATCTACATCACTCTCAATATTCTCCCTCCTCTATGTCTAGCTAGCAGATTGGGAATAAACAAGACAATAAGAAGCGCAATTCCATTTTTTACATTTCATTAGTGTCAACTTCTTCTTCATTTGAAACTCAGTTTTGACATAGTAATTTTCCACCGATGCTGGATTGGTAAAATCTGGTATCCAAGGTAACATCTATGTTTAAGTGTTAAATGAGGTTTTTGTGTCATCTTGAGTAGGGAGCAATTATTTAGATTCTTTTTTTCTGTTGTGGCATAATTAGAATGGGAAGCACGAAAACGTTGATGAATCAAAGTTTCTACGTTTCCACAAGATGTGGGAAACGGAAACGCCCGGAAACGGAAACGATCCGTTTCCGAGCACGTTTCTATAAATAAGGAAAATTAGAAACGCGTTTCCAAATTCAACTGTGTAAAACCTATTCGAATTCCAGATTCATGAACTGAAATTTGATTCCCTGATACGTTTAATCATCAGTTCAAAAGTCATTCTTTAAATCTATATAAACCTTACCTCTCTTAATTTCTTCAATTCGAATATTGAGACTGAATTTCAAAAATCGATCGATCTCCAGAAACGCAAACACAGGTATCTTCTTTCGCCTTCTTCGTTTTCTTCGTTTTCCTCTTCGTCTTCTGTTCTGCTGTGCGTTATGCGAATGTTGTTCATCTTTGTTTGTATGCCATTTTGAGTGCGATGGAGGAGATTTCTAGAAGGTTTTATTATTTATTATTTTTTTTGGGTAAAGTAAATGACGGTTTGATTATTTAGTTGGTGGGTTCAGGAAGGTTTGATTATATAGTGGATTTAGTGCTAATTTTTTAATATATAATAGATATGTAGTACTAAATTTTTTAAGATAAATTTATTAAGCAATAAGATACTAGTGGAGTTCATCAAAAAAAAAAAAAAGATACTGTTTTTTTAATATGTATTTGTTGTTTTGTTATAGCATTTTTTTTTGTTAAGAGATTTGTTGAGATGCTTATATATATATATATATATATATATATTGAGGATGATGATAGTTTAAAATTAGTTTATGTATTTATAATTTATAATTATTTTTATGTTTTTATCATACTTTTTAATATTTATAAATATGCCTCTATATTTTTAATATTTATAAATATGCCCCTATATTTTTAATATTTACACGTTTCCCCCACGTTTCCGTTTCCTATGTTTTAAAAAAATCGCGTTTCCCGTTTCCGTTTCCGTGCAGGCAGTACAGGTACCGTTTTCCAGATCTCTGTCTTGCTTTGAATTTGATTATTTTGACAATTTTCTGAAATCTTCTTTTCCTTCATGTTCAATGTTTTAGTTGATATCATGGCCATTAGATCCCAAAGAGAATAATTTCTTATATATGTAAAGAAACTCTTTATAACATGCGTTCCCCTTTTCCGACACGTTTCCATAATTACCCAAAATAAGAAACAGTGTCTCTCAATTTTTAAAAGGTTTTCCCTGCCTATTTCGATTAAAATTTTGGAAATTCAAACTTTCTATTTTACCGTTCCTATTCAATCTAATGTAAGGAAAATTGAATCATGCTATTTAGAGATAATTCTTTCCTTGTATCCTTCAATTTAAAGAACTTACCCATATTTCTTCCCCTATAATCTGTCTCTTAAATCTCGATTGAACTTGGACTTTCATCCTCTTGTTTTTTAATGTATTATTATATTTTTAATATTTATAAATATGCCTCCTATATTTTTAATGTTTACACGTTTTTCCATGTTTCTGTTTCCTATGTTTTTCAGAAATTATGTTTCCTAGTATCGTTTCCGTTTCAGTTTCCGTGTCCCCGTTTCCGTGCAACATAGGTAAAGTGTATTGATGTTTTCCAAAGAGATTTTGTTATAGTTTCCAAAGGCAAACGAGTTATTAAAGATTGGGATTTTAGGATTCACCAGCCTATTTTTACATTAATTGCAAGTCTCTTAAAGCCACTCAACTCTTATCTGAATTCCTGTAAAGTTGAAGCAGATACAAGTGTGATATGATTATTGGATGCAAAAGTAAACATTTCTATATTTTATATACTCATGAGGTTAGAACACTAGATGAGATGAAGGATTGAAAGCAAAATTAATTAAGGAAATGTCTTCATTAAACACTAATGGTTTGAAAAATGCGTTCTATTTCTTCAGATTTAGTGTTGACACTTGGTTAGTTTAGTTGCTTGATAGAGACAAGGAAGCAAGGTAAACGATGATTTTAACTTAGTTTAATTTTGTGCAGGAAAAACATGGTCCTCAAGAAACAGGAAGAAACTTCGTGTCAAGATGTGAGTGCATCAGCAAATCTTCAAGACACTGCCAAGAACAAAAAAGGATATTCTAGTACTGATTTCATAATGTGGCCGGCGAAAACCATACTCTTCTCTCTCTTGGTTTCTACAAGCTATGATTTTCTAGCTCCCTGTAAAAGGTCAGTTTTGTTCTTCTGATCCATTATCTTTTTTCCTACTTGTTATTATCTTTCTTTCTGATTTCTGTATTTGGGTTACAAGGGTTTCTTTCATTAATTAATTAATTTGATGCTTGGTTTATCTGAACCCTAAATCTGTAAAACTTAATCTAACATTTGAATGCTAATTCAATTTCATGGCTTCTTGTCCTTCTTTTTTCCTTGCTGGGAGATTGTATCTTTGAATTGGTTAGCATAGATTCATTTAGATTAGATTGGAGTTATAGAGTCCAGGAAGCTGATGTGTAAGCTATGGTTATGAACCCAGTGCATTGAAGGTACGTGATACTTGTTTCGTCTCGAAAGTTGGTCTGAATGTGATGCTTCTTTGAGTGGCTATTGTTTTGGGCTTTTAACTTGTTTTAGTGTTTATTATTCAGAATGTAACTGAAGTTCTTGGTCTATCATATTGGGTTTAAGAGAATACTCCTACACTTTCACTTTCTCTTATAAAATATAGGAATGAAGAAGAGTTTCTCTTCACTCTTTAAAATCCCAAACAAATTTAAAATCAAAATTAGTTGAAATCTAAACTAAAAGAAAAAGACATGCAACCAAGTCCTCAGTAATATTGAGTTTGTTATTTGTTGTAGTCATCACTACATGTTAGTTTTTCTTTCTATTGAATTATCTTTTGTTTTTCAGAATTTTGATTTCATATATAATGATAAAATTTACACTTGAACAATGTTGTAGAAAAAGGAGGAGATGGTGATGAGATAATATCTTTTGTTTGGAAGAAATGTGCAGATTGCAACGATGAGAGAAAATGGCATTGTGAAACTCGTTGTGACTGTATCAAGGATCGATGTCTGAGCTCTCCTAAAATATCTAAGCTCGACTCTCCAATCATAATTGATAAACATCATCCTTCTTCTACTCGGACTCTTTTTACTTTCTTTACCCTGTATGTATGCATATGTCGCTTGCACCTCATTTTCGAACTCGAAGGAGTTGCCAAACTTTGAAGCAATGACACTACATCAGCATTATCATCTAGATAGTATGTAGACTTGTTTGGTTTTTATCCAACTTTATGTATGTTTTATGTGTTTCTGAGTAGACTTTGAATGTATATATGTGATGCACAAATATTGGAACCAAAATGGAATTTTGCATCTCCAAAACCAAATGGCTTGAAATAGACAATTGGTTATGGGTCATTAACTCATTCTGTTTCTACACATTTTATTAATTTTTTTTTTGTTTCGGACGAGACCATATAAAAGGAGAACTTATATGATGGACCGGGTGTAATAGACCCAACCAATGAAAAAAAAAGAATCATGCTATCTCATTAGGAGATGATTGGTGTAAGGAAAAAGGGGCACAATTATCACGTTTCTATTGGCAATATCCAATGCACTAGGACCATAGTAGAATTTCTCATATAAAAATCTAATAATTCTATGCTACTTATCGGATGCCATAATCAATTGAATTTTATAACTGTACCTATTCCTACTGCATAATATGGTATCAAATGCTAAGAGAGTGACACCGCAACTTTATTAGGTGTCAAACATATATATTTTGTTCAATATATGTGCCTTTTAGAAAACAATATTTTAAGAAACTTTTTTATTAAAACAATATTTTATGGATTTTCTTTTTAGATTTTGAGACTTTAATTTATTTCAAAAAACATATATAAATATTTGATTGAAAAATTAGATAAATTAGAAAAACAATTTTGTGTCTACATAAATTGTGAATCATGCTTGTAGGATTTATTTAAGTATGACATTGGACCTTTCAAGCAATTTTGCTGATAAATTGAATCAAATTTGTAAATTTTTGTTGGTTTTTTTGTAACCATATTAACAAGACACTAAATATTTGAAACTGTTAAAAAATTGATTAATTTATATATACTAGATTTAGTTTTTAGCATTTTAATAGAATTTTTTGATATTTAGAATGTTGGAAATAACATTTAAATACCAGGGAAACGAGTTTTTCTAATTTTGATTAGGTAAAACTAAAATTGATCTTACTAGAAATGTTAGGGTTTAATTTACCATGTTTAATATGTTAAGCCTAAATCTACACTTTCTATTAGTGCTAAATTTGGTTTTTATTCTTGAGAAAACAGGCCCATGCTTTTTCATTAAGTTGTTGTTAAAACAATATTTTTAAGATTTTCTTTAAAAATAATTTCAACACTTTAACTTTACTCAAAAAATTATTAATTGGATTAAAAAATAAAAATTAGATTAAAAAATTGAAACTCCATGCATTTTTAGAAAATATACTATTTTATCTTTCTTTTTTTTGTTTGAAACCCGGTACATTTCAGGGAATTGAACAAAACCTAATTATCTCAGCATCATTTTTGTAAATAAGTAATATCATTTCTCTCTGCTAATAGTCCCCAAAAATTTTGAGCAAAAATTT
This sequence comes from Euphorbia lathyris, assembly GCF_963576675.1. NCBI lineage: Eukaryota > Viridiplantae > Streptophyta > Magnoliopsida > Malpighiales > Euphorbiaceae > Euphorbia > Euphorbia lathyris. The sequence goes on along the minus strand of NC_088917.1, from coordinate 81,431,061 downwards.
TGTAAATAATTACTCTACCATTAAGATTTGATGTAAAATAAAAAATATACATTTGTGGTAGCTTGAAAGTTATTACTTGACCACCACATTATCATCATTATATTTAATCGTCAAATAACCAATCATGTATACATGATTTTTTTTTTAAATATTGTTCTATGTTATGGAGTGTTGGGAAGTGAAACACTGTCACATTCATAAGATGTTTATGGTGTAGATGTGCATGTTGAGATTGATGTGTGAGAAAAGATCGGGTGAGTAATGAAATAATTAGACAAAAGTATGACTTACATCTGTTGAGAATAAAATGAGGAAAAATCGACTAAGTTGGTTTGGCCATGTAAGACAAGAACGCTTAATGCCCGGTTAGGACGACTGAAGAGTGGCAAAGGGATGTAGTGGTGAGGGTAGGTGAAGACCTAAGCAAACTTGGAGGAGGGTGATCGAGAGTGATATGAGTTTATTGGGGATTGGGGGAAATATGGTAGTGGATATGACTGAATGGATGGAGAGAATTTGTGTCGCTGATACGACTTGATTTCATGGTTTTATGTGATGATTTATGTTAGCCGATCCCAAATCATTTCGGGACTAAAGCTTTGTTGTTGTTGTTGTGCATAGCTATAATCAAAATTCTCGTTCACAAAGTAAAGTATTTTTAAACCATTTATTAACATAGATTGCTTTAATTTTCAAAATCTATAGCTAGTTGTACATTTATACCAACTAAAATTATTTTTTAGTTAGACACAAAAATAATCCTTTAATTTCATGTTTAGGATAACTTTAGTCCTTGTCTCTTTATTTTGATATCTTTGTATTTCCTCAAAATATTGTCAATAATTTGTTGGAGTGTGGAGCTTCAAAGTTTAGTGAATTAATATGGGGAGTTTATTTTATGCTCTTGTTTTGAAGCTTGGATCATTTTGGATAATGCTTTTTTAGGGTTGCAAATCAACAATAAGTAGTGAATGTGTGGCTATGCTTTTGTTGATTTATGCCTTGTGGGAACACTGCAGATTTATGCCTATTACTACGGACATATGGTACAAAACTGTATCAACCTGAAACAAATTTTCAATTTAAAAACCTTATGTTAGATTAGGGATCAAGAAATTGTTTTCCCTCTATTAATGAAAAGGTACATCTTTACCTGTAGACAAAATCTTAGACCCACGTTTGCAAATTTTGAATGCATAAGAACGTCTTTGCAAATGGTTATATCGTACCTGGAATGAGTTATAGACCCATTTGTATCTATCAGTCCGATATATGCCACCGCCACCTATGTGGTTGCTAAGAAAACCAAGAAGTGCTTCTATCTCATGTGGCTCAAGTGGTGCCACTTTGTTCCTCCCAATCCATACCAGATTGAATTTCTGCACTGATCAAGAACAAACTTCTTGACACTCAAACCAGGTTCTCCTTCATTAGCACCAACAGCTTGACGAATCTTCTCCTTCAATTTCTCTCTCCTAGTAACCGAAATTTGCAGGCAATTTCACCTTCATTAAGGACACCATCTTTTTCACGAAAGCCCATTCAAAGCCCATTCTGGCTAACCTTTGTGAACACAACCTGCTTCACTACCATTGGACAATACTAGTCAAAATCACTAGCATGCTCATCATCAACATAGAGTGGTTTTTGCTTGAGATATCAGGGGAACAAGAGACGGATAAAGAGTACCAACTAAAGCAGCAAAGAGAAGTTGATCTTGGCGATTCCAGTTTTGTAGTTTTGGATTAGGTTTTTCAACATTGTTTAAAGTGACAGTAGGGCTGGGAGAAGGATTTGTGCCATCAACAAATTCATATAGATCGTGCACAATCAATATGGCTTAGATTTGCATATTCCATGAGAGATAGTTTGTAGTGAGTTGAATGGTACGTTGAATATTGATATAGATAAAAGGTTTAGTTGGATCATTGAGATTGAGAATTTGGGAATTTTGATTAGAGGAAGAGGAATTAAGAAAAGAGAGCGGATCGAAGGGCTCTCATACCATATAGAGGAATATGGAAGAAGTGATTGTTCATTGATGATAATCAAATGTATAAATAGAAAATACAACCCTAAAGAATATATCTGAGATAAGATAGACTTAATTGCAACAAACAGATGTACAACCGGAAAATAAGAAGATAAATACAAAAAAAAATAGTAGAATAAAATATCTTAACAAACAAATATGTACTAGGTGGATTCAAGCTATCTCCTGAGGTCGGCTATTTGTCTATCTCTCTCAGCAAGATCTTAATTATCTCACTCCTTCATCTTTACAACATCTGCAATGTATATTTTGTTGTTGTCTTTATTTACTTATTTCCATAACTACAGTGGTTCGTAGGGTGCTCATTTTAACACTGTGGTTGGAGGTAATTTTTTAAGCCAAAAATTAGTCACATTTGGTGCCAACAAGATTTGTAAAAGACCAAAAATATCATATATGGGAATAATGACAGTAAATTGCACTATTCCTATATGTTTTATACATTTCTTACAATGGGATGGAATGGTTTTGAGACCATCAAATGTTTCTACAGAAGAAGACTATTACATGTCTGAATAGAGCCCAAATGAGAAAGAATAAGGTTTACATCTTTCAAGAATCAATGTGGGAAGACACTTGCTCATCTGTGTTGCACCTCCATTTCAAACATGAAGGAGTTGCCAAACTTTGAAGCATTGGTTGGAAATCAGCAGTATCATTTATGCTTGCTTGGTTTTTTGTCCAACAGTGCATCCAAAGATCTCAAGAGCCGAAGAACATGACAAACTTGAAGCTATTTTTTTATATGCTTTCAAACAGGTCGTCATTGGATCTGCTACAAGCCTTTCCTGAATATTAATTCAATAATGTTAGACCTAAGGAACCGATAGTGATAGCAAAAAGGAAATCGGTAAACAACTCGGCACACCCTAATAAATATTGAATTTGCTAGAGCAATATTTCAATTTGAAAGACTATATTTTATCATATTACTATTCCTATGGGTGTGTGACCAAGAGGTCACGAGTTCGAGTCTTAGGAGCGGCCTTTTGCCAAATAAATTGGCAAAGGGAAGGTTTGCCCCCAGTACACCCTTGTGGTGGGACCCCTCTCCGGACCCTCGCTCAGCGGGGACGCGTAGTGCACCGAGCCGTCCTTTATTACTATTCCTATGGTAATGAATTCTACGAATAGAATGAACATAAATAGCACTAGCAATGGATTTTTGGTTAAATTTCAAAAACTTACCCCAATTTTGTAAGTTATCCCAAATTTGATTGTTCAAAGATGTAAACGTTGTTCTTTCTCATTTGAGCTTCATTCAGACATGTAATAGTCTTATTATGTAGAAAGATTTGATGGTCTCAAAAACATTCCATCCTGTTGTAGGAAATGTATAAAACATATAGGAATTGTGCAACATATCATCATTATTCCCATAATTATTCCTGTTTGTTTTGTGTATTTTGATCATTTGACGACTATCAATTGTGATAGTACTGCTCCTACATTCCACCTCCTCCTGTCATGCCTGATATTAGCCACAATGACCTGATCAATACGATCAATTAGGAAATAAAAGTTACCAGCAAGCAAACACAGATGATCCTGAAAATAATTTTGTATGGGTTTATGAATGTCACTTGATTGTCCTTGAGCAGATGCTGATTTAGGAATCAAAACCTGATCGTGTTGCGCTATCTGTTCGCCAAGGGAACACTTTCCACAGATGCACCGAGGATAAGAAGAGGTGGGCATCATAAATGGCACCAAAAGCTTTCTTAATTACAACTTGCCTTAGCTAAGTTGGTATTAAATACTAAGAGATTGACAAACTTTGAAAGAAATTGCTTCATGTGTCCTTTTACGTGTCCCCTTGCCTCAGCTAAGTTGCTCCGTGTGTCCTCAAACTTGGAAAAAAAATTTGCTGTCTGAACCCATATGTCCCCTTAGGTGTCACCTTTTATTTTTTACATGTGTAATTTTCATGATAATCATATTTAATTTGTTAACTTCTGTTAAACCTATGAATCAACATTCTGTTTCAAGGATTAATGTGATTAGCTTGTAATTCAGGTACCATGCATCATCTTTCTCTTCTGATTAGGGTTTTCTTATGAGATGTCACACCCGACCCTAAACGACCTCAATCGGCATCGGGCGTGCAATACAAAGATCATAATCAATACTTAGAAGTCTCCAATTTATCCAACGCCATTATATTACAATTGAACTACCAAAGTTCTAACCATAATTCTCACAATAAGCAGCCAACTTCCAAACCCCGTCTAAACGGTCGGTAACCCTCTATACATCCTGTAGTTTCTCACCTAAAAACATTTAAAAACGTGAGACAAAAATCTCAATAAGAAACTATCAGCTACAAAAACCAACTTTATTTAACATAGCTACATATATACCTTCATAAAGGGATTTAATCAAAACCTTATCAAATATACTCAAAACTTAAGTTGATATAATTTTATCAAACCAATGCATAATCAAATAAATGTTTTATCAAACCAACTTGTAATCAAATAAGTGTTTTATCAAACCAAATCGTATTCAATCAAACGTAAAACTTATATCAAAATCAATCATAACCGAAAACATAGTCCAAATGAACTTAAAACATTGTATCCATCCTCGAGTTTCTCCCCTTAAGTATCAATCAATAACCACATATATAGTCGAGACGTCTCTTAACATTGCCTATCCCATATGGTCTTACCCGACACTTCTTTGTCATACCCAATAGGTCTTTCACACTATGTACACAGGCCATGTCCCTCACTGAACATGGTCTTCAAATATAAAACCACCGATCCGGATAACTCTCGATGGATATAAAATCATAAAATCATAACGTGCTCAAATTTCCTTTCACAATCAAATTTCAAACTATTCCATACTCATAAATCATTTGGCTTCAATTAGCCCTTTTGTATCATAAAAATCATATTTGGACTTCAATCCAAAATAATAACAACGATAACCGCAACAGATTTCTCAATCCAAAAACAATTCATAAGAAATCATCAAATTCATTTTGTTCAATATAGATATATATTGAAACCAAAAACATATATGTATATATGTAAATCAACCAAATTAAGCCTTAAATCAACATAATCAAGTAAAATCTGAAATTCACATAGAAGCATAATCAATAGCTTCATTTGAACCGTAATTTCACAATAAAAAGCAAAATCATGAAAAACCCCAATTTTACAAAATTCCTGCATAACCCTAAAATATCAATTTCTGAAAAATTATTTGATTATATATATATCTATATACATAAAACTCAAAATATAGTTGATAGTTACTTACATTGGTCACTAATCGAAGAAAATACACCTGTCCAATTCGCCTTTAAATCCTGTCTAAGCCGTTTCCCCTCCAAACATTGCCGAAACTCAAAAACTCTTCGGTTAGGACTTAGATCTATACATAAGGATGCTATGGTTCCAATTTCAAGTGATTCGGATGATCGAATCTCCGTAAATCAAAGAAACGGTGGAGAAACGGTCGAAGAACGATAAAAATGACGAAGAAGATGAAGAGGCAGAAAGAAAAGGAACAAAAACAAAAAAAAGAATAAAGATGATCATCATCACCGTTTCTCATCATATATATATATATATATATCCAAATGGAAAAAATCAAGTTTGATCCTCCATCTACTTACATTGGTCACTAATCGAAGAAAATACACCTGTTCAATTCGCCTTTAAATCCTGTCTAAGCCGTTTCCCCTCCAAACATTGCCGAAACTCAAAAACTCTTCGGTTAGGACTTAGATCTATACATAAGGATGCTATGGTTCCAATTTCAAGTGATTCGGACGGTCGAATCTTCGTAAATCAAAGAAACGGTGGAGAAACGGTCGAAGAACGATAAAAATGACGAAGAAGATGAAGAGGCAGAAAGAAATGGAACAAAAACAAAAAAAAAGAATAAAGATGATCATCGTCACCGTTTCTCATCATATATATATATATATATCCAAATGGAAAAAATCAAGTTTGATCCTCCATCTTTATATAATCTTTTAAAAATTATCTTAATTTTTAATTTACACATAAAACCCTCAATGTAACTCCAAACTTTTCTTATTGAGATTTTGCTTTTTATTGTGAAATTACGGTTCAAATGAAGCTATTGATTAGGCTTCTATGTGAATTTCAGATTTTACTTGATTATGTTGGTTTAAGGCTTAATTTGGTTGATTTACATATATACATATATGTTTTTGGTTTCAATATATATCTATATTGAACAAAATGAATTTGATGATTTCTTATGAATTGTTTTTGGATTGAGAAATCTGTTGCGGTTATTGTTGTTATTATTTTGGATTGAAGTCCAAATATGATTTTTATGATACAAAAGGGCTAATTGAAGCCAAATGATTTATGGGTATGGAATAGTTTGAAATTTGATTGTGAAAGGAAATTTGAGCACGTTATGATTTTATGATTTTATATCCATCGAGAGTTATCCGGATCGGTGGTTTTATATTTGAAGACCATGTTCAGTGAGGGACATGGCATGTGTACACAGTGTGAAAGACCTATTGGGTATGGCAAAGAAGTGTCGGGTAAGACCATATGGGATAGGCAATGTTAAGAGACGTCTCGACTATATATGTGGTTATTGATTGATACTTAAGGGGAGAAACTCGAGGATGGATACAATGTTTTAAGTTCATTTGGACTATGTTTTCGGTTATGATTGATTTTGATATAAGTTTTACGTTTGATTGAATACGATTTGGTTTGATAAAACACTTATTTGATTACAAGTTAGTTTGATAAAACATTTATTTGATTATGCATTGGTTTGATAAAATTATATCAACTTAAGTTTTGAGTATATTTTATAAGGTTTTGATTAAAAACCTTTATGAAGGTATATATGTAGCTATGTTAAATAAAGTTGGTAAATTTGTCCTCAAAATTCATATCTTAATTATTTCCTCAAACACTATTTAAATCAAATCATGAACTCGAATATATTCTCTCACTTTACTTCTCATTGCTCACTAATCTCAATTATCAACTCATCATATCATTTCAAAGTCTCCTAACCTTACTTCACATCTGAGATACATATATTTTTCAGCCAACTATTAAACTCTCAAATATCAATTCCAAATCATACTGAGGAAAAAATCAAACAAAAACCAAATTCTGGTTTAAAGCTAAAATGACCAACATATGCCGTTTTCAGCATAACTTTTTCATACGGAGTCCGATTAAGGCGATTCAAAAATCATTGGAAACGTAAGATAATAATAATAAAGAACTTTCATTTAGGACTCTATGACAGATTCAGCCTCTATCTGGTCGAAAAATGCATCATAAGATTCAGATGCGAATCTGATTCTCCCGCAGCACCTCTATAGACAATTCTCTATTATCTCTAGCTCAAAGTGATAATTTACTTATATCTCATATATATATGACACCCAATATTTTACTAACCATCAAATCTCATTTCTACCCCTCATCAGCTAGTTACTCAATTCTCGAAAAATTTCAAATTATTTCTTAGCTTGCACCAAATATTCCTCCATTACTATCGATTATTTCTTAGCTATCACCAAATATTCATATTCCTCAATTAAACCTTAGGTCCGAAGAATTTAACCAAGAGCTCTGATACCAAACTGTCACACCCGACCCTAAACGACCTCAATCGGCATCCGTCGTGAAATAGAAAGATCATAATCAATAGTTAGAAGTCTCCAATTTATCCAACGCCATTATATTACAATTGAACTACCAAAGTTCTAACCATAATTCTCACAATAAGCAGCCAACTTCCAAACCCCGCCTAAACGGTCGGTAACCCTCTCTATATCATGTACTTTCTCACCTGGTATAAATTCTAGAAATTTAGACACTGACGTGACATGAGATTTCTATTTCGATCAGATTTTTTCCCTGTTCTATTTGGATCAAACAAGGCAACGAGGCAACTGCTAGCCTGCTATGGGGAGAAATGCAGATTTTTCCTTCTTCATTTAGAGAACTGCATAACCAAATAAGTTCAACTTTGCAATTGTTCCCTACAATGTATCATCTTAAACGAAAACAGCAATAATATGAAACAATTGTATATTTCTTTGTCTGAATTATAATGAACCACTTAAGTAACTGGAGCAGAAAAATGCTAATCACAATGATCACAAACATGTATAAGATGAGTTTCATCTCCAAAAACACAATATGGTTAAAAAGGAAATCACAGTATTTCGGGCAAAACAAAACTGCAAAGAACTTGGTAAAAATTTCATCAATCAATACATTAGAGTAATACATTATTAGATTAGATTCCTAATTTGGATAAAATTATTTCATTGTATGTGTCAATGGAACTAACAATACTTATTTCAATGGTTTCCTTCATTAGAGTATTAGAATTTTTAATATTCATTTTCATAGTGTTGAAGATGGAGAAAAAAATTAACCTCGTTCTTGGAAATGGATTGGGACAGTAATAGTTATCTTCGCTTCATAAGGATTTCCAACCAAATGGGTTCGGACAGTAATAGTTATCCTCATTCTTGGAGATGGGTTGGAACAATAATAGTAAACCTTCATGTCACACATCAATATTCATATGTCAAACTTACAAGTTTTTGTTTTTATTTTATTTTTGCTTTATGGGGTATTGAAATATGACATTTAGATGTTCTGTACAAAAATTACAATTAAATATAAGTGGTGAGTAAAGGAATAATATAAAAATATATATTAAATACAAAATGTTAAATATATAAACTAATTGATTCATATACAGAAACATGGCTACTAATTGATGCATATACAGAAACATAGCCTCCCCAATCGCATATATCTGCATATCTCCATAATCATGGTATTCTTTTATGGCCGTCCAGTCCTGTGGCCTGCGTATCTTTCACCTTTGGAAGAGCGGTGGCGCTGCCTATACTTTCTAGAAAATGGTTGTATAGTCTCTCTCATTCATTTGATGCTATACAAATTCGTGTCTACAAATTCCTGGGAGTCATTTTTAGTTTGTTTCTCTAATCTCCCAATTCAATTTTTTTTTCACTTCTGAAGTTTGTTTCTCCTTATCATGTTCCTATTCCTATGGTAGCGAATTGTAGGAAAAATAATCCTAAATAGCACTAGCAAAGGATTTTTGGTTAAATTTCAAAACATTACCCCAATTTTGTAATTTATCCCGAATTTGAGACATGAAATATGTAATCTAGTTGTTTCTCATTTGAGCTCCATTCAAACATGTAATAAACATAGGAACATTTGATGGTCCCAAAAACATTCCACCCCATTGTAGAAATTGTATAAAACATATAGGAATTGTGTAACATATCATCATTATTCCCATAAGTGTTATCCCTATTTCTTTCGAGTACTTTGATCCTTTGAAGAATATCAATTGTGTTAGCACTGCTCCTACATTCCACCACCTCGTGTCATGCCTGATTTTAGCCCCAATGACCTGATCATACCATTGGAAATAATATCAAGCATGGCACAATGTGGTGGAATGTAGGAGCAGCGCTAACACATTGATATTCTTCAAAAGATCAAAATACTCGAAAGAAACAGGAATAACACTTATGGGAATAATGATGATATGTTGTACAATTACTATATGTTTTATACATTTCCTACAATGGGGTGGAATGTTTTTGAGACCGTCAAATGTTTCTACAGAAAAAGACTATTATATGTCTGAATGGAGCTCAAATGAAAAAAAGAAAAGTTTTACATCTTTCAAGAATCAAATTTGGACTAAAAAATATTAATTGTGTTAGGGCTGCTCCTACATTCCACCTCCTCCTGTCATCCATGATGTTAGCCCCACCCCTGACCTGATCAAAGACAGGATATGATCGATTATCACTTCTCTTACATTTGTATCATATATAATATTGATATCGATAATATCACACATTTTTGACATAACAACCCGAAATTATCATCTTTACTTATTTTCTACTTTATTGAGGAAAATTCTAAAAAGTGTCTACAAAGAGAAAAACTAAAAAGATACTTACTATTAAGAGTTGGTTTGATTGCACCTTATTTACAAGATCCCGCTAAGTCTTGAGAGACTCTCCTAAAATAGCAAACAATATTTTTCATACAATTTCAAATCAATTACTCCATTTCTCTAATTATGTGCCAACTTATTGTTTATTGGGGTAGCCAATTTCAACTACAGCAAAACTCTATCTGATGTGATATCAAAAGCACAAGAGCATGGAACAAAGGAGCTTGGAGTTAAGGAGCCTAGTAGAAGCATGAGGGATCCATTGGAGCTGTCAATTGGACCTATGACGAAGAATCGTGCAAAGAAAGATCAACAAATGCTTAATGGACTCATCTTGAGCTTCTTTAAACAAGGAATGAATTCTAGCGAAGTCATTAAAGATGGTGTGTTTTTGTGTTGTATCCAAGCCCAAGCCCATAATAGTGATATGTAAAAAGGTTGATCATATTTTAAGAGAAGCTTTGGACTTGCATGTGTTTGGCATGTGCAAAACCCATTGGGACTCATTAAAATTAATGCTATAACCTTATAGGTTTGATTGGGCTTATTTCTAGCTAATTAAAAGGCCCAAATAATGTTAATTAGTGGGCTGAAATTGGGCTCTAAAGGACAAAAACGAATTTAATGTTTTTCCTTGTCTAATTAGGATTTCTTTTACCTTGGTGCACTAGGATTCAACTTCCTTTTTAGTTTAGGTTTAGGTTTATTTTGTAGCCTATATAAAGGCTTGTATTCTTCATTATTTTTATCAATCAGAAATCAATATTTTTATGAACAAAAGTTCTTCTTTTCCTTTGGGAATTATTTTCAATCCGGGATTGAATTCTTTATTGTGAGCTTGAGAGACCGGGTCATCATTCTTGCAATATTATCTTGATCGTGAACAAGTATTTTGGTAAGGTACTTGTGAATCGCCAAACACTCAGGTTCCAATTTAATTATTCGAAGGTGTAAGGTCAGATCTCCTTTCATTGTCTTTAATTCTTTGGGATTGGTTTGTTATCACCAATTTATGTTTGTTATTTGATTCTATTAATTCCTTAAGATAGATCGGGAAAACTTGTTGATTTGGTTATTATCTCTTTTTCATAACCAATATCACATCACTATCACTGGGGTAAGCCAAGGCGTAAAATAAACTCACCAGTGAAGCAAATAAAAGAAGTAAAAACAGCAGCAAACTTGATTACCAAATGAAAATTACCCGCAAATGATAATTTTGTATGAGTTCACGAGTATCACTTGATGTGCTTGAGGAGATGCTGATTTAGGAATCAATACCTGATGACATTTACACGGATGCACCTAGGAGAAGAAGAGGTGATGGCACCGAAAGCTTTTTTATTTGTAACCGTTCATTTTTTTCTTTTTTTCTTAGGAAAACCGTTCTTATTACATCAGCTAAGTTGGTATTAGGAAAAAAAATTGCTTCATGTGTCCCCTTAGGTGTCCCCTTGCCTCAGCTAAGTTGCTCCATGTGTCAAACCATGAAAAAAATTTGCTGTCTTATATTTAATTTGTTAAAGTCTGTTAATTTCTGTTAAACCTATGAATTAAAACTCTGTTTAAATGATTAATGTGATTAGTTTGTTATTCAGGTACCAGACATCATCTTTCTCTTCTGATTAGGGTTTCTCTTGTGAGATTTCTATTTCGATCAGATTTTTTTCCTGTTCATGGTCCCTTGATTAGCGTTGTACTGCTCAAGTGCAAGATTGAAAATTTATTATTGATTGGAAAATTAAAAACTCATTAAGTTTCTTGCATTTAATTCCATGATTGGCATCAAGGTCAATCTTATAATTACATGATTGGTATTGGTTCACCAAATGATACATAAAGAGTTTGTGCTTAGAGCACTATCAAATAAGCTTCATATCTACGTCAATGGAGAGTCAAGTTTATCTTTTTTTTATCCTGGATGTGAGTGAATAAGTGGTGAATGTTTTGTTACTGAGTGCACATTCAACAACATTTTTTTTTTTTTGATTAAAACGGAGGACTGGGAACGGAATTCAGAAATCCCAACTATGTTGGCACCCCTGAAGGACCACCCCCAGAACCCAAATTGAATAAAAGAATAAAAAATGAGTAATACAGCCAAGTTCGATCAGGTAAAACGAAATGTTGTCTAACCTGAAAAATTGAAAGCTAATAAGGTATTACAAAAAGAGGGGGGAGAATCCCACCAAGTGATCCCGGTAGATGAACAGGCATAATTGGCTAAGGCGTCGGCAACTTCATTGTAACCATTATAAGCTGACAGTCCTGCCATTCTGAGTGTAGAATCCACGAAATAGCAAAACAGTTACGCCGTAAGCAAGTCACCACATACGTTGAGTCAGATTCGAGCCAAATTGAATTCCACCCACGACTCTGCACTTGTTTAATGGAAAATAGAGCAGCTCTCAGCTCCGCAACATGGACAAGTGTGTCGGCAGTTGGGAAGGAGAAAGCACCGAGACAGATACCACGGTTATCCCTGAAAATCCCGCCACATCCTGCTGCCATTCAACACCGAGGCATCGGTGTTCACCTTCACCCAACCAGCAGGCGGAGGAAGCCATCGAACAGGTAAAATTCTCGGGGATCTAGAAAGGCGAGGTTGAAGACCCAAGTTGTCAAGGATAGCCAATTCAACGGTCGAGTTCCAAGTGTTGCCTGTTCGAAAGTGGTCCGTCCGTCTGGTGTGAAGCCAAATGAGATGAAGAGCACGGTGGATGTCCGGAGGCTTATCGTTGAAGATGCAGGCATTCCGAATGATCCAGGTAGACCAGATTGCGTGAAGAACAGCGCTATTCCACAGGGCTTGAATTTGCGAGCTAAACCGCTGAGAGGCTGCCCAGCAGAGACGATCTCTAGTAGTGTCACCATCCGGTATTCGTCTCCCGAATAAGGCAGAAATACTCAGCCAAATTGCCTTAGCAAAACCACAATGAATCATCAAATGATCCAAGCATTCCGCATCTTTCTGACAAAGACAACACCTAGAGACGATGCACAAACCACGTTTTCTAAGATTCCAGTGAGTCGGGAGTGCGTTGTAAAAGGTTCGCCAACACACAAATGAGTGAGCTGAAGAGTTAAATGGATATAATATAGCAAGCAATATGAAAAAATCGAGTGTGTAATGAATGCAATGACCAGAAATATGTTTAAAACCAATGAATATATCCGATAAATCAATTATTTCTCCTAAGGAAGCCATATTTAAAACAGGCCAGCAAATGAAGAGTTAAAAAAAACAGTCATGATGTATTCCATAAATATAAGAAGAGTATTCGCATTTTAGTCCCATCTTTCTCTAACAAAACATGTAAAAAACGAAAAGTATCCTAGGCTATGGAGCTCTCCTACAATATCTCAGCTCGGCTCTTCAGTGATGATTGGTAAATATCGTCCTTCTTCTGCCCGCACTGTTTACTTTCTTTACCCTGTACTTGTGCTCTAAAAGGTAATAATTTATACATTTTTAAAGGCCAATTTGGAAAGACGCTCTTCTATGTTGCACCTCAATTTCGAACTTGAAGGAGTTGTCTAAGTTTGAAGCAATTGCAGGACATGAGCAGTATCGTCTGGATAGTAGATAGCCTTGCTAGGTTTTTGTCCAACAGCGCATGCAAAGATATAACAAAAGTGAAGTTGAAGAACATTAGGAGCTGAAGAACATAACAAACTTGAAGCTGTTTTCGATATGCTTTGGAACATGTTTTCATTGGATCTGCTACAAGCCTTTTCTCCATTTTAATTCATTAGCGTTAGACCTAAGGTATACTGGTGCTTAGGACACAACATCAATAATTTGGAGTGTTTCTTTTCATAATAGGTTTGAAAGAATCTGAAATTCTTCTGTACTGAAGAAAAGAAAAGATTCTTTATCCTCTAGACCATCACTGTGGAGGTGGAGGTGGAGTCAGATTCTACCCGCGAGATTGTTACATGGACTTCCACCTACTATCAAATCAAATCCTCCAAACCATTGAATCGGTTGCTTTAATTTATCTTCCTTTAGATCTTGAACATATTCTAAGTTTATCAAATTCCAGGTCTGGGTTGTTTGCTCCCACCAGTATCTCAATATGTTTGTGTTGACTTCAGACTTCTCAACTGACACTACATCCTTTAGTGTGATACCGAACCAGTGAGCGATTTCTGGCTCTCCTATATAGAGACATCAGATTTATGCCTCCTAGGAACAAGTCTTTCATTACTGACAGATGAATAGTATGCAATTATATCAACCTGAAACAATTTTTCAATTTAAAAACCTTATGTTAGATTCGAGATCAAGAAGAAGTTTTACCTTTATTAATGAAAAAGTCCATGTTTACTTGTGGAAAAAAATCTTAGATCAATGTTTGCAAAATCTTAAAGTATAAGAACATATATGCAAATGGGCAAATCTTACCTGGAATCAATTCGATCCCAATTTCAATATAAGGAGTGAAGGGGTCCTTACAAAATTGTAATAAGGAGTGAAGGAGTCCTTACAAAATTGTAATAAGCAAGCATTCAATCAAGCAAAGAGCAAGGTTAATATATTTCTAATCCATTCATACATATATACATATCATTATTCTATCACTACTCTCCCTTTTTTTTAATCTCATTTCATCATATAAATCAACGGTATAATTACAATCAAAAATCAAGCCAACACACAGTGAACAAACTCATAGGTGCATCTCAAACCAAACAAATATAGGCATCTCAACTAAGGCACAAAAAAGATAAACAAAAAATCACCTGCGTTTTGCGTTTTGTGCGGTGCAGCGACTGAACTGAACGGTGGCCGGCGGTGGAGACTGGCTGCTCCTCTCCTCTTGTCTTGTGCGATTCCCTTGAGTTGAGCCGGCGGTGTGCGATATCGTCTACGTTCGTTGCTCTCCTCTTCTGAATTAGGGATTTAGATATTAATTTAGCTGTTGTGCTGTGTGCTGTGCCTTTTAGTTCTGATTTATTTTCATTAAAATCAAAACGACGTCGTTTTTCTCATGACCAAAACGACGTCGTTTTGATATAAAAAAAAAAAATAATACCCCCGGCCAGTTGCCGGGGCTAGAGCCCTACTCAACCCCCCTGGTTCTGACCCTGCATGCAAATGCCCAAATCTTACCTGGAATGAGTTACCGAGCCATTTCTATCTATGGGTCCGATCTCCGCCACTTCCCCTTGTGTGGTTCCTAGGAAAACCAAGAATCCTCACGTAGATTAGGCAGCCTATCATCGGAATCATAACTGAATACATAGAGAAGAGGAAAAACTATGATTAGTATGGGTTAATAATTGTTCACAGTTTCACATTGCATAAAATTGAAAAACAAACGATTCCAACAACCAACCTTTCACACCTTTATAAGGTTTTTAGCTCCATAAAGCACAAACAAGGTGAGATTGTGCCGCAAAGCAATGAAATTTGTATGAGTTCATGACTATCTTCATAAACCAATTGTTGGTCCAGTTTTGCTCCAAACCACTCATTGAGTTTGTAACCCTAATCACCATCAACCGCACCAATGGCATTTAGAGGGATAGAGTTGGAGTATTTAACCTAATCGGAATCAATTTCTTTACTGTTGTTCCCCGAGCGAGAAGGAGGAGTGGGTTATCCCATGGCGGAGAATACAAAGCTACAGATCTCTCTTTTCTTTCAATACAAACTTTAAGAACCAAATTCAGCTTATGCTTATGTAGCTGTATTCCAATTGTGTCAGGTCTTTAATTGGTAATTTGATAGGCTTACACGTCAACTTCTATCAACTTATAAAATTTTTCTTTTTTTTATTTTTAAAATCTAATAATTAATGGTTTGGATCTCTTTAAAAAATCCATTTATTAAAGGTTTTACTATTTACCGTCCCCAAATTACTTATCACCACCTCCACTTGGACAATTTTGCCATTTGCATAAAAAAAATTTGCAAAACTGGGAAAAAGAAATTTGAGAGAAAATTTCAAAAATTTGGCCTAAACGGATGGCGCATTCCCCCCGACCCATGGCTGGAACGGATGGCGCATCCGCCCCCACCATGGGTCGGGGGGAATGCGCCATCAATTATTGTTGTTCGGGTTTATGATTTTGGAGAGAGAATTTTCAGTTTTTGATCAAAATTATGAAAAGGGCAAAAAAGTCCAATGATGCAATAATAATTTGGAAGTTGTATTTAATAGCTCACTTTATTACTTTTATTTTAACTATATTAATTTTTACTAACCATAACTCCATGTTATTATATTAATTTTATTTTACCATCTCTTTATCAATGGTAGTGGTTCATTTCTGGTCAATAAAGGGAATTTGAATAAGAGGAAACATGTTATGAATTTGAAGATGGTGAATGTATCCCTTTTCCTTACAGCACACATATATGTTTTGAATCAACAAATTCTGGCTTCACTTCCATATAAAAAAACTTGATTTAGTTGGTGTTCAGAATCTTATTATCCGATTTGGGAGTCCTACCATCCCATTATCTTCGCGAACTAACTTCAGCATATTGTTATGCTTGATAATGATTAATCCTCCGCTGTCAATTTGGAGCAGAAATTCAAAACAAGTTATATATGTTCCACGGACACAAAAGCAAATTTATTTCTGAAACATAACTTTCATAAAACTCAAAATGGACAAGGACAGAAAACGCATTAAACTTTCAGAATTTGGTTCAATTATCTGTTTTTTTTTTCAGTTTGGCCTATTCTGAGTTATCAAGTGTATTCTATGACAAAGTTCTACTTCTAGCTTGGGGCGAGTTCATTTATCAATGTTTTGGCTATTATCAATTTTATCTTTTTTATCCTGGATGTGAGTGAATAAATGGTGAATTTTTTGTTTTTATCCTATTTGTATTGTATAAGCTAATATGTTATCAAATGATAAAAGAGTGGTTTCAAACTTATAAATTTTTGTTTTTTTTATGTCATTCATGATTTTTATTTGTTAAACTATTATAAAATTTAAGAAACTTCTTTATTAAAACAATATTTTATGGATTTTTTTTAAGAATTTCAGATTTTAATTTCTTTCAAAAATTTATTAATTGGAATGCTAAAAATTTCTATAATATAAATAAAAATTGGATAAATTGAAAAAACAATCTTTGTGGTTACACAAAATGTTGAATCGTGCTTGTAGCATTTTTTTCGACTAAAAGATAACTGGGGTTCTGATGTTGTTAAAAATAAGATATTTTAGTTTAACAACCTAAAAATGAAAGAAATTTTCATTGTGTATAGATGTATTTGTTAAAATATTAAACTTAATTTAAAAAAATAAAATAAAAAAAATAAAAAATAAAAAAAAATTTGTGCAAGATCACGTGAAGATAAGGAAGAAAGTCTTCCTTCAAAATGCATTTAATTCCTTGAAAAAATAAGGATTAATATATGGTAGGTGTAGACTTATATATGTGGTGTTCAAATTGACAAGTATGTGGTTTTTTAATGAATTCATTTGGCTTTATAAATATATATATATATGAGAGATCTGGTGTGACACATTTCTTATGGTGTGACAAGCCTTATTGTGTGACAATGACCAATTTTGTAATTAACCAAAATGAGGTGGCAAATTTGTAAATAAAAGAAAAGAGAAAATTTTTTTATTTTTTTTCTTTAAAATGCATTTTTCCGACTTTTTCAACCTCGTTTTTCAAAAAAATTTATACCGTTGGGCTCGTCTTAATTAAACGATCATTTTAAGATCCATGAAGCTCAAGTAAAAAAAATTCCGGTGAACGGAATCCTGGTGGGCATTTTCCGGTAAGAAAAAAAGTGTCCAGAAAATTCTCAAAACATTTCAAAAAATGTAAAACATTATTCTAAGAAACTTTAATTCTTGGGTCGAAGCGAGATTTCTTACGGTTTAGTCCCAATAAAACTTTTTCCTTAATTTTATCCATTTTACATGCTTCAACAATTTGTTGGGTAAAAACTGTAAGGAATCTCGCTTTGAGCCAAGAATTAAAGTTTCTTAAAATAATGTTTTACATGTTTTGGAATTTTTTGATAATTTTCTGGACACGTTTTTTGTCCTACTTACGTTGTTCCAAATCAATGTACCATTTATTCCAATAGAAAATTGTTTTATTTCTTTTCTTTAAAATACATTTTTCTGACATTTCTAACCTCGTTTTTCAAAAAATTTTATACTATTAGACTCGTCTAAATTAGACAGTCATTTTAAGATCCTTGAAGGTCCAAGTAAAAAAAATTCCGGTGAACGGAATCCGAGTAGGCGTTTTCTGGCAAGAAAACAAGTACCCAGAAAATTCTAAAAAAATTCCAAAAAATGTAAAACATTATTCTAAGAAACTTTAATTCTTGGGTCGAAGCAGGATTTCTTACGGTTTAGTCCCAATAAAACTTGTTCTTTAATTTTATCCATTTTACATGCTTCAACAATTTATTGGGTCAAAACTGTAAGGAATTTCGCTTTGAGCCAAGAATTAAAGTTTCTTAAAACGATGTTTTACATGTTTTCGAATTTTTTGATAATTTTCTGGGTACGTTTTTTGTTCTACTTACATTGTTCCAAATCAGTGTACCATTTGTTCCAACATAATAATTGTATTGTTCCAACAGAAAAATGTTTTATTTCTTTTCTTTAAAATACATTTCCCGAAATTTCTCACATTGTTTTTTGAAAAATTTTATACTATTAGACTCGTCTAAATTAAACGGTCATTTTAAGATCCCTGAAGTTCAAGTAAAAAAAATTCCGGTGAACGGAATCCGGGTGAGCCTTTTCTGGCGAGAAATAAAGTGCCCAGAAAATTCTCAAAAACTTTTAGAAAATGTAAAACATTATTCTAAGAAACTTTAATTCTTGGGTCGAAGCGGGATTTCTTACGGTATAGTCCCAACAAATTGTTGAAGCATGTAAAATGGATAAAATTAAGAAAAAAGTTTTATTGGGACTAAACCGTAAGAAATCCTATTTCGACCCAAGAATTAAAGTTTCTTAGAATAATGTTTTACATTTTCTGAAAGTTTTTGAGAATTTTCTGGACACTTTTTTTTCTCCCCGAAAAACGCCCACCCGGATTCCGTTCACCGGAAATTTTTTTACTTGAGCTTCAGGGATCTTAAAATTACCGTCTAATTTAGACGAGTCTAATAGTATAAAAATTTTCGAAAAACGATGTTAGAGATGTCGGAAAAATGTATTTTAAAGAAAAGAAATAAAACAATTTTCTTTACTCTCTTTCATTTTATTTACCAATTTTCCACCTTGCCCTTTTTAATTATCATCAAAACTACGTAGTTTTGTTATGTCACATAATAAGCTCATTGTCCCAACTTAAGCCCTTGTCAAGTGCATTCCTTGTATGTTGTGTGTTGAATAAAAAAGAAAATAGTTGAGTGAAAATTGTGCTTCAACCTTTAAAGTATAGGTTCCTCAATATAATTTTAGCTCCTTAAGTTGCAACAAAGTGGTATCAGAGCCATATTACGAGAGTCAGTCTTCCGCCAAACAAACCCTATAAAAAATGTCAGACGGTCTCAAACTTCCTTATCAAGACCCTCAGCTCACCAAAACCAATTATTCAAGTTGGTGTATTCGAATGAAGGCGTTACTCGGATGTCAAGATGTTTGGGACATTGTTGAAAAAGGCTACGTAGTCCAAGCCAATGAGGCAGCATTGACACAGGCAGAAAAAGATAATCTGCAGAAAAATCGCAAAAGCGATCAAAAGGCAGTTACTCTCATCCATGAAGGTTTGGATGAATTAATGTTCGAGAAAGTAGCTGAAGCTACCACCGCCAAACAAGCGTCGGAAATCCTATGAGTTTCTCTTCAAAGGGAGGAGAAAGTTAAAAAAAGTTCGTTTGCAGATGCTGAGAGGAGAATTTGAGATGATGAGGATGAAAGAGACGGAGGCCATTAGTGATTACTCATCCCGAGTAAAATCTGTCGTAAATCAGATGCGGCAGTATGGAGAAAAAATTGAAGAGTCCAGAATTGTTGAAAAAATTATGCGATCACTACTACCAAAATTTGATTATGTAATGGTGGCTATGGAGGAGTCTAGAGACATCAGTGAAATGTCAGTTGACGAAGTTGTAGGGTCACTACAAGCACGAAAGGAGCGGTTTGAGAAACGAAGAGAAGATTCCGCAGAACAAGTCTTAGCAACAAAGATTGTGTTTAAAAATGGCAAAAGTAGTCAGTCCGGCAGAGGATGCGGAAGAGGTCGAAGAGGAAATGGTAGAGGACGAGGAAGTGGAAGAAGTCAAGGCAGAAATGAAAACGGCAGCAACAACAATGACAGAAGCACTCAATTCACCAGAGGTAGAGGAAGAGGCCGAGGACGCGGTCAAGGAAGAGGAAACTGGACGCCGAATGAAGGACGTGACAAGTCCAATATTCAGTGTTATAATTGCTCCAAGTATGGTCACTACGTGGTAGAATGTTGGAGTCCGCCTAAGGAGGTAGAGGAGACTGCCAGTAATATTCAAGATGAGGAAGTAACTGGCATTGTGTTACTTACCTACGAATGTGAAGAAAATCGCGAACATAATATATGGTATCTTGACAATGCGGCAAGTAACCATATGTGTGGTGACAAGAAGATGTTCGTGGAGCTCTATGAATCCGTTCATGGTAATGTTGTATTTGGAGATGCCTCTAAGGTTCCTATTACAGGCAAATGAACAATTCTTTTTCGACTCAAAAATGGCGCTCACCAGTTTATTGATAATGTTTATTATGTTCCCAACGTGAAAAGCAATATCTTGAGTTTGGGACAGTTATTGGAGAAAAATTATGAATTTCACATGGTGGACCGGAAACTACTCATGTTGAATGAGAAAAAGGAGCTGATTGGACGAGTACCCATGGCGAAAAACAGAATGTTCACAATTAACATTCAGACAGACGTAGCTAAATGTTTGAAAGCTTGTGTGCAAAGTCCCCTCTGGCTTTGGCATCTACGGTATGGACATCTCAATTTTGGAGGACTGAAGCTGTTGGGACAGAAGCAGATGGTAAACGGATTGCCTCAAATTGACCAACCTCATCAACTGTGTGAAGGATGTCTTGTTGGAAAACAATTCAGAACCAATTTTCCAAAGGAGTCCATGTCAAGAGCAAAGGCGCCACTTGAGCTAGTTTGCACAGACGTGTGTGGACCGATCACTCCACAGTCTCTGGGTAAAAATAAATATTTTCTACTTTTCATTGATGATTATAGTAGAAAAACTTGGGTGTATTTTTTGAAGGAAAAAACAGAAGTTTTTGAGACATTTAAAAAATTCAAAGTCCAAGTGGAGAAAGAAAGTGGTCATTTTATTAAGGCACTCAGATCAGACAGAGGCGGTGAATACATGTCCATCTCTTTCAAGCAATTTTGTGAACAACAAGGAATCCATCATTTGCTTTCAGTCCCCAGATCACCTCAGCAAAATGGCGTAGTTGAAAGAAAGAACAGAACGGTGCTCAACATGGTGAGGAGCATGTTAAAAAGCAAAAATTTACCGAAGGAGTTATGGGCCGAAGCAGTAGACTGTGCTGTCTACTTGTTGAACAGATCGCCAACTGTCAGTGTTTGGGATCAAACTCCACAAGAAGCATGGAGCGGAATAAAACCCAGTATTTCTCATTTGCGTGTTTTTGGCAGTGTTGCTCATGTCCATGTACCGGATGAAGAACGCAAGAAGCTAGATGATAAAAGCAAGAAATATTTGTTTGTGGGCTATTGAGAACATTCCAAAGGTTACAAAATGTTCGATCCTCAGACTCAGAAAATCATCATCAGTAGAGATGTCACCATTGATGAAGAAGTAGTTTGGGACTGGACCGATGAAAAAGAATACAGCTACAGTTTTTATCCTTTCATGGATGAAGATAATGATCAGGAAGAACCAGCCACAGTCGCAGCCACAACACCAGCAACCAGTTCAACATCAGTAAGATCATCTAGTTCAAGTTCATCCTCGAGTGATGGAGACAGTTCAGATGAACATCCGCCCGGAAAGCCAAAAAAATTCATACCTATTAAAGATCTCTGTGATGTAACAAGAAATCTCGATGATGAATTAACTCTTTATTGTCATTTTGTTAATGATGAACCAACAGATCCAGAAGAAGCAATGAAAGATGAAAAATGGAGACAAGCCATGGAAGAGGAGATTCATTCGATCGAGAAAAATAAAACATGGGAGCTGACATCACTTCCAGCTGGTCAAAATCCCATTGGAGTTAAATGGGTGTTCAAAGCAAAGAAAGATGCAAACGGTGAAATTGTCCGACATAAAGCAAGATTGGTGGCGAAAGGGTTCAGTCAACGACCCGAAATTGACTACAATGAAGTTTTTGCTCCTGTTGCCAGAATGGAGAGTATCAGACTGATAATTTCTGTAGCTGCTCAACACGGGTGGAGAATCCATCAAATGGACGTGAAATCCGCATTTTTCAACGGATATCTGGAAGAGGAAATTTATATCCAGCAACCACCTAGGTATGTTGTGAAAGGTCAAGAAAATACAACAACAAAGCCTTAGTTCCGAAATGATTCGGGGTCGGCTAACATGAACCATCATATAAAACTGTGAAATCAAGTCGTGTCAACGACACAAATTCGCTCCCTCCACGCCGTCCTATCCACTACCATATTTTCCTCAATTCCCAGTAAACTCATATCACTCTCGATCACCCTCCTCCAAGTTTGCTTAGGTCTTCCCCTACCCCTCACCACTACATCCTTTTGCCACTCTTCGGTTCTCCTAACCGGTGCATCAAGCGCTCTACGTCTCACATGGCCAAACCACCTTAGTCGGTTTTCTCTCATTTTATTCTCAATAGATGTGACCCCTACTTTTGTCCTAATTATTTCATTACTCACCCGATCCTTTCTTGTATGATCACACATCCATCTCAACATATGCATCTCCACCATCGACATCTTATGGATGTGGCAGTGTTTCACTGCCCAACACTCCGTACCATATAACAATGCTGGTCTAATTGTCGTCCGATAGAATTTTCCCTTCAATCTATTAGGTATGTCGGGGTCACAAAGGAAACCTGTAGCACTCTTCCACTTCGGCCAACCAGCTTTAATCCTATGAGCAACATCTCCATCTACTTCTCCATCCGTTTGGATAATAGATCCTAAATACCAGAAGCAATCCGAGGCCTGAATAACTCTCCCATCTAGGGTGATTGTTCCTGCCTCCTTACTCCTATGGCCGCTAAACTTACACTCCAAATATTCTGTCTTACTTCGGCTCAACTTAAAGCCTCTAGATTATAGAGTTTGTCTCCATAGTTCCAACTTCCTCTCCACTCCTTCTTTCTTCTCATCAACCAACACAATATCATCTGCAAACAGCATGCACCATGGTATACCATCTTGAAGCGAACTTGTTAGTTCATCCATAACAATGGCAAAAAGAAATGGGCTTAGTGCGGAACCTTGATGCACTCCAATCGTAATAGGAAACTCTTCGGTCTTCCCAACACTAGTACATACACTCGTGCATGCTCCCTCATACATGTCATTTATGATGTCAATATATTTCCGCGAAATGCCTTTCCTTATCAAGGCCCACCAAAGTACTTCCTTTGGTACCTTATCATATGCTTTCTCCAAGTCAATGAAAACCATATGCAAGTCTTTCTTCTTATTTCGATAGTGCTCCATTAATTGTCTCATTAGATGGATAGCTTCCATAGTTGATATTCCCGGCATAAAGCCAAACTGGTTTTTCGAGATCTTCACCGTCCTCCTTAGCCTTTGTTCGATCACTCACTCCCAAAGTTTCATAGTGTGGCTCATTAATTTGATTCCCCGATAGTTGGCACAATCTTGGACATCGCCTTTGTTCTTATACAAAGGGATTAAGATACTTTTCCTCCATTCTAATGGCATCTTATTGTTTCTCCAAATTTTGTTGAAGAACATCGTCAACCATTCGATTCCTCTTTCTCCCAAACATCTCCAAATCTCAATAGGGATGCCATCAGGTCCTACTGCTTTCTTCAACTTCATCTTACTTAATGCCATTTTGACTTCACTCTTTTGAATTCTCCGCAGGCATTCATGATTTATCATATCATGATGGATACTTATATCTCCAACGTCTTGTCTGCGATCTCCATTAAATAAGTCATCAAAATAGGACCTCCATCGTTCCTTGATATCCTTATCTCTAACTAGGACTTTCTGGTCCACATCCTTCACACATTTAACTTTTCCGAGATCTCGCGTCTTCCTATCACTCATCCGAGCAATTCTATATATGTCTCTTTCCCTTTCTTTCGTATCCAATCTTGTATACAGATCCCGATTCACCTTTGCTCTAGCATCTCGTATGACCTTCTTTACTTCCCTTTTAGCCTCTTTGTATTTTTCGTAGTTCTCGTCACTCCTACATTTCCCCAATATTTTATAGGATTCTCGCTTACTCTTTACTGCTTGTCGTACTTCTTCTGTCCACCAAGATGTGTACTTACCCGGTGGCGTGCTACCTTTAGATTCCCCTAGAACTTCCTTCACTACTTCCCTTATACTATGCTCCATCTTGGTCCATATCGAATCTATATCTAAATCCATATTACAAGTCCAAACATCTTTTTTGGTCATCTCATCCACAAATTTTTGTTAATTCCCCCCTTGCAATTTCCACCACTTAATCTTAGTCTCTACTTGTGGTGTTTGTTTTCTTATACATTTCCTACTTCTAAAATCAAGCACCACTACTCTATGTTGGGTTGTCGTACTCTCACTAGGGATCACCTTACAATTAATATAACTCTTTCTCCAAGCACTCCTTACTAAGAAGAAGTCAATTTGGCTCGCATTACCGCCACTCCGATAAGTCACTAAGTGGGATGTTCTCTTCATAAACCATGTGTTCATGATACTCAAGTCATAGGCTGATGCGAATTCCAAAATATCATTTCTTGCTTCATTCTTATCTCCAAAACCATACCCTCTATGAACACTCTCAAACCCATCTCGCCTAGAACCCAGGTGTCCATTGAGATCGCCCCCTAGTACCATGTTTTCATCCCTAGGAACCTGTTGCACCACTTCCTCTAAGTCCTCCCAAAAAGCTTGTCTTATAGAGACATCTAATCCTATTTGTGGCGCATATGCACTAATGACATTAACAACCTCATCCCCTATCACTAGCTTAACACTCATAATTCTATCGCTCTTCCTAGACACCGCTACTACATCATCAATATACCCCTTATCAATAAGAATACCTACTCCATTTCTACATGTATCCTTTCCTGAGTACCAAAGCTTATAACCCCAAGGAGCTATCTCTCTAGCCTTGGCTCCAACCCACTTGGTTTCTTGTAGGCACATTATATTTATTCTCCTCCTCTTCATAACATCTACAATTTCAGCTAATCTTCCTGTGAAAGAACCTATGTTCCATGTCCCAAAACGTAACCTACTATCCTTACCCCTACCCCTACCCCTACCATTACCGTGGACTAGCTTATTTACCCGCAACCCTTGCATAATTGACACCACCCCCGAGTCCAGGGGTGGCGTGCCGCTTCAGGGCGACGACCTAGCAACCCTTGCACATTTATCACTACACTCGGGTCTAGGAAGTGCAGCGCGTCGCTGAGTAGGGAATGCCCCAACGATATTTATAGTATGGTTCATGTCATAAGATGTGGCTAAGTTTTACGCTGGCCGCCACAAACCTACCGCAACCCTCCTCCTTTGTCCGGGCTTAGGACCGGCTGTAAAGGCCACCAAGTGACCCTCACAGGCAGAGTTGAAAGGTCAAGAAAATAAAGTGCTAAAATTGAAAAAGGCACTTTATGGTCTTAAAAGCAAGCACCACAAGCCTGGAACAGTCGCATTGACAAATATTTTCAAGAAAATGGTTTTGTCAAATGGCCACGTGAATATGCCCTGTATGCAAAGGTGAAAATTGGAGATATGTTACTTGTTTGTTTGTATGTGGATGATCTCATTTTTACAGGGAACAATCCTAAGATGTTTGAAGAGTTCACGAAGACAATGGCTCGTGAGTTCGAGATGACTGACATTGGTCTAATGTCATATTATCTTGGCATTGAAGTGAAGCAGAATGACAACGTAATTTTTATTTCTCAAAGTGGTTTTGCAAAAGAGATATTAAAGAAGTTCAAGATGGAAAATTGTAATTCCATCAGCACACCAGTAGAACGTGGAATCAAGTTGACAAAAGATGAAGGTGGAGACAGAGTCAACCCGACATTATTCCGAAGCTTGGTCGGAAGTCTTAGATACTTGACATGTACGAGACCGGATATTCTCTATACAGTCGGCTTAGTAAGTCGATACATGGAAGCCCCAACGATGTCACATTGGAATGCAGCAAAAAGAATTGTCCGTTACGTGAAAGGTACAACTAATTTGAGATTACTTTATTCAAAAACTGACGATTTCAAATGAGTTGGATACTGTGATAGTGATTGGGCCAGTGACAAGGATGACCGAAAAAGTACAACTGGTTTTGTATTCTTTCTGGGTGATACTGCATTTACATGGAGTTCGAAAAAACAGGCAATTGTGACGCTGTCAACCTGTGAAGCTGAATATGTTGCTGCAACCTCATGTGTCTGTCATGCAATTTGGCTCCGGAAATTGCTAAGAGAATTTTAGATGAGTCAAAATGATCCAACAGACATTTTTATCGATAACAAGTCTGCACTGGCATTAGCGAAAAATCCCGTGTTTCATTATTGAAGCAAACACATTGATACGAGGTATCATTTTATTCGTGAGTGTATTGAGCAAAAAGAAGTGACACTGAAATACGTGAAGACGCAAGATCAGATTGCAGATATTTTCACGAAACCGCTGAAGTACGATGTGTTTAGTCATTTGAAAGCTCAATTGGGAGTCACATAAAATTAAGTTTACGGGGGCATGTTAAAATATTAAACTTAATTTTAAAAAATAAAAAAATAAAAAAAAATTGTGCAAGATCACGTGAAGATAAGGAAGAAAGTCTTCCTTCAAAATGCATAGGTCAAAATGCATTTAATTCCTTGAAAAAATAAGGATTAATATATGGTAGGTGTAGACTTATATATGTGGTGTTCAAATTGACAAGTATGTGGTTTTTTAATGAATTCATGTGGCTTTATATATATATATATATATATATATATATATATATATATGTGTGTGTGTGTGTGTGTGTTCCTTGTATGTTGTGTGTTGAATAAAAAAGAAAATAGTTGAGTGAAAATTGTGCTTCAATCTTTAAAATATAGGTTCCTCAATATAATTTTAGCTCCTTAAGTTGCAACAGTATTAGCAATCCAGAGTTTATTGGAACAAAAAAAAATAGATAGGAGTTAGAGGGAGAAAGTGACACCACAACATTAGGTGTCAAACTTATAAATTTTTGTTTTTTTTTATTATTTCATGTAACATGTATCTGTTGAAGTAGAGAGGCTAAAATGACAATTTACCAATGACTTAATATATATTTTGAAAGATCAAATATGTTTTCGGAAATAAGCAACAAAAGACACAATAGCTTATATATATATTATTGCACTCTTACATCTATATATATATATATATATATATATATATATATATATATATATATATATACATGACTTAAACCATTTAACTTAATTTTGAACCACATGCTTGTCAAAATAAGAGCCACAAAATATAAATCTAAACTTATCTCATACATTAGTCTATATATCACATTATTGATCCTTTTTTTCTTCACCCAAAATAAATGCATTTTTGACTTGTGCATTCAAAGAAGACTTCTCTCTTATCTTCTTCACCTTCACGTGAACTTGCCTTTTTTTTATTCTATAGTTAAAATTAAGTTTAATTTTAACATGCCCCCTTAAACTTAATTTTCCGTAATTCCCAATAGAGCTCTCAATTGTCTGAATACATTGTATTTTAACAGCTTTGTAAAAATATCTGTAATCTGATCTTCCGTTTTCACATACTTCAGTTTCACCTCTTTTTGCTCAATAACTCCCGAATAAAATGATACCTCGTATCAATGTGTTTACTTCGATCATGAAACACGGGATTTTTCGCTAATGCCAGTGTAGACTTGTTATCGATAAAAAATCTCCGTTGGATCATTTTGACTCATCTGAAATTCTTTTAACAATTTCCGGAGCCAAATTGCATGATAGACACATGAGGTTGCAGCAACATATTCAGCTTCACAGGTTGACAGCGTCACAATTGCCTGCTTCTTCGAACTCCATGTAAATGCAGTATCACCCAAAAAAAATACAAAACCAGTTGTACTTTTTCGGTCATCCTTGTCACCGGCCCAATCACTATCACAATATCCAACTAATTTGAAATCGTCAGTTTTTTAATAAAGTAATCCCAAATTAGCTGTACCTTTCACGTAACGGAGAATTCTTTTTGCTGCATTCCAATATGACACAGTTGGAGATTCCATGTATCGACTTACTAAGCCGACTGCATAAATAATATCCGGTCTTGTACATGTCAAGTATCTGAGACTTCCGACCAAGTTTCGGAATAATGTCGGATTGACTCTGTCTCCACCTTCATCTTTTGTCAACTTGATTCCACATTCGACCGGCGTGCTGACGGAATTACAATTTTCCATCTTGAACTTCTTTAAGATCTCCTTCGCAAAACCACTTTGAGAAATAAAAATTCCATCGTCATTCTGCTTCACTTCAATGCCAAGATAATATGACATTAGACCAATGTCAGTCATCTCGAACTCACGAGCCATTGTCTTCTTGAACTCTTCAAACATCTGAGGATTGTTCCCTATAAAAATAAGATCATCCACATACAAACAAACAAGTAACATATCTCCATTTTTCACCTTTGCATACAGGGCATATTCATACGGGCATTTGACAAAACCATTTTCTTGAAAATATTTGTCAATGCGACTGTTCCAGGCTCGTGGTGCTTGCTTAGACCATAAAGTGCCTTTTTCAATTTTAGCACTTTATTTTCTTGACCTTTCACAACATACCCAGGTGGTTGCTGGATATAAATTTCCTCTTCCAAATATCCGTTGAGAAATGCGGATTTCACGTCCATTTGATGGATTCTCCACCCGCGTTGAGCAGCTACAGAAATTACCAGTCTAATACTCTCCATTCTGGCAATAGGAGGAAAAACTTCATTGTAGTCAATTCCGGGTCGTTGACTGAACCCTTTCGCCACCAGTCTTGCTTTATGTCGGATAATTTCACCGTTTGCATCTTTCTTTGCTTTGAACACCCATTTAACTCCAATGGGTTTTTTACCGGCCGCAAGTGATGTCAGCTCCCATGTTTTATTTTTCTCGATCGAATGAATCTCCTCTTCCATGGCTTTTCTCCATTTTTCATCTTTCATTGCTTCTTCTGGATCTGTTGATTCATCATTAACAAAATGACATCATCGAGATTTCTTGTTACATCATAAAGATCTTTAATAGGCATGAATTTTTTTGGCTTTCCGGGCGGATGTTCATCTGAACTATCTCCATCACTCGAGGACGAACTTGAACTAGATGAGCTTGCTGATGTCGAACTGGTTGCTGGTGTTGTGGCTGTGACTATGGTTGGTTCTTCCTGATCATTATCTTCATCCATGAAAGGATAAAAACTGTAGTTGTTTTCTTTTTCACCGGTCCAGTCCCAAACTGCTTCTTCATCAATTGTGACATCTCTACTGCTGATGATTTTATGAGTCTGAGGATCGAACATTTTGTACCCTTTGGAATGTTCTGAATAGCCCACAAACAAATATTTCTTGCTTTTATCATCTAGCTTCTTGCGTTGTTCATCTGGTACATGGACATGAGCAACACTGCCAAAAACACCCAAATGATAAATACTGGGTTTTATTCCGCTCCATGCTTCTTGTGGAGTTTGATCCCAAACACTGACAGTTGGCGATCTGTTCAACAGGTAGATAGCACAGTCTACTGCTTCAGCCCATAACTCCTTCGGTAAATTTTTGCTTTTTAATATGCTCCTCACCATGTTGAGCACCGTTCTGTTCTTTCTTTCTACTACGCCATTTTGCTGAGGTGATCTGGGGACTGAAAGGAAATGACAGATTCCTTGTTGTTCACAAAATTGCTTGAAAGAGATGGACATGTATTCACCGCCTCTGTCTGATCTGAGTGTCTTAATAAAATGACCACTTTCTTTCTCCACTTGGACTTTGAATTTTTTAAATGTCTCAAAAACTTCTGTTTTTTCCTTCAAAAAATACACCCAAGTTTTTCTACTATAATCATCAATGAAAAGTAGAAAATATTTATTTTTACCCAGAGACTGTGGAGTGATCGATCCACACACGTCTGTGGAAACTAGCTCAAGTGGCGCCTTTGCTCTTGACATGGACTCCTTTGGAAAACTGGTTCTGAATTGTTTTCCAACAAGACATCCTTCACACAGTTGATGAGGTTGGTCAATTTGAGGCAATCCGTTTACCATCTGCTTCTGTCCCAACAGCTTCATTCCTCCAAACTTGAGATGTCCATACCGTAGATGCCAAAGCCAGAGGGGACTTTGCACACAAGCTTTCAAACATTTAGCCACGTCTGTCTGAATGTTAATTATGAACATTCTGTTTTTCGCCATGGGTACTCGTGCAATCAGCTCCTTTTTCTCATTCAACAGGAGTAGTTTCCGGTCCACCATGTGAACTTCATAATTTTTCTCCAATAACTGTCCCAAACTCAAGATATTTCTTTTCATGTTGGGAACATAATAAACATTATCAATAAACTGGTGAGCGCCGTTTTTGAGCCGAATAAGAATTGTTTCTTTGCCTGTAATAGGAACCTTGGAGGAATCTCCAAATACAACATTACCGCGAACGGATTCATAGAGCTCCACAAACATCTTCTTGTCACCACACATATGGTTACTTGCCGCATTGTCAAGATACCATATATTATTTTCGCGATTTTCTTCACCTTCGTAGGTAAGTAACACAGTGCCAGTTACTTCCTCATCTTGAATATTATTAGCAGCCTCCTCTACCTCCTTAGAAGGACTCCAACATTCTACCGCGTAGTGACCATACTTGGAGCAATTATAACACTGAATATTAGACTTGTCAATTCCTTCATTCGGCCTCCATTTTCCTCTTCTTTGACCGCGTCCTCGGCCTCTTCCTCTGCCTCTGGTGAATTGAGAGCGTCTGTCATTGTTGTTGTTGCCGTTTTCATTTTTGTCTTGACTTTTGCCACGTCCTCGTCCTCTACCATTTCCTCCTCGACCTCTTCCGCGTCCTCTGCCGGACTGACTACTTTCGCCATTTTTAAACACAGCCTTTGTTGCTAAGACTTGTTCTGCGGAATCTTCTCTTCGTTTCTCAAACCGCTCCTCTCGTTGCCTGGAACTACGTAGCCTTTTTCGACAATATCCCAGACATCTTGTCATCCAAGTAACGCCTTCATTCGAATACACCAACTTGAATAATTGGTTTTGGTGAGCTGAGGGTATTGATAAGGAAGTTTGAGACCGTCTGACATTTTTATAGGTCTGTTTTGCAGAAGACTGACTCTCGTAACGTGGCTCTGATACCACTTTGTTGAAGTAGAGAGGCTAAAATGACAATTTACCAATGACTTAATATATATTTTGAAAGATCAAATATGTTTTCGGAAATAAGCAACAAAAGACACAATAGCTTATATATATATTATTGCACTCTTACATCTATATATATATATATATATATATATATATACATGACTTAAACCATTTAACTTAATTTTGAACCACATGCTTGTCAAATAAGAGCCACAAAATATAAATCTAAACTAATCCCATACATTAGTCTATATATCACATTATTGATCCTTTTTTTCTTCACCCAAAATAAATGCATTTTTGACTTGTGCGTTCAAAGAAGACTTCTCTCTTATCTTCTTCACCTTCACGTGAACTTGCCTTTTTTTTTAATCTATAGTTAAAATTAAGTTTAATTTTAACAGTATCATTAGAACAATATTTATTTTATGGAACACGACGTATCAATAAATTTTGTTTTTTTTATTTCATGTAACGCGTATTATTAACACATATTCATGTAACATGTATCATTCGTAACTTTTATTGGTT
Source organism: Euphorbia lathyris (assembly GCF_963576675.1). Classification (NCBI taxonomy): domain Eukaryota; kingdom Viridiplantae; phylum Streptophyta; class Magnoliopsida; order Malpighiales; family Euphorbiaceae; genus Euphorbia; species Euphorbia lathyris. Next base: position 81,398,936 of record NC_088917.1, on the reverse strand, counting down.
AAACTATTATAAAATTTAAGAAACTTATTTATTAAAACAATATTTTATGGATTTTCTTTTTAAGAATTTCAAATTTTAGTTTCTTTCAAACATTTATTAATTGGGATGTTAAAAGTTTCTATAATATAAATAAAAATTTAGTTTAAAAATCCGATAAATTGAAAAAACAATCTTTGTGGTTACACAAATTGCCGAATCGTGCATGTAGCATTTTTTTTTACTAGAAAAGGTCTGAGGTTCTCGCATTGTTAAAAATGAAGATATTCTAGTCTAACAACATAAAAATGAAAGAAATTTTCATTAGATGTATTAGCAATCTAGAGTTTACTGGAACAAAAAGGGATAGATATGACTTAGACCGAAAAAGAGAAAGGAGAAATTATACTTAAAGAGGTAAATTACATATGTGACCTTTACCTATTTTCACACTTTGGTGTAAAATTAAAAAAAATCACATTAAAATGTACAACCTTCAGGTGACCTCTCACTAAAGTGTACAGCCGGTTTTTGTGACCGGTCGACGCAAGTCAATGTTGCCTAGTTAGCAATTTGACTACTTTAATAGTAAAAAATTGACACTGTATTATGAAATTACTAAAATATCCTAATCTCCATCTTTGAACTCCTCCCTCTCACTTTTTTTCTTTCTCCCTCTAAATCCTCTCTCCCTCTAATTCATCTATCTCATATTTATCTTTTAGATATCTAACAGCTCTTTCTAACTCCTCCCTCTCACTCTGTTACTTTCTCTCTAAATGCTCTCTCCCTCTAACTCATCTCTTTTACTTTCTCTCTTTAAATCTTTTCTCCCAAGTGGTTAGAACACGAAGATTCTGTGGCATTGTGGGTTAATTGCTTTACACATTATGGAGGAGACATTTTGACATTTTTTGTTTTAAATTAGTGTCTTTCTCTATGAAATTCTCTTTAACATCTTCTCTTTCGAGGTTTTGGCTATGCTCTATCCTTTCATGAGTTATACCATTGTGTGCTAAGTTGGTTTGGATTTTGGTATAGTGGAGAGGCAAGTGGCAGGCAGGAATTACTCCTGGGCAGATATGATGCTCGTTCGGTCAATCTATGAATTTCCGCAGCCTGATGCATGTAGGACTCATAAAATTGGACTAAAGATGGTTAAAGATTTGTATAATGAAAAAACTAGCAGTTCCTAACAGAGTGAGAGGGAGGAGATAATGTGGGTTTCTATCCCTTAGCTTCTCACCTCTCCTTTCTTCTTATTTTATTATAAAAAAGCAGAAGAGCATGTGAGAAAAGATGCCTCAAGAATAAAGATTTAAACTTTTCAGCTTTTTGCTGAAACTTCCTATTTAGGTTCTATGATTGAATTTTGAAATTGGGATGGTCTAATTCCCGTCATTGATGATGATTTTCAATATAAGAGATGAAGAGAGCGAGAGGATTTAGAGAGAAAGTAACAGAGTGAGAGGGAGGAGTTAGAGAGAGCTTTTAGACATCTGAAAGAGAAATACGAGAGAGATGAGTTAGAGGTAGAGAAGATTTAGAGAGAGAAAGGAAAAGAGAGAGAGAGCAGTTCAAGGAATGGGGTAGGGATATTTTAGTAATCTTAGAATAGAGTGCCAAATTTTTACTTTTTAAAGTGGTTAAATCGTTGACATTGCAACATTGTTGCGTTGACCGGATATAAAAACTGGTTATAAACTTTAGTGGAAAGTCACCCGAAAGTTTTATACTTTAGTGTGAAAAAATTTTAGTTATACACTAAAGTATGAAAATATGTAAAAGTTGTACACTATATATGTAATTTACCAATACTTAAAGTTGATAAGTTTGATCAATTTTTTTTTGGTAGAAAAGGAAAAAAAACAAACAAACAAAACAGCTCAACCCGGGATCAGCCTAGGAAAACTGACCCCCACCACATCCTCCAATATCAAGGAAGAAATGAAGACCGGCGGAGAAGAAAAGGTAGAAAGACATAACAAACCAAAGTGCCCTTCCAACGCAAAACGGTCCGCGATGCGGTTCTGCTCCCTATAAATATGAGTGAACTTAATAGACTCAAAGGAGGACCCAATCCTTTTAATGCCTTTAATAATATTCAAGTTATTCCGACAGACAGACTTGCCCTCAGAAATCATTTTAACTGCTTCTTGGTTATCTGACTCAACCAGAAGCTTCTTCACCCCTAGATCCTTAGCCAGCTTCAGGCCAGAGAGAATCCCCCAAAGTTCAGCAGAAAATGAAGAACCAATCCCCAAATTCTGAGAGAAGCCAGAAACCACCTGTCTCTATCGTCTCTAAGGACCCCTCCTGCGGCGATTCTCCCGTCTCTCAGACAAGAACCATCAGTGTTAAGCTTAATCACACCTTCGCCCGGCCTACACCAGCCTAAGAGATTGACCTCCTTCCTTTGAACCACCCTAGCTAAGGGGTCTTCACCAAAACTCTCAACCAAGGTACTAATCTTCTTAGAAAAGAAATCAAGGACATTTGGCATAGAAACCACTCCACCTCCAAAGATCTCCTCGTTCCGCCACCTCCAAATCTGATGGCACACCACCACAAAAAGAAGAACACCTTGATTCCCAGGCAAAAGAATCTCATTAATACCATCAACAAACCAATCATCTTCAGAATGGGCTAAAAAAGATGGGAGCACATCCTTAGGGATAATTATTCTCCAAACCTCTAAACTTTTCTCACAATCCCTGAGAGTATGGCATAACGTCTCCTCAAACCCTCTGCATCTGCCATAGGCTCCAGAATCCACCAGGTGCCTCCTTTTCCTATCCGAGTTAGTAAGCAACCTATTCCTGGCCCCAAGCCACAAGAAGCTCCTAATACGGTAAGGCACTTTTAAGCCCCAAATCGTCTTCCACACTCTTGGGGAAGAAGAATCCAAATCCTGATGGAACGTTTGAAAAGCCAATTTACACGAATAGGCCCCATTGTTTGTTAGCGCCCAATAGTAACTGTCCTTATCCTCCAATTGATTACTAATGTGAACACCTCTAATAGAAAGGAGCGATTCCAAACTGAGGTAAGATTCAAATTTATCCCACATCCACTCACCCTCAGAATCCACTACAACAACAATCCTCCAATCCTGAACGTCTAACGGAGGCAAGGAAGTACAAAATTCCAATAAAGGCTTCTTACCTACCCACCCATCCTTCCAGAAACTGATGGACCTGCCATTACCCACATTCCATCCAATCCCAGTACAAAATTCAGCAAACACAGCACTGATGCCTTTCCAAAGAAATGAACAATTAACCACTCTCTCCTTAGGCCCCCCAACACCTTATCCTTCCGGTACTTCCCGCATAAGAGCTGGACCCATAGAGCAGAGGGACACTTCCACATTCGCCACAGGAGTTTCATTAATAAAACTTTATTATTATCTTTAGCTTTCCTAATGCCCAGACCTCCTGAATCTTTAGGCTAACAAACCTCACTCCAAGACACAAGATGGATCTTTCTCCCCTCCTCAGCTTCCCCCCACAGGAACCTACGGTTAATCTTATCAAGATCATTAAGTACAGGATCCGAAAGCTGACAAGCCTGCATAATGTGATTGGGAATTGCACAATTAACAAATTGAATTAACGTAAGGCGGCCAGTGAGAGAGAGAGTCTTGGCTTTCCACGTGGCACACTTCATATTAGCTTTATCCAAAGTATCTTTAAAGGACACTTTAGACACTCTCTCATTGTGGAGGGGAATACCCAGATACTTCCTAAGAGAGCCAGTAAGAGGAATACCCGACAGATCACTTAACCTTTTACAGACTCTCGGGTTCATATTTTTAGAGCACATCATCCTAGACTTTTGGATATTAAGTTTCTACCCAAAGGCCGAACAGAAACAGTCAAGAATATCCATAATAATACTCAACTGCTCCTCATTACCTTCCAGAAAGATTAGGACATCGTCTGCGAAGAATAAGTGAGTCACCTGGGGACAGAAACTATTGATAGCCACTGGGTGGAAACTCCCATTATCGATTGCATCTTGAATCAGATGAGACAACCTCTCCATAGCAATAACGAAAAGGAAGGGGCTCATAGGATCACCCTGACGGATTCCCCGGTCCGGGGAGAACTCCTCCGACATATCCCCATTAATCATAACTTGAAACACATGAAAAGAGATAGAAACCTTAATTAACCTTCTCCAGCTGTCAGGGATCCTAGCTCTTTCCAGACTCTCCATCAGGAAATTCCAGTTGATGCGATCATAGGCCTTCTCCAAATCCAACTTAAGAGCCACAATGCCTTTCTTCCCCTTCTTGATCTTCATAGTGTGGACCATCTCTTGGGCAATCACCACATTATCCATCATTTGTCTACCAGGCACAAAACTTCCCTGATTCTGACAAATGACCTCAGGAAGAATGCCACAGATTCTATTAGCCACAATCTTTGTAATCGTCTTATAAAGAACATTACAAAGACTGATAGGTCTCATATGCAAAAAGGAAGAAGGCTTATCAATTTTAGGAATCAAAACCAGAAGGGTTCTATTCACCAGCTCAATATCCTGAGAACCATTAAAAACACCTATGATAAAATTATAGATACATTCCTTCACAACCTCCCAGTGCTTATGGTAAAAACCAGCAGGCAGACCATCAATCCCAGGAGCTTTAGTAGCCCTAGTACTAAAAATGGCTTGGTCTATTTCCTTCAGGGAGATAGGGTGAAAGGCATCCTGAATGCTATCCTCACCAATCATAGGAAAGGTAGCAACAGAGTGAGCCCTCTCCAGATGAACAGGCTCCTCTTTAAACAGATCCTCATAGAACTCCAGGGCCAATTTCCGAATCTCCTCATCTTCATACACCCAATCACCATTAGAGTCCTTAATGGCATCAATTCTATTCCTCTGCCTTCTGGTCATGGTAGAAAGATGGAAGTACCTGGTATTACGATCCCCATCTCTTATCCAGGACTTCCTGGACTTTTGAAACCAAAGAAGCTCCTCCTGCCTGAGCACCGCTTCCAGCTCCTTATGAAGGGTTCTGAGGAGGCCATCCAAACTGTGATCAAACCTCACCTCCAACCTACGCTGAATACCCTCCATCCTATTTAATAACTTATTCTTCCTTCTAATAATATGCCCAAAGACATTTCTATTCCACCCCAGCACATTATTCCTGAATCCTTCAGCAGCTTGAAGGACATTCGAGTGAGGTTTCCAATTCCCATGAACGAATTCCTTAAACTTAGGATGAGACTCCCAAGCCAACTGATAACGGAACGGTCTCTCACCCCTAGGACGATTACCTCTCAACAGCCTAAATAAAATAGGACAGTGATCCGAATGGCGAAACGGAAGATTTGACACAGAACTCTCAGGGAAAGAAGTCTAAGCTAAAACATTAGCGTAGACCTTATCCAAACGAACAAAGGTACTGTTGCGTTTCCAAGTGAATTTATGACCAGAGGCCCCAAGATCAGAAAGCCCACATAAATCCATACTATTCTTATGGTGAAGGCATCGGTTAACATAATGATGCGAACCCCCTCTCTGATCACTCATAGAAGCAATATCATTAAAGTCACCCACCACAAACCAGGGCTCAGAAATGCTGATACTCATAGAGTAAAGAACCTCCCAAAGCCGTTTCCGATTGGCTAAAATAGGGTCAGCATACACCAGGGTAATTAAAAAAGGAATACTACCGGAGACACTCACTTTACAGTGAATAAACTGCTTATCCATGCTAATGATATCAAAATGAACCCGATCTGGCTTCCAGAAAAGCCAAATCCCACCAGCCCGACCAGTAGCCTCCGATCTAACACAGTTCCAGTTCCTAAACTTTTTAACCACCTCATCTGCTTTATCTCCACTAATCTTAGTTTCCACTAAAGCAAAACAAGATGGGTTAAATTGTTTAATAAGATCATTAATATGGATACGGGTAGCCTTGCTAGCCGCACCCCTAACATTCCAACACAACAAATCCATAGAAAGGAGGAAAACTGACCGCATCAACACACCTAAGCCAGGTATTTATTAGGGGCTCCTGAGAGCCTCACCGAGGTACCCGCATGCCCTCTCTTCTCTGGTAAAACCAAAGTATTCTGGATACTTTTTTGTTTACCCTTTAGCTTTTTCAAACTAGTTTTATTAACTCCCATCGACTTCCCATTCCCAAGATCACCACAAAGAATAGGAATACTAACCTCATTTATCTTCTTCTTCCTACGAGCAGCTAGGGCTAGGGTCCCCCCCTGGGCTTCATCTTTAGAAACAAAGAGGGGATTAACAGATTCAACCACCTTCTCAGATGGTTCAATAGACTCCAAACCCGGCATGCTTTGAACAATATGTACATCCCCCTGGTCAGAATCTTGAACTTCCTCAATCGTCAGGGCCCCAAATCTAGATCCTGACGTGAAAGCTAAAACGACTCCAGGCTCCTCCCTAACTTTAGGGATAGGCTTCTCCTTGATATTGGGAAGAGCAATAGGCTTAGATAGGGCAGACTTCAAATTAATGCTAATATCATGAGGGCGATTCTGCCCAACTGAAGGTTGTGTTCTTCGTCTAGCAGTCCTTTTTGCCACCATCCATGGTCCAAAATTCCCTCCATTCCCCTGGCTCACTTCAGTTCTACCCACACCATCCACCACAATCTCTTTTACAGCCTTCTCCCTTTTCGGGCATCCCTCTTGAGAATGACCATACATGCCACAATCATAACAAATGTTATGTAACCCTTCATACTCAATCAAGAACACCTTGTTTTGAACACAGAATTTTGACAACAAAGGTTTAGCAAGATCAACATCAACACAAACCCTTGCAAACTTGCCCCCAATAGCTCCAATTGTAGTTTTGTCCACGTGGTGGACCTTCCCAACCAGACCTCCTATTTTGCTGAGGAACTTTCCGCTATAATACTCAATGGGAAGGCCTGGGAACCTAACCCAAGTCAAAATCCTGTTAACAGAACAATCATGAGGATTAAAATTAGGAACCCAAGGCCGTAAGGCCAAAACATGGTTGGAGATAATATATGGCCCCCCTTGATCACAGCATTATAATCCTCAACCCGGGTAAATTTAATGACATAGTAGTCATTTTCCAGGTCAGTAATACTGACTTTCCCTTTCCTTGCCCACTGAGCTTGGATGCTTTGGGCAAAATAGTTAAAGCTAATTCTCTTCCCAAGCACAGTAACAATTAAAGACACCTTCCATTTCTCTCTGAGCACCCTCTTCTCAGCTGAAGAGAGTCTAATCACAGGACAAAGAGGATCGTCTTGGACACCCTCCTCATCATCAGAATCAGAGTACAAATCATCGGACTCCCCCACCATCAACACTTCCTCCATACAAGGCTCCTCCTCTACTACCCCCATAACCGTATCTTTCCAAGAATTTTTCCCAATTTCATTTATACTAACCCTAGACCTGGGAGAAACCGCGTTCCCCTGAGCCGCTTCATTAATATGGACCTGACCCGAGGCATCCTTCCCCCCTGCCGCCGCCCCAGCCTACCCGGCACTGCCCAAGGATCTGCTCCCAGTGCCTGCCCCAGCGCCTGCCCCCCGCCCAGCAAAATTGCCTGCGCCTTGCCCAGCACCAACGGCTCTCCACTCGGCGCCAGGCACCATCCGACCAGCACCATCGGTGCTCCACCCGGCGCCAGGCATCACCCGCCCAGCCTCGCCCCCTACGAGCGGAGGCACTTTGCCCCCTGTTTCTGCAACAGGCGCCGATCCTGCCGCCCTAGCCGCCCAGACCTCCCGCGCGATCTCCCCCTGCCGCAGCGCCCCCTCCAGCGGTGCCTCCCTCGCCTCCCACACGCCCCTCCTTCCCTCGCCCCAATTCTCCCCTGCCGCGCCGCCCAACTCCCCCCCCCCCCAACTCCATCTCCTTCGAGCGCCCCCCACCCTCCATCCCTTCCTCGCCCTTCACACAGCTCCCTTCCAGGCCGCCCCTCCCATCCCCGCCAATCTCCCCATCCAGATCCGCCCAATCCCTAGCCGTCACCACTCCCTCACCGCCACCAGCCGCCCCCTCTCCCTAGATCGGTCCCTCACTCGTTTCACCATAAAACCCGTCAAATATATATGGATAATGAAAGTGAAATATTAGTGTGTAAAGAAATTGACGTGAAAGAGGTTTTTGTACGAGTTTAACAAAAAAAATTCAAATATTTCATCAAATTTAAAAATTTTAATATCCAATTCTATTATTAAATCATAAAAAAGTGTAAAATCTCTTTTTAGGACCAATGGATAGAGATAAAATTGTATAATTTTAAACGATAAGGGTAAAATTGTTCTTAAATGTCAATGTTGGAAGTAAAATTGTTTTTAACTGTCAACGTCAGGGCAAAAATAAACCATATGATTTAACCAATTTGCAAAGTAATAAATGTGTATTATTTTATGGGTTAAATGCATCATTTGCACTGAACATATGATTGTCTCAAAATTGTCACTTAATTTTAATTTGACTCAATAAAATTACTCAACTTTGAGTTTTGTCAATTATACCATTCTGACCATTTGAGTGATTAAAAAAGATCAAAATGATGACATAGGTGACACGTTAGCAATAGTCAACTCAGATTTCTGACCGAAATGATACATGACATCCACGCATGTGCCACTTGAATATCACGTGTCTGTTATTTTTATGAAAAAAAAATTAGTTTTTTTTTCATAAAAATAACCAACACGTGTCTGTCACATTTTGTTTCTGTTAGAGATCTGAGTTGACCAATATTGACGTGTCACTCATGTCATTATTTCGATGCATTTTAACCACTGAAATCGGCGGAGTGACTTAATTGAGACAAAGTCAAAGTCGAGTGATTTTATCGAGATAAATTGAAGTTGAGTGAATTAAGACAACTACGCAAGTTATTTTATACAACGGTGAAAATGTAATTTGGAACCCCCTTAATTCTAGCTAAAGGAAGGAATTGCAGCTATGGAGTCTGGATCCAAAGGTTGAAGACAATAACAAAGCATGTTTTGTTTTATTTTGGGAAAAGTACAAAAATAAACCTTATGGTTACACCTGTTTTCGATCGCAGGCTTGTGGTTTAAAAATTTACAAAATGGTACCTTGAGGTTCATTCCGTTAGCAAACACAGACCAAATTGATTAACGGTGTTAAAAGTCAAATGTAAAAGAGTTCATTTGGTCCTTATATTTATTTATTTTATAAATTAACCCCCCTTATTATCTAATTATCACAAACAAACCCCAAAATAAAAAATAAAAATCAAATACACATTCTTTTCCATCTCTCCCTAATTTTTTATTTTTCTTCTTCTTTCTCTCTCTTCCCTCCCCTCTTTGTTAATTTCTCTCTTTTTAAAAATACAAAATCAAATGCAACAACCACCATAAATCCAATTACAAATTATCCTCAACAAAATTAGAAAATATAAAAAGAAATCAGAAATTAGAAATCAGAAATGGCAGCAGCAGAAGAGAAAGAAGAAACAAAGAGTAGAAACAAGAAAAATAGCTTCAACAACATAAAGAATCTTAAAAACCATATAATCTATTACTATTTTAAGACCTGAGTTCGATCTCCATCCCCATACTACTTTATCTTTCCTAATTAAACTAGCAGCTACCTTCTTCAACAACCATGCCTTTTTCTTCGTGTGATCCATTATTTTAGTTCATCCCAACAAAGGAAGAAAACTCTCTTTATATGGAGGAATAAAGTATCATGCCTCTCTCTCAGAGTTCCCTGCAAAAAAAATTGATGATGTTAAAGCGAAGAAGAAAGTAGTTTTGGATACGTTAGTTGCCAAGGTTTTTGTCGGAATCACCACCATTAAAGCTTCTTATGCCGAGCTTCAAATGGCGCAGAATCCTTATTGCAGCGACGTATTCAGGCTGTAGATCAAGCTGTTGTTGAAGAGCTGAAGCAACTTTCACAACTTAAACGAAATTTCCTCAAGAATGATCTTGATCATCTTTCTCCACAGATTACAATTATGCTTGCAGAGATTCAGGAGCAGCAGAGCTTGATGAAGACTTATGAAATTACCATGAAGAAACTTCAAAGAGAGGCTGATGCTAAAGGTTCTGAGATTTGTTTGCTTAAGAAAAGACTTGATGAATCTGTTGCGTGCAATAGATCTATGGAAAAGACCCTAAATGAAAGTGGACCGTTGTCACTGTTTGATAATATGAGATTTGGGGGGAGGGGGCGGAGAAGGATGTTGAACATAAATGGAAATTGAATTGATTTTAGAGAGAGAAATTAAGATGAGAGAGAAATAAGAAGAAAAATAAGAAATTAGGGAGAGATGGAGAAGAATGTGTATTTGATTTTTATTTTTTATTTTTGGGTTTGTTTGTAATAATTAGATAATAAGAGAGGTTAATTTATAAAATAAATAAATATAATGACCAAATGAACTCTTTTCCCTTTGACTTTTAATTCACTACTAGAAAATCCCAATTACTGACGGAATGGATTCCGTCAATAAACTTTGACGGAATTCCGTCAAAATCTATTCCGTCAATATGTTTTGACGGAATTGTCTGACGGAATGATAATTCCGTCAAAATTTAATGGCGGGAACATTCCCGCTTTTTTTTTGACGTTATATTTTGATGAAAGTATATTCCGTCAGACGTACTGACGGATATGTTGACGGAACACTATTCCGTCAAGCAATTCTGACGGAATTATTGACGAAATTCTGTCAAACATTTAAGTCATTAATATGTGAAAAAATAATATATTCTCACATTTTAAAACCATAAATCATATTATTCTAACTTAAATCCTTAATTTTATTTTGATTATAGATAAATTTTTTAAAATAATATTTCTATTTGAATTTGTTTTTTATAGGGAGAAATACTAAAATGACTTTAAGGTTATTCGGAAAGATTCAATTTAACTCACCAATATAATCCGAATGTTTATAAAATTACGTCAATTTAACCCCAATTTTATTCAATAAAAAGACATAAAGATTATTAGTATTATATTTTATATTAATTATAATTATATATTTGTATGTTAATATTTTATTTTATCCCAATAATCTAAATTTATAGCATAGATATATGGTAAAGTTTAATTAAAACGTAAGAAAGATTTTATTTTAAAGGAAAAAGAAATTTGTACACTAAGACGTTTTGAGCACATTACAAGTGCTAAAACATTTAGAAAAATCTGGTTAGTTAGCATATTGTATGAAAAAAAACTCAGTCAACAAAGTTGCACATAACAATAAATTGATTATAAAAGAGATAAGGTACTAAAATAGACCTAAGGTTTTTAGGGAAGTACCAATTTAGACTCAACGTTTAAAATAACACCAATATAGGCTTAACGTTTACTACATAATATCAATTTAGGCTTAACGTCTATAACATAGCATCAATTTAGGCCTCACGTACAAAATAACACAAATATAGGCTTAGCGTTTATTAAATAATATGAATTTAAGCTTAACGTTTATAAAAATATATCCAATTTAAGCTGAATGTCATAATTAAATTAATCATATTATATTGTTTTTCTATTAACTTTATATGTTATCTTTTTATATTGGTGCTATTTTGTACGTGGGACCTAAATTGATGCTATATTGTAAACGTTAAGCCTAAATTGATATTATGTTGTAAACGTTAAGCCTATATTGATGCTATTTTGAACGTTAAGCCTAAATTGGTACTTCTCCAAAAACCTGAGACCTATTTTGGTACCTTATCCCATTATAAAAACTAATTTCACTAATAATTAAATTAAATTGAACAAATAAAACAATGAAATGAAAATTAATTGAAAACGTAATGCAAAACTCACCTAATTAACCTAAATACTAATTAATTCCCCTTAAAAAAACTGAGCAGTGCTTAAAAGGTTAATTGAAAGAAAATTAAATAAAAAAGATTTGGGCAAAAAAAGTTGAGCCTTAAAGGGGCCGTTGGAGTTTTCCTAAAGAAAAGGAGGCCCTGTTCGGAATTTTAAATTAAATAGGGGCAAAAAGATAATTTTGTATCTTAAATTGGATCTGAACATTGATCATGATTTGATCAAACGGCTCAAATCAACCCTAATCTTACCCCTATAAATTCTTTCTTTTCAGTCTCTCTCTTCATTCTATGGTTCTCTCATCTCTTTTGGCCCGCCGATCTCTATTCCATCTTTGTTTCCTCTCTCTCTAGTGAAAACCTAATTTTTCTCTTCATTCGACCGATGTTATGCTTCCCTCTTCTAATGGTGACAGTTGCATGTTTTGGTTTGAGGACTCCTCAGCTTCGCTTCCTTTCGAGAATCCATCTGGTAAAGAAAACTCACTTGTTTTCATGTTTTTTCTTCTTCTTGTCCTCGAATTTTCTAATTTTGGCTTTGGTTTTGCCAGATTTTCTCTTGAACTCTGGGTCAGGTTACTTATGTGACTGTTTGGGTTGTTTATAGTGATGGGTTATCTCTGGATTTCGAGATCGGGATTCTTCTTGTGCTTTTGACAATTATAGCTTGCTGATACGGATGGATCTTCTTCTTCAAGCTTTTCCTATTTCTTGGGATCATCTCTGTTTCTCACTTCTAGGTAATTCCTTATGAGATTCATACTATTTCTCTGGTTAAATTTCTGATATACTTTCAAGGATTAATATTTGTTTATTTATATATATGTGACCATAACTAACCAGATTGGGTTTATATGGAGTTCGTTTTATGGTAAAGAAATTAAGCTTTTATTGTGAACTTTCATAGATTAGTTTCAAATTTACACTCTTATACAAGTATACTAGACAATAGACAGCTTAAAATGTTTTGATTGGGTTGTGTAAGGTTATCTATGTTGATTGCTCAAACTTGTCAGAAGATGTTAGCCTGGGGGCTGTGGCTTATGGTTTAGGGGTTTAATGTTGTTTTAGTTGCCTTTGGCTCATATGAAGGGGTTTCTATCACTCTTTTTTGGCCTTGTAGCTCCTGTTTTAGGGGGTTCTTTGGGTTTTTAGTAATTTTGGCTCCTATTTTGGACGTTTCTAGCAGTTTTCTGTTCTCTTTCGAGTCTCAGTATGCGGAACTTCAAATGTACCTTGAACACCTGATAAACAAGCAGTATTTGCATCTTGTGCAAATTGTGCAGGTGACTAGCTTCCATCTTTATCAATACCTTGTAAATGTAAAATCATCGATAAAGCTTCGCTAGCTATTGGAGATTCACACATCTTTGCTCTCATATTTAGAACCACGTTTTAAAAAATGTCTTTTAAATTATGCTATGATATAAATAACTCAAAACTTCATTATGTCAATGTCATTCATGGTATTGATTCTTGATTTTATAATTTAGCTGTTTTTTTTATCATTTTATTGATGCTATTTTCAATGAAAGCTCTCATAGAATATTTTACTTCAATAGTAGATATTAGGAACTATAAAAAAAAAGAATTAAAGAAGAAAGGAAGAAAAAGCAAGAATAAAGAGAGCTAGATTCCTGACTGTAGGAAGTTTCATCATTTCCAAAAATCCACCTAGAAAATTCCATTTTTCTAAGTTTATTATATTTTATATAAATTGTTCTTGAACAGATGACAGTGGTAATGCTGCAAAGGAAAGTGGTAATTGGTCGGCCAATTGTTGAAATGCCATCAGATGAAGGAAACTCTGTATCTGTAAATCATATAATTCCTGCCCCTAAAGTCTATTGTTTTGTTCGAGAACAACCATTAAAATCTATCATTTTGGATTCAAAAAGTTGCTAAATCTTGTTTCTGGATTAAGTAGAAAAGGGATATATGAAGTTCGTTTTCTCTTTATGTTGAGTAATATGTCAGTGGTGTATTTCTTATTTCACTGTTTCTATTGGTCATTTTTTAAGAAATATGGAAATTATATGCCAACATCCTAATTATTCTGTAATGAATAGGCTTTTGTTGATTCATATTAATACTTGAGAAATGCTTTATATTATTTTTGGAAATCATCAATCATTGTCTAATTACACATATAGGGTTAATCATTTTCTTTTCCTCTATTGCCATTTCCGTAGAGGAGAGACTACTCAAATTCAAAGTGGGTTTGAAGTGTCATTCAGTATGGGTTCACTTGGCGATACCTTGTTCACCTGACAATTTATGGAGTAAGTCAGGAACCATTTAAAATGGTTTGATTTTGTTAGACTCTTTCTGCATATTGTAATTTTCTTTTTCCGCATGATGATTCAAATGTTGTTACTACTTACTAGAAGATAGCCTCCTTAGAAAGCTCACTTTTATATGATATATTTATATTTGAGCAAACTATGCAGTCTATACATTTATAATGGTAGGAGGCGTTAAAGGGATGAGATAAACCGTTCTCATGTTTGGCATGCTTTTGTGTATGGCTGTGTTGGACTCCAAATCTTTTATACTATACAAAGTGCAATTCAAAGTTTCTATAAATTAGGTTCTTAATTTAATTCTATTTAATTATTTATTTATTATTAGCTCCCTTCAATCCAAATATAATATTAATGTAAAAAATTATATTTATTTATGTATTATGAATTTTAATTATCAAATCAATTATTATTTATTAAAAAAACTGATTTCAATCTTCCATCAGAATCGTGTTTTTAATGGAAGAAGTATACTGACGGAACAAATTTCCGTCAACAATATTGTCAGAAACTTTGACGGTTTTAACGTCAATAAAAACGTCAAAAAGTTTTGACGGAACATGGCTGTCAAGAAAAACGTCAAACTCTTTGACGGAAATTCCGTCAAGCATTCGTCAATAAATTCCGTTAGCATTCCGTCAAAATCTTTTACTGACGTGTGTTTTATCCACGTTTTTCGAACCGTCAATGTTCCGTCAGTAAATTGGTTTATTGACGGAATTTAAGTGTTTACTGACGGAAATTTCCGTCGTAAACAGTGATTTTCTAGTAGTGTACCACCGTTAGTCAATTTGATATGTGTTTGCTAACGGAATTAAGCTCAAGCTACCATTTTATAAATTTTTAAACCACAAACCTGTGTAACCACAAAGTTTATTTTTTGTAATTTTTCCTTTTATTTATTATTATTATTTAAAACAGATTAAAAATTTCACTTTAGTAATGGAACGGCAGCGTTTCATTTTAGTGTTATTGCTTTTGGTCCCAATCCCCTCCTCTCCCTCTCGATTTCACTAATTCAGAAATCCCAAATCGGCGACCGTCGTTCCTCGCTGCTCTCAGGACCCACCCCGACCGATCGGTTGGTCACCGCTGCCGCATTTCCTCACCGTCGACTGAGAAAAGGCGTCCATTCTGAATTCTGCAGGTGATGGTAACATCAATTCTATTATTTCATTGACTGATTTGATTCTGAAGATTACATTAAATGTATCCTCTATTAGAGGGAGAAGGATTGAATACTTTCTGTAAATTTCGAGCTCAAGGTCCTCTCTTCTTCATATCGCCTCTCTGGAAGCTCTTGCAATCTGCCACTCCTCTTTACCTCCGTGCAACCTTGTCGTCGTTGAGTTGAGCTCATCTCAGGTGAGTTTATCTTTCACTTAATCTTGGTTTTCATTGTTCTTTCTGTCAATTGGAGTTTGTTATTAGAATCTGCCCATTGGTGTCCGTTAATTACACAATAAGGAATGCATGTGTGCAATCATGTTTGAATTTTCTCCCCACAGCTACTTGTTTCTAGTGACGGCTCAACTTGGTTCACAGTTACTCTTCCACAGCTTGGTTTAGTGCCTTCACCAGATCTTATGCAGTAAGTAGCAGTAGGAGGCAGAGTTATAGGACTACCGAGGATGATCCTTCAAGTGCTTCAAGAGAAGTTGCCGTATACAGGCAGAATTCCGATCCTCAGGTAGATCTAGTTCGCCTGCTTCTTTTTACAAAGGAATGAACGGAAATTCCTGTCATCAAGTAGAATCCAGTTTTAGTTCTAAACGTCCTCATAGTCAATCACTGGATATCTCATCTGCTTCACAGGATGATGAATTGGTTCAAACTATATGCTATTTAGATACAGAAACTCGGAAAAATTGGACCTTATGTGGGGAAAGTGTATTTCAAAGTGTCATTCAAATACACTTAGGCAGCTCGTACATTCTCACTCAGCTCGTACATATCTGAAGTTGAAGGTATTTCCATTATTTTTCTTTACCTTCTTGTTACATTTTGGTAGTAAAACTATGATTAATAACTGAGATTATTCATTTTTGCCATCGTTAACTGATGAAATGGTGTGATTATCACTGAGTAGTCGTGCTGATCATGCATCATTATGTGATAATTAATTAAATCAGGATTCACAATCCTGCTCATGTTTACTAGATTCTGTTATAATATATGTTACACTGAAACTCTTCTTCGTTAGCGTTCTGGTGTTTCCTATCCGTTTCCATTTCCACTACCGTTTCCTAGTTATATTTTTTTAGAAAGAACATTTCATGGTGTGCTTTTTTGTTTCAGTTTTCGTTTCCGTGCAATCATGGCAGAAGTTCATTTTATAATTCAAATTGACCCTTGTACTTGGCATAATTTGTCACTTTGACCGGCATTCTTCGATTTTGGCACATTTTACCCATGTACTTTAGCTTCTTTTTTGTAATGAAAATTTGGTTCTCACTAGACATTTGGTTACATTCGCGTGCGAATTACAGGTGACATGCAAGCAATTGTTCCATGTATTCCTTTATCTCCCTGTGAATTGTATGTTTGTAAATATAAGGAAATGATTTTTGAAGTCCAATCCACTAGGCGTATTTTGTTCATTATTTTGAGTAATATATCTCGAAGTACCTGTTGAATATCTTTCGAACACAACCAGTACATTCTAAAACAACCCCTACTTGAACATCTTTCCCTTGAACATAAACCTCCTTGTGATTTTGGGATTTTTTTTTTTATTCATTCAACTCTTCTATTTTCCGATTTGAAGTGAAGAAGGAAGGAAGGAAAAAGAAGTGAAGTTGCTAACTCGAATTCCAAATTATGGAAGATTTCATTGATACTAATATAGTTCTAAATATAGTCTCTTTTATACGATTAGAGAGAATAGTTAGATCTCATGTTGCCGTGTCTGTCTTAATGTACCAAAATTGAAGTAGACGAGCCCAAAGGGACAAACTTTACCAAGTAGAAGGGCTAAAAGTTTACTTTTGCCATTTAAATATGTCCTGATTTTTAGCACATGTTTATCGGTCCTTGTTAGATAGATTATTGATATGAAAATTTTCTTTGCTTGCAGGTGCTTTGGCTGTTTATGTTGCATTTCAAATTGAAAATATTAAATCCATAGCTGAAAGGTTTATGAGTAGTATCACGAATTCGATAGAAATGGTGCTGAAATGCAATGTCGAGGTTAGAATCATTGGAGTGCCAGATGGTGCGGATTCATTGAACTGTGCAATTCAAAGTGAGTTACAGGGTCAGAAGGAAAGAAAGGTAAATTGCACAAACCCGATCAATGATTACTCTGACTCTCAGCTAGAGTACTCCCTGAAATTATCCAGGAAGCTTTAATGCTGATATGGAAAATGGTGAAGAGAAAGAAGGAATACCGGAATTATTAATGCAGAGGATAGAATCGATCGTCCGAGAGCAGAGGTTAGAGACCGTCTGGTTACAGGCTATAGAGAAAGGCACTCCTGGTTGGTTGAGTCGATTGAAAACCGAGAAGAATCAGGTGCTGCCACAAGAGGATATCCATCAACAGAATCAATTGGAATCTGCAAGTTCAATGGGCCTTTTATCTCAGCATTGGGAAGACAAACTAAACCATTAACTCAAAAGTCTGAGGATGGAAGAATATGTGGTGCTCCATAAGGACCAGATCGGTAAACGAGCTGATCATTTCCCGAAATCTCCAAGCTTGTTGCACAATAGCAAATTTATAGGCAACTTAAACAAGGAAAGCCTGTCAGTCGTAACCTGGTCCCTTTTCTAATTGTTCAGTCTTCTGTTCAGTGTATTCATGAGAAATACGTATATTATATCCATCTAATCTCAAGCCGGTTTTTGTAACAGGAGGTTGCAACGGACTTTTGGAGTACCAACATAACTCTCAAGGAAAAAGGTAATCAACTTTTTTTTCCATTCTTTTTCTATTCAGAAAAATCTAATATTTGACTGTTAATTCTGCGCCGAGGGTTAGATTTTACAAACATTTTAAGTTCAAAACGTGTCGAACTTAGTCTTTATAGATCTATGTTTTAAAGAAAGATATTTTTAAATTATTTTCAAATGCAATGATGACCAATGGTTACGATGATGAGGACAAGGCACAACTACAGTTGGATATCTTTGAGTGAGGTGATTTAGTTGACTTGGTCTTTATATATCTCCTCGTAACAAGTTATAAGACTGCTAATTTTTGTAATTTAGGAGGTACTCAATTTTTTATAGTAAATTACATTGATAATACTGAACTTTACTCTAGTTCACGCTTTGGTAACTAGATTTCATTTGTCCCAAAATATATCTTAAGTACTAGACAATTTAGTACATTTGACCGGTCAATGCAATTTTGACCATTTTTAATTAAAAATTGACCAATTTTCCTCTCTTAGATTTTCTCTCTTCAACATGAAATTGGTTGCATTTTAGCATGGTTATTAAAGGTGCAAGGGGGTCCTGGAGCCTTGACGCAAGGCGCAACTTAAGGCGCACGCCCGAGCGACTCGAGGCGCACAAAAAAAAAATCATAAATTCATAATACTAGTCACAAATAATCACAAATAATCAAATAACAACAATGAAACCATAAAATGCATGAGTTAAGTTCTAGTTAACTATTAAGACATGAGTTAACTGTTGTGATATGTGGAGTAAAAACTGTCAATCTTTCTCTATCCATGCTTTTCTTTTATTTTCTAAACTTGGAAAACCCTAAAATACCCTCAACCCTAAAATACCCTAAGGTAGCTGAGACGCGCGCCTTGCGCCTGGCTTAAGGCGCACCAAGGTGCGTGCCTGACTGACCGCGTCCGCCTTTGGGCTCCAGAGGCGCTGAGGCTGGAGCCTTAGTCAAGGCGCGCCTTAATAACTATGCGTTTTAGCGTTAACGATATTATGAGTAGCGAATTCTGTGATGCTCTCAAATTAATATTTTCTACGGGTTTTCTATTAGATAATTTTTCTTCATTCACAATCTCTGTTAGTGAGTTTTTGGTTTTCCTGTTGCCTACAAAGTAGTTTTTCTATTTGTTCTTTGTTGCCCGTGTGTTCTGGATCTGGGTCTCTGTTGTATCCGGGGCTTTGGTTATGTGTTTTTCTTTCCTTCCAAAGAAAATGGGAGTTTCTCAAGTATTCTTTTGCATTTCGTTTCACTTTGATTTATGCTCTCCGAAAATGGTATAAAGGGCGGCCCGGTGCATTACGCGTCCCCGTTAAGCGAGGGTCCGGGGAGGGTCCCACCATAAGGGTGTACTGGGGGCAAACCTTCCCTTGCCAATTTTTTTTGGCAAGAGGCCGCTCTCCGAAAATGGTATCACTAACTTAATTTCTTCATCTTTTCCTTTGTGTAATATCTACCCAAATCAGCAGAAAATTGGAGAGGGAGAGAAAATTTGGTCAATTTTTATTTAAAAATAGTCAAACTCGCGTTTGCCGATCAAATGTACTAAATTATCAAATCATTATATATTTTTTTGAACAAAATGAAATATAGGTAACAAACTGTGAACTAAGATAAAGTTCAAGTACCATTATGTAATTTACCCATTTTTTAGAGTAAAATATGAATAATAAAGTAATATGATGGTTACAATTAGATTGGTACTTTCAGAAATCGTTAATACACCGGATTCAAATATTGTTAGAGTTTTTTTTAATACAAAACCAACCCGAATAGGAGTAAGTTAGGTTTTTGTTTACATGGCACCAAATTAATTGGTTATGAGGAGAGCGTATTGAACATCTCACATTGTTAAATGAGAAAGCTATATAACTCCTTAAATATGTGAGGCAATTCTCACCTTTGAGGTACCTTTTGCATGCAAAAGCCTTTATTTACAATTAGTTTTTTACAAGTTAATCGTGTTGATTCATTTATGGTCCGAACCAATAAGTATCATCACTAATTCATTAATGTGCAGGTTACATGAATCATGTCATAGGACAACCATAATTTTTTCTATTTAAAAATGAAGGGTTCTGTTAACTTGTTTAGCATGTTCTGTTCCATAAACAGCGAGTCAATTAAAGTAGATAAATGATATACTATATTGAAATAAGGGTAATTAATTTATTAGTCCCTATATTTTGACAAAACACACTGTTTAGTCCCTATATTTTTAAAAACATATGGTAAAGTCCCTAACTTTTTTCTCAGTGAACTGTTTAGTCCCTAAGGTTTTTCTCGGTGAATTGTTCAGTCCATGCCGTTAGACTCTCATGAAGATTCTGTTAGTCAATTTGGATTTGCGTTCTTCTTTTCCTTTATTTTCCTTTCCTTTAAACTCTAATACATCTGAAATCAATTTTAAGTGTTCTTCTTGATTTTCTTCTTAATCGTTCAAATTTGTAAGCATTGGGTCTGTTCTTTTTCTTGTTTTCCATACAAATAGCTTCTTATTCTAAATTGGATTTCATCTTCTGAAGTTTGAAGGTAAATAGTAAAGGGTAATTTCATCATTTCTGAAGTCATAAACGGTAAAAAATCTAACAAACAGATGGAAGGACTAAACAATTCACTGAGAAAAAGGTTAGGGACCTTACCATGTGTTTTTGAAAATACAGGGACTAAACAGTGTGTTTTGTCAAAATATAAGGGCTAATAAATTAATTACCCTTGAAATAAATACAATGGAAAATTATTTTCATCGTGGCAAACAAAGGAAATATAAGAATTCTTTGAGGACTCAATTTGCAATTTCTCTCATTCAATAATGTTATTGAACCTTAAACCAGTTGTCTCATCGGTTCAACGTCTGGTCCGGTTTTCAAAACATTGGGTTCTTCTAAACTCGATCTTTTCTGCTTCCATTTTGTGATTTTCAGCATTAGAATCGCCAAGTCGATCTTCTCCTCTTCTAAACTCGACAGAAAAGTTAAATATATAACAAAATCAATGATCAATGGTTCAATGTGGAAAAATAATTGATCAGAGGTTTGATCTTTAAAACATGTAAAGTTTAGAAGCTTAATTATGCTTTTTACCATTTTAGATTAAATAATTTCCAAATACATAATTTTGAAATAAAGAAATTGGAAAAAGTATTTATAAAAACATATTCATGAATCTTTGTCATCTACACTTCACACGTGCGTCATTTTATGAGTAACAAATCAAAAACATATTTTGAGATGTAAAAAGATAAAAAAAATATATATTATCTTTTGTACGAATTAGCCAAAAAGAATTCAAAAAATTCACCGAATTTATAAATATTAATCTCAAATTTTATTATTAAATTATAAAAAACATAAATTTTTTTTAGAACTAACTTATATGTAATTAGTACAGAATAAGGAACAAAATATTTGTATTTTATAAAAGTGTTTGAAATTGATCCAAATTATCAAAGTTAGGAGTAAAATTGCTCTTGGTTATCAACGTTAGTGGTAAAATTGCACTATTTTAGACGTTAGGTATAAAATTGCTCCTCACCCGAAACATTTGAGTTAATTTTGCACCTTAACCCAATCGATAATGGTAAAATATATATATATTTTTTTTTTATAATGGCGTATAAATATTTGGGTAATTATAATTTATTAGTCCTATTTTGAAAAACATATGTTTGGGGAACCATGTGATAAATCTGTTTCTTCTTCTTGTAAGTTATCACTTTGGCCCCTACACTGAGAATGATTCAAAAATTTACATTAAAATCCAAATAAAAACAAATACACTAAAATACAAATATAGTACTACATTCTCCATTTCAGAAATTTTGAATGGGATATTCATTTGGAATTTGACATGAATCACATGGAGTCCACGTGAAACTTATCTAGCTTTAAAGTCTATGCCAAAAGAACTAACATTCACATTATTGCTTAATTTCATTTCAATCCCTCAACACTACTTATCTTTATTCTTTTTAAGAAGAAAGATAAATCTTTTATTTGTAGGAAAAATAATAGTACATTTCAATATAAAAAATTACAATTTAAAAGAACATTAAAAAAAAAGCTTTAATTTGCATCTTAATATTTGTGATATAGTAATAATAATGCACAGTATTTGAAATTGTTTGTGGTACAATTCGAGAAACACACTCCACCTAGATTTGACTTTATAATTCTTTTTCTCTAGAAATGATCTAATGATATTTCAATGGGTAGATGTTTTTTTTATGAGAGAGAAAGTTAAAGTTTAGAAGAAAAAAAATTTCTAAAAAAGGTAATTTTGAAAAATAAACTATAAAAAATGTAGTTCCATAATAAATATGATATTAAACAATTTTAATTCTTGAAAATTTTCACGTGAAACCATATGTTATTTATTTGAAATTCATACTATATGTTATTTTAAGTAAAAAGTTAAAAATCACCTATGAAACTTTTTTTGGATAAATTACACTTATGGCCACTTAACTTTACCAATTTTAACATTATGGTCACTGAACTTCAACTCTTAACGATATGACAACTGAACTTTACACTTTCTAACACTGATGGCCACTCAACTTTAACTAACTCCTTAAAGTGACTATTAACAACCTCAAAATGATAATATGCAAGAATTAAAATTGTTCGCAACGACATTTAACATGAAACCACATTTTTTTTCCAAAATCACAGCTTTAGAGCTTTTATCTCTCTAAAAATCCACTTCCTCTCCTAACTAAACAACACCTAAATAATCTCAAAATGAAAATTTTCAATAACTAAAGTTCCTTATAATATCATTAACTCTTCAAATTTTTTATTTTGGGACCGTCAGCAACCGTTTTGAGATGTTGAGTGGCCACCGGTGTTATAAAGTGTAAAGTTATTGAAGTTCAGTTGCCACAATGTTAAAATGGATAAAGTTCAGTGTCCATAAATTAATTTACCAGTTGTTTTTTTGCTTTTTCATTTAAAGTAATTAATATACAATTTTTAGTGAATCAGAATGTTTTATCTACCAAACCATACATGTTTTGCCTGAGGTCCATCCAACCTAAATGTATGAAAAGGAAACTTGTTTTTGACTGAAGTGTATGAAAAGGAAAAGTGAAGCATCTGTTTGTACAAAATGAAGAAACATGCCAACACATAAGTAATATATATTGAAACAAAGACAATGGAAAGTTATTTCACAAAACAGACTAGGGTATATCAAATGGAGAAGATGAGTAAGAAGAAGTTGATGACTATTATTATAATTACGATTATAAGAATGATGTGGTTTTCTGATTGCTGTTTGGAGACTGAGAAAATTGCTCTCTTACAACTCAAATCTTCCTTCAATATTTCCAATTCTGATTGGAGTGGTGTAGCTGATTGTTGTACTTGGGAAAAAGTTGAGTGCAATTCCACTACAAGCCATGTTTCTCAACTTGATCTTTTTGGTATAATAGATTGGAATTCGGAAGAACGATATCTAAATGCTTCTTTGTTTCTTCCCTTTCAACATTTAAATGAACTTTACTTAGGGGGTAATGGAATAACTGGTTGCATTGAGAATGAAGGTAGTTCGAATTCTCAATTAATACACTAACTAATCAATGCCTTTAATTTGTTAATTTATCATCTTTTTGGTTTGCAGGTTTTGAAAGGCTATCAACTCTTACCAATTTGGAGATTCTTGATTTAAGTTGGAATTCTCTCAACAATAGTATCTTGCCATCTCTGAGTGCTCTTCCGTCTTTGAAATCTTTATACCTGGGTGGAAATAATCTGAATGGAACAATTAATATTTCAGGTGAATTCCTTAAATCTTGAGTTTTAACTCTGATATAATATATTGTCATCTCTCAAAACTCTTGATATATCATACAACCAATTCAAAGGGCCCGTCAATTTCAAAAGTTAGAAATAATATAACCAATTTATTAAGTAGTTATTTCAATTTCATTATGATTATAAAAGTTAGTGGTGGGCTATTCTTGTGTAGATGAGAATTTCCTTGGAAACATTAAGAGAGCATTTCCTTCTCTCAAACTGTTGTCCTTGACTAGTCTCAATATCAATGGCACCATTTCTATTGGTAAAGATACTTTACAACCTTTTAACTTCATAATTCCCTTATCTTTTCTTTGACATGCATAATTGTTTTTTCGTTTTAATAATATAGGATCTATTTTTGGAACATTGGAACATTTGTACTTGAATAATTCTGGTCTCGACACCAATATCGTGCAAAGCATTGGAATAATGAGATCCCTTAAAACTTTATCATTAAAAGGATGTGGACTTAGTGGCAACATACCTACTTCTCAAGGTATATATCATCACTTATATTTTTGTGTTATTTTTTCTATAAGTCATTATATATTTGCATAATTTCTTATTAGGATTGTGCCTATTGAAGCAGCTTGAAGCACTTGATCTGTCACTGAATGACCTCAATGGAACTCTACCTTGGTGCTTGGCCAATTTGACTTCCCTCTATTATTTGGACCTCTCTTACAATCAATTCAATGGAACAATGTTTTCGTCTCCCTTACAGAGTTTAACATCCCTCCAATCTCTAATTCTCTCTCGCAATCTCTTCCAAATCCCAATCTCACTCACTCCACTTTTCAACCTTTCCCAACTCAAATCCTTGATTGTTGATAACAATATAATATATGCAGACAAAAATGACCATAATTTGAGTCCAAAGTTCCAATTAGAGGTACTCTATTTTAATGGCTATTATGTTGGACATGGTGACATTGGAGCAATACCCAAATTCCTATATCACCAACATAACCTACAAGACGTGACGATCTCTAACATTAAATTGAGAGGAAAGTTTCCATATTGGTTGTTAGAGAATAACACAAGAATAAGACACCTTAATTTGAACAACAATTCTCTTTCTGGGTCTCTTCTTCTACCAACTAATCCTCATGTGAATTTGAGAAATTTGGACATTTCTGATAATTGTTTCAATGGCTATATCCCTTCCCAAATTGGAGCATACTTTCCAAGATTAATATCATTAGAGATGTCTGGAAATGAGTTTAATGGAAGCATTCCAGATAGCCTGTGTAACAACACTAGCTTATATGTTTTGGATATCAGTAGAAACCATATATCTGGAAGAATACCAAAGTGCATAGGAAATATGTCTAGACTTGGACTTTTAGATCTCTCAAATAACAATATTTTTGGATATCTACCTTCCAACTTTAGCTCATCCATTAATGTTGTCAAGCTATCCAAAAATAGGCTTCAAGGATCATTGAAGGATGCATTTTATTATTGCTCTAAGCTAATAATTTTAGACCTTAGCTACAATAATCAGGAAGCATCCCTTCATGGATTGAGAGACTTTCTCAATTAAGTTATCTAGTCTTGGGACATAACAATTTTCAAAGAGAAATTTCAATTGAACTTTGCAAGCTGAAGCAATTAAGTTTGCTTGATATTTCTCACAATAGAATGTCTGGCCATATGATCTCATGTCTACATTTTACAAGCTATGAGACTCTGTTACACAATAATCTTTTTCATACTCGTTTTTCAATACCCACAAAGGTTACACCCTTAGAGATTACAGTGAAGGGTAATACATATTCCTTTAAAGCAAGAATTTTGATTTATATGTCTGGAATTGATATATCGTGTAACAAGTTTACAGGTCAAATTCCTCTTCAAATTGGAGACCTTGGAAATATCAAAGTACTAAACTTTTCTCACAATAGTTTAACCGGAAAAATTCCTCCAACATTTTCCAATTTGAAAGAAATTGAGAGCTTAGACCTTTCACACAATAACTTACAAGGAACAATACCCCATCAGCTTACACAATTGACCAGTATCGCAGTTTTCAATGTGTCTTACAATAATTTATCTGGTCGAACACCGGATGATGTGGCACAGTTTGCAACATTTGATGAAAGCAGTTACAGAGGAAATCCTTCTCTTTGTGGTTGGCCATTACTGAAAAGTTGCAATCCTCTAAAAACAACTTCAAGTGACAATGAAGAAAACAACAATAGCTTCATTGACATGAAGACTTTTTACATGACCTTTGGTGTAGTTTATGGGATGGTGTTGTCAGTAATAGCTGCAGTTCTATGCATAAATCCGTATTGGAGAAGAGTTTGGTTTTATTATGTTAAGATGACTATAGACAATTCCTACTACTTTATCATTGACAATGTTCCATTTTTGTCAAAGTTTAAGTTTCCTATGTTTTGTCGAAGGATCTATAGATATGTTCGAGATTGAATAACTTGAAGTTATACATTCTATGTAATTTGTGTGCTTTTGAATTATATGTACAACTTTAATTTGGTTTTTATTATTTTCTTGTTTTAATTGTAAGCCACTTTTTTTTTTTTTTTTGTATGTTCACATTCAAATCAATTGAACATAGGAAGTATGTCTCTCAAGTATATCTTTAAAAAAAAATGTCTCTCAAGTATAATATTTTGGTTTCTATTGTCTTAAAATAATATCATTTTTTCATCGTAATGTTCCTTTTTTTTATTTTTATCAAATCTTCAAGTTTTCATACTTGTATTTAACCAAACCAAACTAGATTTATGTTAGAAAATTTTGAATAAATTATATATTAATTTAAATACCAACAAACACTTCCTTTTATGAACAATCGTATCCGTCGTGAACAGCCATGTTGTCCGTGTACAGTCGTATTCATTCGTAAAAAGATATAACCCTTGAGTTCTATTTATATAGAATTGGAATTGTCAAATTCAAAGACTAGAGTCTTGACTGTGGAAAAAATATTCTCTGAAATTTTTCTTATTCTCTGTCTGTTCATAGTGTTGTTTTTCTACTTCGGTGATAATGAGTCTACACACGGTTTGAGTTCGCTTGCTTAATTTGTTGTATCTTAGGAGACAGTCGTCAATAGCGACAATATCTGTCTTAAAGAAACTGCTAATACATACCTCAAATTTGTCTAACTCTTTCCTTTTAATTTTTAGTTTCATTGTTAATATATTTTTCTGTATTTGTTTTGTTTTTTGGTTAATCACATATAACAATTTAGTGGGTTATTAACATAACTTCTACAACAAAAATAAAGAAATTAAATTAATGAATGAACTTGCGAACTGAAGATATCGAATTCCGCTCCTTGTAACTCCTATGGAATAAAATTATTTATGATAGGGACTATTTACATGAAAATCGTATTTGATTATAAAATTACAATTAAATTATATTAAAAAACTTAATTTTTAATATATCATTATTTTCTACATTACAAATAAAATATGATTTTACGCCATAATTTATTAATTTTAACCTCAATTCATAAATCCTAAACCCAAAAAAATATATATATTTTAGACCCCTAATTTATAAAACATAGTTCTTAAAATATATGAAAAACAATAATTTTCTTAATTTAATATTATTTATATTAGTACTTAACATAATTGTAAATAATTTTTCAAATCTAAATTTCTATATATTCACGAAGAAACCCCTAAAATATTCACCAATCTTATTTAGGCCCATTCTTCAAAAAAAAAATCTTACTTTGGCCCAAATTTAATTATTATGTTCAGAAACATGTGAGGCCTAAAAAGGCCCAAAGTATCAAACACTACTTAACATTGACCGATTTCTGGAAGGTATCCTAATCTAAAAAGCAAAGGAAATTTTTTTCCTTTTCATGAAAATTATAATTAATTATAAAATTATAATTAAATTTGATTATTAAAATTAATTCTCAACATGTCACTATTTTTTATATATCATAAATAAAATATATTTTATATTTTAATTTAAAAAATTGAGACTACAATTCACAAATTTTAAACTCTAAAAAATATATTATAAACTTCTAATTTATAGACTTAGTTCGTAAAATATATTAAAAATAATAATTTTTTTTTTACGGGTTTGACAGTTCTTGGGCCATGGGTGCTCTCCCCGCTCAAGTTCTGTCTCGTCCCAATTTCTATCAAAAAAAATTTACTTTATTTTGAAATAAAACACTTCTTAATTATTAAAATTGGAAGAAAGAACAACATTGAGATATGGTGGTGGACATGCTCACACACCACGAACATACTGAAAATTGACCGCCTTAACTAAGAGATGAGCGACCGAATTCGCTGGATGTTTTACATAAGAGACTGAGTAATTGTCTAACTCTTTTAAGATACTAACACAATACAAAATGACCTTAAAACCAAACTATTTACATATTTCTGATATGGGTTGTGAGTTAATCATTGTTTTCATAAGAAACACTAACATAGGCTTATGGTCTTGCACTAGATCTTTTAGAACAAATAATGATTTAGATATAATTTAAATTATTACTTAGATAATTGTAAATCACCCAGAAAAAATAAATATCAAACCTACTTAAAATTCTTTATCAATATTTCTACCATGTGCCAATATGAAAGCTTAAAAAAAATAAAAAATACTTCAGCAACAAGAAAATTTTAAATTTTTTATTCTAGTTATTAAGAATTAAACTTAAATTCTTATTCTAATAGAAAAATTAAACTAAACAGGATTTGATTTTCAACATGCATTAACATTTTTCTTAGGGAGACATGGTCGGGGGTGGAGACAAGGGTTCGGGGGCCAGGTCCTCCCGGCCGCTGGAAGCACCATAACTACGAGTAGTTTCGACTCCATGTCTCCATAAAATTTGAGGCTATGATGATTCTGGCCTTCTGTTTTCAAAGAAATAATAATCGAGTGCAGAATTAGTACTTCAAAGTTAGCCCAAGTCCTGTTAGGCTGTCTCTAAATTCAAAACTCTAACTTTTTTTTAGCCTGTTAGGTCCTCTCTAAATCCACAATTCTAATTTTTTTTAGATTATTAGGTTCTCATTGAATCCAATTTTTTATTTTTTATTTTGGCATGTTAGGACTTTCTTAAATCCAAATTTCTAATTTTTTTTTTTGCCTATTAGGCCGTCCCTAAATCTCATTTTTTCTATTACAAAAAAAAATTACATGTTAAGAATCTTAAATACAATATAGCTTTGTCTTGAAAAGTTTTATATTGATACTTAAAAATTGGTTCTTAACCACTCCGATTATAACACGTGTATATACTAAAAAAATTTAAACAAGTTCAATTTAGCAAAAAAAAAAAAAATTACAAACCACGTGTAAAATCAGCCCCCAACTGAACAATCATGTATTCGCCACTGGACATGGTAGAAATGTTGTTGGATAATTCATAGTGATTGGCTGAAAAATATTGACAAATTTACATACAAATTTATTTTCAAAAAACTATCTACAATTATATCGAGTTATATTTTGAATTATGTCAAACTAATAAAATCATTATTTTTAATTTATTTTAAAAAATAGAGTTTATAAATTAGGGATCTAAAATATATTGTTTAGAGCTTAGAATTTATGAATTGAAGTTTAAATTTTTTAATTAGGGTGTAAAAGCATATTTTATTTGTTATATATAAAAAATAATGATATATTTAGAATTAAATTTGATAATCTGATTTAGTTGTAATTTTATAGTTAATTATGATATTCATATAAGAAGTCCAAAAATATAAGATTTTGAGTTAACTTCGTCACGTCAGTTTTCCGTTAGCCTTTTCTTCTAATCTAACTATTTTATTTACATTGAAATTAAATTTTTGTAAGTTTATTTATCATCAAACCATAAATACAAAACTTCAGTGATAAATAATCAATGTTTTGAAAACTGGACAGGTCGGTTCGACTGGTTCTGATTGGATGGTTTGGTTAGATTTGATATAAGAGCATCTTTAGTGCAAAGTTACAAATTTTGTTATTTTGGACCTCCACATCATCAAAAATAACACTCTAAATTTACATACCACTAGAATAACTTGTTACTTCAAATTTTAGTAAGCCCCGCTTATCATAAAACACTTCATATTTACTCAATTAACATACAATTAATAATTTTTTATCCAACAATATAATTAATTCTATACTAACTATTAATAAAAAAAATTTATCTAATATAATAATTAATTCAATATGTATTATTATTTTAATAAAATTAAATAAATAAATTATTATTATGAAATAACATAAATCTTATTAATCTTATTAGCCAGTTAAAATAGGGGTTGCATACAACAAAATTACATAATTTTTACGAGAATCATGCATTATGATCAGTGACTCCAAAATATTGTCATATATGTTCAATTACATCCAATTTTAGATTTATATAGATGACTCTACTACGAAACTATAAATGCAAATAGACTAGTAAATTAAAAACTAAATTACAAGAAAAATAAATGCAACGGTAATATTTTGAAAGAAACAAATGAATAATTATTATTATTATTCTATTTATATATCCGTTGAATATAAATATTAGGATAAATAAATGCTTTTAAACAATAAAATGAATGAAAAAAATAGAATACAAAAGCAATAAAATAAAATGAAGGGTTAATATACATATTTGCTCTTGTGTTTTCTCGGAAAAACAGATTTGCCCTTAAATCAAATAAACCCACAAAACTATCCCTGAATTTTCCATAAACCTGCAATTATACCCTAATCTGACGGAGCGGCTAAACGGCGATAATATCAAACCTTCTCGTCTCCAAAAAAAAATTGGATGACGACAATCAAAATTCATTTGGTTTCTTATTGTTTTCTATTGCTATTGCTTTTGGATTAATTACGCCATTTTATTAGGTTGATTGAGCTTTTATGAAAATGAATTTTGACCAATTTGTTCTTCTAACTTGCTTTTAATCGAAATTGAATGTGCATATTTTTTCTGTTTGTGATTGGTTGTTCTTTTCTGAAGTTTTTCTGGAGATAAAAGAAGGTTTGATGTTATCGTCGTTTAGCAGCTCCGTCAGATTAGGGTATAATTGTAGGTTTATGGAAAATTCAGGGATAGTTTTATAGGTTTATTTGATTTAAAGGTAAATCTGTTTTTCCGCAAAAACACAGGGGCAAATATGTATATTAACTCTAAAATGAATGCAAAATGAAATGATAAAATGAATGCAAAACAATAAAACAATATTTAAACAATAAAATGATAAAATAAATAACCTAATATTGATTGTTGGGGCCACAAAATATCAGATTTATCTTGCTTTTATGAGCTTTACACGTCTTATTTAGAGAGTGAATCACACTTGCTAGATCCAAGGATAAAAATTAGGTGATTGGCTTTCACTCTCTCATCTATATGTCATATGTGTATATGTTGGGTAATGGTTTTGGTTGTAACTGGCAGAAGTTACAAACTAGTTGCAACCTTTCTAATGGTTGGTTACAACTAATCAATCTTTTTTATTTGCAAGTAAGTTCCTCTCACATACCACTAGAGCTGCTCTAAGACATATTTACTTTTAACATTTTGGATCAGGAGTAATTTTATCTTAAATATCTAAAATTGTACAATTTTACCCTTAACATCGGAAAACAAGAGCAATTTTACCTCTGACATTGATAAATTGGGTCAGTTTGAGAAATAATTCATCAAACTGTCTTTTCGGTCATCAATCTTGTCATCTACACTTCACATGTGCGTCATTTTATCAGTAACAAATCACAAACATATGTTGAGATGTGAAAAAAAAGTAATATATATATATATATTGTCTTTTGTATTGGACAAAACAAATTCACCGAATTTATAAAAATTAACCTCCAATTTTATTATTAAATTATAAAAAAACATGAAATTTTTTTTGTTAGAAGTTACTGATATGCAATTTGTGCATAACAAGGAATAAAATATCTCTGTAGGGTCTAAAATTGATCCAAATTATCAACGTTAGGGGTAAAATTGCTCTTGGCTGCTAACGTTGGGGTTAAAATTATACCATTTTAGACGTTAGAGGCAAAATTGCAACATTTTAAAACGTTATAGGTATTTTTGCACATTATCCCTTTGAAAAAATAATTCATATATAAAGGTGGAATTCATATATATTTATCACTTGTTATCTCAACTGTTTACGTGTCAAAGCCGCAATGATAGATATGATGTAGTAACGAGCCTACAAAATAGGAAGTAGGTCAGACGGGATCGGAATCCGGCGAACACGTTCCAATGCCTAAGTCAGTTTTATGATTTATGATCGAATAGAAGGGTAAAAATAGGTTTAGAGATCGTAATTAACGTAGCGAACTGTCTGTCAATATATGTCTATTTATAGTGGTAGTTTAAGTTTAGAGCTTGTCCCTTCTTAGGAATCCTTATGGAGCTAAGATTCTTTGTCTTTTAAGAAAGTCGTGTTGGTCCCTTATAACGTAACAAGTTAGTTCCAAGGGGGGGATAGGAACTATTTAAAATTTTAATACGTTAAGACTAACTTCTTTTTCTTTGAAAAAGGATTACACAGCGCGCTGAGTAAATAAGACACTAGCTTAGTCAACTGGTGACTAAGTCAGCTTCTTTCGTTGAGTCAGGAGATAGCACTTTGAGTCTATTCCTGAACTCAGACACTCAATACACACAACTCAGCTTGACCTCTTTACTTGGTCAGTTTTGATTAAGCAAGCAATATATATATTAAGGAGTTTAAGGTTAGAAAGATATTACTCAGCAGATTTATCCAGGTTCGGCCTCCAAGCCTACGTCCTATCCTCGGAACACGTTCCGAGATTTTGAATTCTCTACTGAGCTCTTTAACAGTAGAGCATCAAACCTTTTACAACTTAGAAGCTGAGTATAACAAGATTACCTTCCTCTATACCTCTACTCACTCCTAATCTCACGATGAGTACTATAACCGAGTACTCAGCCTCTCCTTTCTAATCTCTAGAAATGATAAAGATTTGTCCTAAACAACAATTGCTAAGACACTTTAGATGATTGAATAATCACTCTAGACTTTTACACAAAAGATATAGAATTTGGTGTAAGAATTTGCTTTGCTTTTTCTTGCAGAACTTTGAGTAGAATTTTGGTCAGCGTAATGGCTTAATCAAGTTCTGTGTCAAATGAAGCAACTGAAGGGCTCTATTTATAGAGACGTCTGAGGCATCAGTCATTTCGAATTTCGAAATAACCGTTGGAGGGAAACGGCTTCCTGTCGTTGTCACTTAGTCTTGCTCAGAGCTCTCGGCCAATCAGATTTGAGTATCTTCTGTCCTCGGTCAGTGTTGAGCAGCTTTTAGTCAGCTCGGCATAATGTCTCTCCATTTATGGTAAGGTCAACTAGACAGCGTTCTGTGTCTTCTGAACTTTACCCAAAGTGGAATTACTTTGTCTGGAAGTTGTTCTTGCTTAGTTGCTGTCTCGTACTCTTTGTCGATTCAACTCAGCGGCTTCACTCCGAAGTTGTTCAACGAAGGTCTTCTAGATCCTTCTCTTGCTGAGTTGCGTTTTGATCATAACGACAGCGTTTTGTACACGCGGGCCGAGTTGTCTTGATCTGTTTGACTTGGGCTTTGGCCTTTTACTCTTTATGTCTTATAAATAATTATAACTCCCCCATTTTGATGTTGGCAAAACTATTCAGCGAGGAACTCAGTGTTGAGCTCCCCCATGATACTTGACCTATTATTACTTAGCAAACTCCCCCGTCAGGGTTGAGCTACTGACTTAATTTTAACTCTTAAACATTCTAAGGTTTAATCGAGTAGGTCTAAGGTCAGTTTTCAGATATAGGTCAGCTCATGGAACATATTCTATGTTACTCAGTATTAAGCGGAAGGTTTAACATTCAGAGAGCACTGAGTAAACATTTTGTTCAATGGGTTTTATGAGACAGTGTTTTATAAACATACAAGACAATGTCAAACATATGATCAGCATGGGATACAATCAACAAGTATTATAGACAGTAAACATAGTTGATGTAATTGAAGATACACAACAACATAATACTCAGCATCATATGAAATAACTCAAGTTAAGATAAAAGATGCAAGTATTGTATTAAGTAAAGTAGTCAGCATACATAGCAAAAGATGATCATAAAAGAACATAGGACTACAGACTAAGTTAAAGACTAAGCCTAGCCTATTTCTACTTCTTTTTCTTTTGCTTGGACTGACTGCTTCTAGGAGCCTCCTGCTGAGTTCTAGCCTGTTCTTTCTCCCCCGTTTTGTCAGCATCAGGAGGAGCAGGAATTCTAAAAGAGTCGGTTAAGACAGCGGCGGTTAGCACAGCGGAAAGCTCCTTAAGTTTATCGGCTTTCATTAATGCCGTCAAAGACAATAACGCCTTCATTCAAGACCTCTTTTGGTATACCGATTTCAGCGGCGCTGAGTAGTTCCTGTTGGTCCCTTGTAAGGTTGCAAGTATAGTTCCAAGGGGGGGTTAGGAACTATTTTACCTTTTAAAACGATTGGGGCAGATTTCTTTTCTTCTAGAGAAGATTATATGACAGCGACGCTGATCAATCGACAAGACACTGGCTTAGTCAACTAGTGACTAGGTCAGTTTCGTTGCTTAGATCAGGAAGTAGCACTCAGAGTCTATTCCTGACTTAATTCGTTGGCAGCGCACAACTCAGCTTGACCTCTTTTACTTGGTCAGTTTTAGTTTGTTTTAAGCAAGCAATATAAATAAGGAGTTAAGGTTTAGAAATACTTCACTCAGCAGATTTATCCAGGTTCGGCTTCTTCTAAGCCTACGTCCTGTCCCCGGAACACTTCCGAGATTTCAAATCCTCTACTGAGCTCTTTAAAGGTAGAGCCTCAAACCTTTTACAATATCAGCAATTGAGTATGACAAGAGTACCTTCCTCTATACCTCTACTCAATCCTAATCTCTCCGCTGAGTACTTAAAACCGAGTACTCAGCCTCTCCTTTCTATCTCTAGAAATGATAAGTGTTTTTGTCCTAATACAAAGATGTGCTAAGACACTTTAGAAGATTTACAATCACTCTAGACTTTTACACAGATATGAAAATGTAGTGTAAGAATTTTGCTTTGCTTCTTGCTTGCAGAACTTGTAGAGATTTGGACAGTGTGATGGCTTGATCAAGTTCTGTGTTTTTTGAAGCTTGTGATGGCACTATTTATAGAGACGTCTGGTCATTTGGTCATTTCGAATTTCGAAATAACCGTTGGAGGGAAACGGCTATGTGTCGTTGTCATCCTGACTTGTACAGAGCTCTCGGCCAATCATAATCGTGTATCTTCTGTCCTCGGTCAGCACTGCAGATGGTGTCTCCTTTTATGGTAAAGTCAACTGGACAGCATACTGTGTCGTCTGAACTTTGCCAAAAGAGGAAACACTTTGTGTGGAAGTTTTCCTTTGCCAGTCTGCTGTCTTGTACGCTTTGTCGAGACTACTCAGCAGCTTCATTGTGAAGTTGTTCCCGAAGGTCTTCTAGATCCTTCCGTTTGCTGAGTTGCGTTTTTGTCCAAAACGACAACGTCTTGACATACGCGGGCCGAGTGTACTGAGTTGTTTGACTTGGGCCTTGGCTTCCGTATTGGGCTTGGGCCTTCCAATCCTTATGACTTATAACATTTATACTCAACATTGAACAAACACATTAGTAGAATAAATCAAAGCATTTAAACTTAGTGTGTTTAGAATATGTATTCTAATTTATACTTAAACAATTTTGTCAAATCAAAATTATGTGGAAAGGTGTTTCAACAAACTCCCCCATTTTGATGTTGGCAAAACTATTCAGCAAGGAACTCAGTATGAGCTCCCCCATGATAGTTGACCTTATATCATTTAGCAAACTCCCCCGTAAGGGTTGCACTACTGACTTAGTTTTAATTGCAACATTTAAGAATTTAAATGAGTGAGTCTAATGTCAGTTTTTAGGTGAAGGTCAGCTATATTACATATTCTATTTACTCAGTGTTAAGCGAAAGTTTTAGATATACAGAGCGCGCTGAGCAAATTATTGTTCAATGAGTTCTTTATCAGAATGTTGCATAAGATCATAGTATGATGTCAAACATGTTATCAGCATATCATTTAGTTAATAAATATTATAAGTGTTAAGCATAGCTGATATAAACGAAGATACATAATAACTGAGTACTTAATAGCATATATCATAACTCAGTATTTGAATAAGAAAAAGAAGTATGATATATTGATAGAAGTCAGCAGTTACACAGCAAAAGAAATAAAATAGCACATATAGCACATATTTCAAAAGTTAAGACCCTAACTATTTTTTTTCTTGCCATGTGACTGACTTCTCTCGTACTGACGTTGCCCATGCTGAGCTCTAGCAGCTTGCGCTTTCTCCCCCGTTTTGTCAACTTCAGGGAGCTTAAACGCATCGGTTAAGACAGCTCGAGTCAGTTCTTGTGAAAGCTCTTTGAGTTTGTCAGCACTTTCATTGACCCCATCAAAAATGGCAACGCCATCAGCTGATACTTCGACTGGTATATGAAGATCAGCAGCACTGAGCATATTTACACTGAAGGCTTGTGCTTTGGCTTGCCAAATGAGAGCTTCAGTGAGACCAGCAAAGACTTGGTGGAAGGTTTTCAAGAGTGCTGAGTCATAATGATGACGCTGGATATTGTTATGACGGATGTGATTGAAGGATTGCTGTGCAAGAGATAGCAACTCATTTTGCTTCATCGCGTCAGTATCCATCTCTTGCTTGTTGAGATTAAGGAGCCGGATGGCCTCACCAATTTGCTCGACTGAGCACTGACTATAGGATACCATTTGCTCATTTGTCTTAAGTTGCTCAGTATGAAGCTGAGCAAAGAGCATCTTGAGTTCTGAGGAAGTGGCGTAGTCAGTGTTCACAGCAGACAACTTCTGAACTTGCTGATGGAGTGAGTTCAGATGTTGAATTGTTGACAGCTGTATCTCTGCCAACTTGGCAATTGAATCCTGCTTAGCTTGCTGGGCTTGTAATGACAGGACGACATTCAGCAGATCCTTGAGTCCCTTGACTTCGTTGAGAAGCAGAGTGACTTGAGAGAGCTGAGTTGCGTCAGGAATTGAAGATCCAGCAGCAGGCGAAGCGGAATGTTGAAGATCGTGGATGAGTGCTTGCACTGAGTCAAGGAGATTTTTGCCGGACTCAGTGGTATCCCGATGTACATCAGTATGACCAGAAGAAAGTGGGGTGAAAGGAGTACCCTGGTCAGTGACTGGATGACTTGGCTCAATCTGCACTTGAGTTTGGAGGTAAGGTTGATTGATCAGTAGAGAGGTTGTTGATGGAAGTCATAACCCGAATACTGTCTGTGCTGACGGCAGAGGGATGAGGAGTCAGCATTATGCTTGAGGAAACAGCATGGGCAGTGCTTGGTTCAACCTGACTTGTAGAAGTGGTTGAAGTGTTATGCTCGGCATGTTCCTGTTGAGAAGAAACAGAGGCTTGTTTTTCCAACGGCGTTGTGGTAGAGGAAGTTGAGGGCCGTTTAAAAAATTTTAATTTGGCGGTAGAAGGATCCTTCGTTGTCTTGGAGAGGACAAGTTCAGGAATGGATGGTGGTTGCACAAGAGGGTCACTGACTATTACCTCACTGGCCTTAACCAGTTTTCGCCTTCTACGTGGTGGAGTGGTATGATGAGCAGGTTCTTTTGAGTGAGTAGGAGAAGGTTCCTTTTGCTCAGTCTGAATCTGGTCAGCTTGCTCTTCAACTTGTTCAACTCCCGCAGACAACTCAGTGTCAGTCTGCACAGCTCCACCTGCTAACCCAGGGTTAGCGTCCTCAGCTTCAATTTCGCTGTCATATTCTTCAGACTCCTCAGCGTCATTCTGACCGCTGGTTTCATCATCTTCTTCTTCTTCCTCAGTATTATCTCCATCAAGTTCTTCCTCAACTTGGGAGATGAAGTGGTCATCTAACTGGACCTCAGTTCCCTCAGCATCAGTACCTTGGCATTGAGTGAAGTGAGAATCACCCGGTACAATAAAATCCGTCGGCATGACGTCGAAAGGGGCCAGTGTTGAAGACTTCTGCTTCTTCTGAGGGAGCTCAGTAGCTTCCTCAGTGTTAGGCTCATTTTGCCTGCTTCTCTTCTCAGCTGACTTTCCAGCTGACCTCTGCCTCTTTGCTGGAGACACAACATTAGGTGTCTCAGCAGATTTTCTCTTGCGAGAAGCTAGGGCCTTAGTTCTTCGCCCTTTCTTAGGCTCAGCTATAGTCTCCTCAGTCTGATCAGCTTGGCCAGCAGCAGCAGCAGCTTTTCCTTTCTTCAAATGCTGCCCATATTTAAGTGCCCTCAGCGAGGCAGCTGTGATTTCGGTTCCTCTGAAAGATTCCTCACCTTCGAGGTCAATCTTGTGGTCGATGAGGATCCTGGTAATGATTGATCCCAACCTCATTGTACCCGTGCTGCTTAGGAACCTAGCAACTAGGAAGACCGGCATGTTGATGGGGGTGTACGTCAGCATGTGCCATATGAAGCACTGTTCAAAGTTCGTTGCTGAGGTCGTGCAGTTTATCTTAGGGTAAATGAAGTAGCTCAGCAGGTAGTGAGCCATCTTTTGGTGCTGTCCCATTGAAGATGCTGAGATCTCGCCTGAGTAACCCTCAGGTTTGCAGAAAGTATGGACGTAGTCGGTCTTGTCCTGATCTCCAGACTTCCTCAGCCTTACTCCCTCAGTTTTAAGTTGGAGGAGATTTCCTAGGTACAGAGGGTTGATGAAGATCGTCTTTCCTCTTACTTTAGTGCTTAGATAGTCAGGGGAGTCACTGGCAACCATGAGATTGTGGTAAAACTCCCTTACCAGGTCAGGATACGTCTCATCTCTGACAGAGAACAACCCAGTCCATTCGTTCTTTGCAATCCATTCGGCAAACGTTTGTTCATGTTGGACGAAGTGCTCAGAAACCCATCTAGAGGGCTCAACTTTCCATTCGAGGACACTTTCGAAGACTTTGGGGTAGGTCCGTATCTTCACAGCTTTCTCTTTTCCAGAGTTTTGATCAGTTTTACCCTTACTAGAGGTGGAAGGGTTTCGTGAAGGTTCATCGGAGCTGGACTTATTTTGGCCGGCACCGGAGACGTTGAAGGATAGCTTAGTCATTCTTCTAAGATGGAGAGAATAGAGGTATTTGAGAGAGAGAAATTTGGGTAATTTCGTAGCCTTAAGAGTTTGTTAAGCGTAAGGAGTAAAAGATGGGGAAATGCCCATAATTTATAGACGAGTTGAATGGTGTGGATCTTAACCAAATCCATGTGTCAGTTTTGCCTTGGGATCATGTACCGACAAGGATCCTGGCATTTATGACACATTACGGCGAATACGTCATCCTAGGTTATACGCGTGCTTGGAATTTATGCTAACGGATTAATCACTCAGTATTTAGAATGTCAAGCGTTTGATATTCTGAGTGGTCAGTGCATTATTTAAGGATGATTTTAAGTTCAAGTTCTAAACTAATTTACTCAGTGTGCAAGTTTACTCAGTATTGTATATTCAGTCAATTTCAATGAGATACTCAGCAAACAATAAATCATTCAGCATGTAATTCACTCAGCATTCAATATTCATTTAGCACAGGAATTTACTGAAGAGGATTAAACATACCAATTGCTTCTCTCAGTATGCTGAACTGCTCACGAGCCAGTGGCTTAGTGAAGATATCCGCCAGCTGTTCGTCCGTTGGGACAAAGGTCAGCTTGATCTCACCTTTGAGTACATGGTCTCTAATGAAGTGATGTCTGATGCTGACATGCTTCATTCGGCTGTGTTGAATTGGGTTCTTGGAAAGATCAATTGCACTTTTGTTGTCACATTTGACTTCAATTGTCTTTGTTTGAACACCATAATCTTCAAGTTGTTGCTTGATCCATAGGACTTGAGCAACACAGTGACCAACAGCAATGTACTCAGCTTCAGTGATAGACAATGCTACTGACGCCTGCTTTTTGCTGAACCAGGATACAAGGCAGCTTCCTAAGAAGTGGCATCCTCCAGAGGTGCTTTTACGTTCCAGCTTATCTCGTCCATAGTCAGCGTCAGTGTATCCGATGAGTGTAAAATCATGAGTATTTGGATACCACAAACCTGCGTTCACTGAGCTTTGCAAGTATCTCGATATAACTTGCTATCTACTGACTTACCATTCTCATCAGCGCAGAGGACAGTGTCAGTGCCCATAGGAGTGGATATTGGCTTGCAATTTTCCAAGTCATATTTCTTTAAGATCTCCTTGGCATATTTGGCTTGACTGATGAATATGTCATTCTTTCCTTGCTTAATTTGAAGACCGAGGAAGAAGTTGAGTTCTCCCATCATAGACATTTCAAACTCAGTCTGCATTTGTTTGCTAAACTCCTTGCACATTGATTCGTTAGTTGCACCAAATATTATATCATCAACATAAATTTGGGCCAGCAGGGTATCTTTACCCTTTTTCTTAATGAATAAGGTTGTATCAGCTTTACCCCTGACATAATTTCTAGTCAGCAGGAAACTGGTCAGCCTCTCATACCAAGCATGTGGTGCTTGCTTGAGGCCGTACAGAGCCTTTTTGAGTTTGTAAACATGGTTTGGGAACTTAGGGTCCTCAAAACCTGGAGGTTGATTTACATAAACCTCCTCGTTTATAACTCCATTAAGAAAAGCACTTTTGACATCCATTTGGAATAATTTAAAGTTCATGTAAGATGCATATGCACACAGTATTCTAATTGCCTCTAGCCTTGCCACTGGGGCAAAGGTCCCACCGTAGTCTATACCTTCTTGCTGACTGTAGCCCTGAGCTACAAGCCTTGCTTTGTTCCTGACTTCATTTCCTTGTTCGTCCATCTTGTTCCTGAAGACCCATCTTGTTCCGATGGTCTTTTGACTCTTTGGATGAGGCACTAACTCCCATACATCATTTCTTCGAAATTGATCGAGCTCCTCTTGCATTGCGTTCATCCAGAATTCATCGTACTCAGCTTCAGCGAAATTCTTCGGTTCTTGTACTGAGACGAAAGCAACATTGCTGAGGTACTTCCTGAGTTGATTCCTCGTCATCAGGGTATTCCCAGCAGAATCAAGGATTGCACTTTCGGAGTGCCCTCTTGGAATCCTTATTTCTTTGGGTAGATTCATGTCTTGTGCTGTTCCTGTTTCAACAATCTCTGCAGAAGTAGATGGGTCAGTAAAAGTAATCTTAGGTTCACTCTTACTTTTGGTCAGCCTTTTCGTGAATGACTCAGTAGCTGGTTCTGAGTCAGCGATGGTTACTGAGTTTGGTTCATCTTCGGTCAGCGGCTGGTATCTACCTGCAGGGTCAGTTTCATCGAACTCTACATGTATTGACTCTTCTAAAACTTGAGTTCGCTTATTAAAAACTCTGTATGCTTTGCTGTTTGTTGAGTAGCCCAAAAAGATAGCTTCATCAGCTTTTGAATCAAACTTTGCTAAGCTGTCTTTGGTATTTAAAATGAAGCATCTACAGCCAAAGGCACGAAAGTATCCAATATTGGGCTTTCGTCCTTTCCAAAGTTCATAGGGGGTTTTCTTGAGTATAGGTCTGACTAGAGCCCTATTCAGAATATAGCATGCTGTGTTAACAGCTTCTCCCCAAAAATACTTTGGAAGCCTATGCTCATCCAGCATTGTCCTGGCAATCTCAACCAGAGTTCTGTTCTTCCTTTCAACAACCCCATTTTGCTGAGGCGTTCTAGGAGCAGAGAAATTGTGGTCAATGCCGCTGGCTTCACAGAATTCAACAAACTTTTGGTTTTTGAATTCTCCACCGTTATCACTACGGATATGAGCTAATTTTAGGTCTTTTTCATTTTCAATTTTTCTAACCAAGTTTGAAAATGTCTCAAAGGTCTCATCCTTGCTGGTCAGCAAGATAACCCACGTATACCGAGAGAAGTCATCTACAATGACCAAGGAAAATCTTCTCTCACCCAGATTCAGCGGCTGGACTGGACCAAAGAGATCCAAGTGTAGTAACTCTAACGGACGTTTAGTTGAGACAATGTTTTTACTGTGAAAAGATTGCTTGGTTTGTTTTCCAGCTTGGCAAGCATGGCATAATTGATCTTTTTGAAATTTAAGTTCAGGCAGTCCCTCAACCAATTGTTTTCTTGCTAATTTGGCCAGGAGGTCCATGCTTACATGACCAAGTCTCCTGTGCCATAGCCAGGAATTTTCTTCCTTTGTTACTAAGCACACAGTTTTTGAAAACTTTTTCTCTAAGTCTAGCATAAAGACATTATCTATCCGAGGGGCAGTTAAAATTAACTCATTAGTTTTACCCTCGTATATTTTACATCCAGTAGCATCAAATATAACTTTTCTCCCATTGTCACATAGCTGAGCTACGCTGAGTAAGTTATATTTGAGTCCGCTGACTAGGGAGACAGATTCAATAGTAGGATTACCTCCGATGGTTCCTGAGCCTACTATCTTACCCTTCTTGTTGTCTCCAAAACTTACACTCCCTCCTCGTTTACATTCAAACGTGATGAACTGAGTTTCATCACCCATCATATGCCTTGAGCATGCGCTGTCAATATACCACATCTTTGACTTCTCGGCACATCTCAGGCTTACCTGCATTGTAACTAGTTACTTTTAGGTACCCAATTCTTTTTGGGTCCTGACTTGTTAGGTGCAACAGGTATAGCATCATATTTTATTTTATGGCGACATACATTGATAGTATGGCCATTCTTTCCACAGAAGTCACAACTGACCTTCTGTTTAGGATTTTTTACTGACTTGTCAGCACCCCAGTGCTAAGCGTGCCAGCACACTTTAGTAGTGTGTCCTAACTTCCCACAAAAGTCACATTGGACTTTTCGCTGGGGATTTCGTCTCTGATGAGTACCTTGGTACTGTGTACCTTGATACTGAGTTCTCAGCGGAAAATTGTTTTTGTTTGGAACCTTTAATTGGTTCTGAATGGTTGTGACATCCTTCCTCAGTTTCTTTGAAACTGACTGGACTTCAGAGACAGACTCATGAATGATTTTCATATTTTCATGCAAAACTGAGTTGTCTTGAAGAAGGTATCTGAGGTCACTCAGTTTGACCTCTTCTACTTCATCACAGCGCCGGTTG